>NC_081409.1:405383312-405712479 GCF_030272615.1 Cryptomeria japonica
TGGTTATTTCAAATTTGTCTCCCCAAACATTTATTGTTTTGACCATATTCCTCCGTTTCACATTTGCACAAGAGTTTATCCATTGGATAAAAGCTTTATTCTTTGAATAAAGAGTTTATTCATTCAACCAACCTTGACTTTAACTCCCAAAGTCATGTTAAGCATTTAATGCTTATTCCCTCTCCTCTCAACCTATCTCACATTAACACTTGTCATCCTGGGATTGGGTTGAAATCCCTCACATGGATTTGAAATCATTCAATCCTGACCCTTGTTGAGATTACTCAATCTCAACCATCCATTGCTCCATTTTTCCTATAAATAGAGCCCATTTCTTCATAATCCAGATCCTGAAAACTTGTATGCATTTAAGCTATAGGCATTTTAAGAGAGCATTTTATTATAATTAACTAATATCTTGTCATTTTGGATAAAATCAATCATTTTAGCATCAATAGCTTAATATTAGCTTCTTTATTAACATTTAGAGCAATATTTCAATCTCAATCCTCCATAAGCATCCATAGTGCAAAAAGTTGCTGAGAGCTACACTATTTTGGAACTTGGAGAGGAGAGGAACAAGGGAGAAAGAGCTAAGACCATGCTAAGAGGCATTTGGAGATGTCTCATTATCTTTGTTTCATTAGTTAGATATATTAGCATGATTTTAGTGTCTCTCTTGATATGCCTGTTTAGATTAGTTTTTGATTGAATAACACTAACGATTTTCTTGTGTGTTTGTTGTTTATCTTAGACTAACCTTGTCCATTTTGTAGGGCATTAGCTCCTATTGTGATTGAGCAGTGTGCTCTAGGCTGTAAGCCTTCTTGCAAGTGCAGGCCCCTCATATTTTATAATATCTCTTCGTATGGCCAGTGGATTGATATTGTGGGTCACAAATCCCACCGTAGTTTTTCCTATTTGAGGTTTTCCACGTATAAATCTGTATGTTATGGTTCTCATTTATGTGTTTGGCTTATTGGTTGCTTTACTTCTTTCAATTCTATTTTTACCAGTATACCTGTTGGTGTATGAATGTTTTGTTAAAGCTAAAATCTACTATTCTGACATAACACTGATTCACCCCCCTCTCATTGTTATTGGTTTCCAACAATATATCACCAATCTTCACCAGAGAATCACCAAAACAATATCAAATGACAACAATCTCCCCCTTTGGCATTGATGGCAACACTGTGAAAAATGATAAGTACTCCAAAAACTGCAAGCAATCCGACAATCTGAAATCTGTACAATCAACTAACTCCAAGACTCCCCCTAAGAATAAGCATAATTTTTCATTTCTTTATGCAATTCTCTCCCCCTTTGACATCAATGGCAAATGGTAGGAATCCGTGAAAACTTATGTACAAAACAATGCAATAGTTTACATGAATTTAAAAATATTTGCATAGGTAACCTTTAGGGATTGTAGGTACCCATTTCATCCTCTTACAAAATAATCCAATACATTAATCCATGCATGCACTTCAACACCTTTAAGATCAGATGACATCTGTTTACCTAAGGCACTGACTACATCCTGCTGAACTCCGAGTAAGGTGTCCATCCAGAGAGTAATCAGGCTTCTTAGTTCTCCCAGTCTGCTCAACATTTTCTCTTTTTCTTTATTCAAGCCCTTGATTTTATTAGTAAAATCCATTATTTGGGCTTCAAGGGAACTAGGAAAAATTAATGACCGATACTAGCTATCTTCCCTTCAAATTCTCTTATTTGCTTATCAATGTCAGTAGTAAACTTAGGCCGAAATAGACATGATTTAAATATTTTTCTGCCTTCACTTAATGCATCCTTCGCACTCTTCACCACAGTTTCAAAACTTCTTTATCATCTTCAATTGTCTTCAAATATGTTTGAAGCCTCATCTCATTAAATTTATTGAAAACCTTTATATCTGTCGCTTTTTCTAATGATATAAAATCAGATTCTACTTTATTCAACATATCCTTAAGCTTACTGGATGGTGAGTCATTTGTAATCTTCTTAAGGTCAAGCAAAACATTTTCCAAAACTTCAGTGGCCAGAGATATCACTTCTTTCTCCTTAGATGTGGACTTAAGTAAGTCCTCACTAGCCTTGATCTGTGCAAGAGTGACCAACTTTAATGTTTGAAGAGGGGATAAGGTGCTTAGATCTACTGGACCATGAGAAAGACCATCATCAAATATTTTTTTCCCCTTATCAGGAATGGTAGCCTTGGTTAACATTATCAAAGCTTTAAATATTTTCTCTTCATCATTTTTCCTCACTGGTTCTACATTTATATCCTTTTCATCTTTGCAATTATTTCTAACTCAAGAGAATCCTGAGTAGCATAATCAGAGTTATCCACATCTCAATTTTTAAAGGCATTAGTTGGAGTTACATGTTCAACCGAATCAATTTGTACAGTTGGCTGATCCCGCGGAACTTCTGTTTGCACATGAATTGCCGGAGGAGAAGTGTCTTTACTTGAATGCTTTTCTAACTTCTCCAAAATAACTTGATAATTATTATCTTTCAAAAAAACTCTTAAAATACCTTCAGTGTCTTTCACTACTTCATCTACTCTTTTGATCATTATTTTATTCACTATATGCTGCTTCAGAAGTTTTCCTTTGCAAGTCCCAAAATCTTAGGTATTTCATTTCTAGTTATTTTTGGACATATCTTTACTAATGTAAATTCTTTCAACCTTTCATCTTCTATGCCAGCGGTGTGTCGTCGGGAATCCAGGATATCATACAAGCTCTTTGGGATCATAGATGATACTTTATTAAAACCTTACTAAATTTATCCATATACTCCACAATTGCTTCTTCTACTGTCCGTTGTCTTTATCCTCAAAATTTTCATAATATACAGAAACATTTTTCAAATTACCATCTTTCAAAATTTCATCAATTACCTGTTGCAAGGTCAATGGAGGCACAATTTCATGTGGGCTTTCAATCTTACCAGACTTGAGAGCCTCATCTATTTCAGACTTCTTCTTCTTGTCTATTCTAACCTTTCTAGATGGCTCTATTGATTACTTATCCTTCTTAGTAGAAGGAGAATCACCTGATGTAGGCATCTAGACTACCCTTTCATAAGTAGAAGTCTTCTTCACTTGCCTTACCTCTTCATCTGATTTGATCTCTTCTTCTATTGCAGAATATTATCTTGTAGAACATTCTTTCTTCCTTTTCTCCACTCCATCAGTAGACACTATTGGTTTAGGCTTAGGTGGAGGTACCGGTTTCTACACACCAATTTATGCACACTAGAGGTAGGTGTTGATTTGCTTGGCTTGGCTTGTGTCTGCTTGGTAGGAACTGGTTCAGCTTGGGGATTTACCATATCTTCCTCCTCCACAATATTCTTCTCTCTAGCCTTTTAGACTACTTCTTGGGTAATACCCATCTTCTCTGCAAGTTCCTCAACCTCCTTTCTTACTTTCCTCTTCCTTCCAACATTAAAGAACTTTTTATGCAAGTTTAGGTCCTTTTCCTTGAAAGTTCCAAATCTTTCTTCCTTCTGATCTACCAGTTGACTTAGTAGGTTTTGTGCATATTCTTCAAGTGTAATAGAATCAACCTCATACCCCATGGGCATGATCCAAACTGTTCTCGACTCAACAACCTCCATATGGCATTGATCTTTATCAACCATAAAACAAATTGTTTTCTCATATTTCTCAACTATTTCCTTAGGAATTCTTTCTCAGGCTTTGATAGAGGCTTGGAAGGTCTTAAAGTAGCCCCATAATGTAGATATTCTCATTATGGTATCGCCTATACCCCACAACCCTTCCTTAATTTTCATGGCCACCGGTTTATCATAGGCCCATTGGACTTTTCCTTTTATTCGGAGGATCTCATTCAAAAAGTATGATACCAAACAAATAAGAAGGGACCCAAACTTGAAAGTGTGTTACTTGTCCTGTTTAATCTTCTTCAATTTACTTATCAATTCATTTAGGAGAAGTGTGCATAGATCATACCTTTTATCTTCCTTGAGCATTTGATATGCTAAAAATATTATAGTACCAAAGACCGATTTCTGCTTGCTTGATTGATAAACTTTGTAACCTACCACCATCGAGGCAAATCTGACATCATGGTCCAAGATATTATTGATAGTCATTGATTTGTTATCAAATTTGGAACCGACAGTGGCTATCATAGTGTTATTCTATATGTTCCTCAGTCCAGGTACTTCACTAATTTCACTTAAGCATGTGACTGCTTGAATAGATTGCTTGGTGATTTTATAAGGTTTTTCTAGCCAAATAAATTCATCATAGACCCTGCTGATGACATACCGGACCCATTTTGCTTCATCAAATATGAGAAAATGAATAAATTGCATGAAACCCTTGTCATGAAGAATCTTATGTTTTGGCTTCAGGTTTCCAAGGTTGTCCGCCAAATGCTTATTGTAAAGTGTAAGCATGTTAGTATTTTCAAGTTCTTAAATGCCACAGTGAATGTATGCCCTTATATCCTCATTATGAAGAATGTCATATGAAACTGAAGAAAACGCTCCTTTCGGATCACCTTCAATCAATCTAAAAGGGTGTCTCTTGAAAATGAGCCTTTCCCTCTCAGAAATCTCAACAGCCAGAGGGGTAGAAATACCAAACAAGGATGCCATATCGAATTTAGGGTTTAAAATAGATAGCTTGAGAAAAATAGATAAATACCTTTAATTCTCAATTGGGTGTAAGAAATTGCTCACTGATTTCTTCAGGCTCAATTTCGCTGTCAAATCTCATTTACTACATAGCTCTACTCTTTTCTCTTGATCCCATTGTGAAGAATAAGCTTTCGAAATGCCTTTTTAACCTAATTTATAGTTGTAATAAATTCTCAACCTTAAAGCTTCCAGTTATATTGTTTTTCATTAATTCTTTCACCAGATTGCCAAATTGCTATATAAATCTTCTGAATATCAACTGCATTGTTGATCTGAATCTTTTGCAACCTTTTGAAACTGGTTACAAATCTCTGAAGGGGGGGTTCTATTGATCTGCATGAAAAAATTCCCCTAAGGCCAAAAATCCCTAGTTAATGGATGAGGTTCCATCATCGGATTCAGGTGTGGAGCCATTATGCACATTCTGATCTTCTTTCTTTACCCACATCTTCTTGTGTTGATCTCTGATTTCATCTACCTTTGCTTTTCCTTTCTCATTAGATTTGTTCTTGTTCACTGGTGCATTCTTGCTTCTGCAATGTCTTGCAATATGACCTACTTTGTTACATGTATGACAGACAACATTTCTTTGCATAGGCCTTAAATTCATTTGATTTGGTCTCATCCTGCATTGGTTAGATATATATTCAAACATTCTACATATAAAACATCTCTTATTCTATAAATTGATCATCATTTTGTACATATTTGACTTATGACCAAAGTTGTTGCATATGAAACATTGACCTATAAAGGTAGGACTATTGTTCACATTATTCATCCTACTTCTACATTGATTTACCATATGATCAAATTTATTGAAAGTAAAACATCTACCATTGAATTTATAGCTATTAGGTTGTCTTATCAAAGGTTTCTTATTCTGCTAATGATTTGATTTTGCATTGCTTTGTCCAGAATCAGAGGATTCTCATTTCTCAAACCCAAGTCCTCTTGTATCTTTCCCATGTCTCTGACTATCCAGCATCTCATCCAACTGGGCTGAACTAGCTTTGAACTTTTGTTTGTACTCATTAGCAGCAGTTAGCTCATCTCTTAGAATTTTGATCTATCTCTCAAGTTCTTGTCCATTATTCTTTGTCTGCACTAGTTCCAACTTCAATTGATCATTCTCATATGTCAATCTGCAAAATTCATCAAATCTATCCTTCAAGAATTGAATCAAGATTCTTCATTCTTCTTTTGATCTTCAATTTCCTTAGTCAGTTTCATAACAATAGATTGCATCTCATTCTTCAAAACTGCATTCTCCCTGGCCAACTTCTCACATTCATCAATCTTGTCTTGTAGAATTTGATTGTCAATAGTTTGTTCTTCTTTTTCCTTCAGCTTGTCCATCAGATTCTTTCTCTTTTCCCAAGAAGTGTTTACTTGATCTTTCAGGGTTTCAATGAAGGCTTCAGCTTCACTCAGATTTCTTTTCAAGCTACTATTTTCCTTCATTGTTGCATCAAGATCTTCAAGTGCCACAACAAGCTATCTCTGCAAATTGGAGTCCATTGATTCAATCTTCTGGATTTTCCTCAAGATGTTAGGGTTCCTCAAAGGAACTAGGTTCTGATACCAATTGTTGAAATCAATGAAAATTGAGAGGGGGGGGTGAATCAGTGTTCCGGTATTTATAAATTTATTAATCTGATTCTTAATCAACCAGATGCACAAATAAGAAATTGAAATGCAAAAACACAAAGAAATCAAGCACATAACCATAACACCAATATTTTTACGTGGAAACCTAGAAAGGGAAAAACCATAGTGGGATTTGAACCCACAATATTATTCCACTATGGCCAGTAGAAAAACAATATTACAAAAGGGGAATGTACTTGCATTCAGGCACATTGCCTAGAGCTCACTGCTCAGTTACAAAAATAGGGCTACAACCCCAGAGGAAGGATCAATGCCTTACATGATGATAGGAAATTATTACAATAAGTAATGAACTAGGTAACAATATCTAACTATGCCAAGTATCAGTTTTGGTTAGGCACAAAGGGATCCACTGCATTGTTCTGATAAACTGCTTTGTTCTGTTTTGCTCTCCTTACTAGATCAACACAATTCAGGATGCGCACGTGAAACTGTGCTCAATCACTCCAATATATCACACACATAATATCCACACACAAATGCATTAACCAAGTCAATCTTATATATCTATACTAACAAATTTGATCTCCTACAAGTTGGCTTCACAAAATATCAAATGTGAAATGTGTAATGCTGCAAGTCAGCTCAAATCCTTTCCAAAACATATTCCAAACCCAAAATACATGTTCACATGCTTCCTATAGGTCTCACCAATTATCTCAAACAAATCACCAATCCCCAGAATCTATCCAAGAAATCTGGACCACACGTTACACCAATAATAATGAAGACAACCCTATTTTACTATACTACCAGATACCAAACCTTCTAACATGCTAAAGAATCATCACCGGAGGATAATAATACATGATAATCTACTTCTCACATTCAACCAACTAACCTTGATCACCAAAACCAAAATCTTCTTCACCAAAAATGAGAAATGCTCTCAAAACTATACACTGAGCTTCACCGGGTAGTCTTGATACCAGAAAACTTATTCAAGACATCCGGTTAACCAAAACTCCATACTGGATAAGATCAAAAACCTGAGTTGCCATCAATGAAAACTCCTAAGAATCTAAATGTATTAGATATCACCAATTTTCATCAGAGCATCACTGGAACAACATCAAATGCCAACAGGTAGAATGTAGAGCACAAGGGTAAAGCCCTTGCATTATTGCAAGGGTGTTCAACCAAGAGATTGTCCCTAAAAGGGATCACATGTTTTAGTGATATTATTTATAATAGGCATTTAAAAATGTGGGCCTCCTTTAGTTGTGAATATTCCTTTCCCCCATCAAATTGGAGGACTTACTCAATCTTGAGGAAGGCTTATAAGGTGCTACATACTCCCATGGTGTGTATGCATGATGTAGACAACTATAAAAAAATTAATTGGATTGATGACACATATCTTCATAATATTAGTACTAAGAATGCATATAAATCTCTTTCTAGTGCTAAATCTATTACTAATTTTAGGAAGGGTCACAAGATTATACTTTATAAGCTTTTGCAACATACTTAGATAGGAATATGACAATTTGGTTAAAAACCAATCCTCCTGTGGCTCCTGCATAAATCTCTCAATTTCTCAAGGAACAATTATGACATTCACCACAAATTTGTTCTTTCTAGATCCTCTTAAAGAAGATACACACTTGAAATCATTAGCATGAGAGTTTGAAGAAGATTCTTTTAACTAAGTTAGCATATGTTGATAGTTAGTGAGTATAGAACAAATACTAGCAAAGTTTGAATAACAATTAAGAGACAATTTCTCCCTTAATGGCAGCTTTAGATTTCTAATGAACATTATTTGTAAATCACTATCTAGTAGGGAAATGGGGATCTTGGTAGATATTTATTAACAATGAGAAATGAAATTAGTAACCTTCTCATTAGGATTTTTCTTAAAATGAACAAGGTCAGCTATAGTGACCTTTTAAGTAATGTTCTCTTGAAACCTTGTATGAAATTCATCCATGAGTTGATCAAATGTTTTAATGGAATTGTTGGTATACATTATATCAAATAATTACACTTTACTTAAGTTGAATTAAGATAATTCATTTCATAGTAGTTTGCATTTGAGACACTTAGGGAAGTGTGCACATAGAGAAGTTGCTTGTAGGAGAAATTCCACCTTTTGTGGTCTTATCTTGTTGTTACATTCCACCTTCGGTTGGTGATCCACCTCTTGTGGAATATTTTATTGTTTCTCCTACCTACCCTCACATACCCTTGTATCTCATTAGGCCATATGTCATGATTGTGTGCTCACATATCCATATGGCCTTTCCTTTACACAAAGGCTCATCTTCATTATATGATTAATCTAGTTGATCATATTTTGTATCGATGAGAATACAATTTTGTTCTTATCAATATTTTGTCTCTCTTGTTTGTGTTATTCATTGAGCTCTAGATCTTCATTATTTTTGACAAATTCTAACATGGTATCAAAGCCATTGGGGATTCATTGAGTAGTCTTTTTGGAGAGATATCAATGTGTTTGATTTTTAGATCTGGTGAGAAACATAATTTGGGGGTGTCCTGTATCAATTTCGACCTTTCCATTGAGTTCAGAAGGCCATTTCCATGAATTTTGAGTATAAATTCACCCATTTTGGTGAAATTCAATTTCAGGGCATAAAGAAAAAAAATCCCCTATTAGGTGGTATAGTACGATATTTGAAAAAAATAATATTATTTATTTTTTGCAGTTTAAAAAAAAAAATTCATTTATCGACAGTTTTTAATTTGGTTTGTAAAAGTTTTTTTAAAAAGTAATTTTTGGGGGGGTTTCAACCCCCCCGTCACATGTCATCCGACCACTTACTATCTTGTCTATTGTTCGACTGACCACTTAGCTTTTTCAACCCCCGCCTTGTCTTCTAGCCAGCTCCTCTGGTGATATGTTTTTTATCAGCCCTTGTTTCGGTGCCACCAATTGTGCCTTTGCGGATTTCTCCACCAAGCCACCTCTCGCCTCTACGCGTTCCTTTTTACACTCAGCTGGGCTCTGCCTCCTCCGCCTAAGACCATATGCCACCACCCTAGCAATGCCAACTCAGATGGACAGGTGGGCACTTTTCATTTGCTAAGAAGTGCACAGATAGTGCATATTCACCGAACATGTGGTAGTTTGTCATTTGGCCACATCAAACTACCACACAATCCCATCTGTACAAGTCATGTCTACAAGTCATACTTGCCCAATTAGCCTACCACACAAGCATATAGACTACCATGTCAACGTGACACATCATCCACATTATAGGTCCATGTCAGTGACATGCCAGTTTTTTTTTATGGACACATCATTTGCACACTCAACATTGCATATGTTCGATATGGCCACATATACTATTGATGTTATATTTCATACGGATGATGTCATCATTCATATAGCCACATAGATAGAGGGATTTTTGGCTATGAAGGTCATACTACTGTCAAAATTAAGCTCATGAAATGTTGACATTAGTGCTACATCAACATATTTTTTGAATTTTTTTGACCCCTCTCTAATGAGCTATTGGATTTTGCAATCCAACTTCAGAGGCTCATATCTTGATCATTTTAAGGCCTTTTCAGTCCAATTTTTTTTATTTGGGTTGTTATTTCATGCTCTCTATAGTGGTATGGTTAGTTTCTAATTTTGGAGGAAATTTTTATTCAGACTTTTTAGTTTTTCACAATTGTACCCGTCCAATCCTCGATTCTACAACTCTCAGGCTCCGTTCAATCTCATACAACCTCCTTTTCAGGTGCTGATTTTTTTTAGTGCATAATTTTTTGTCTACTTTCATGTGATACTTCAATTTTTCACCATTTTGAGTAGAAATTGAACTTTTAGTATTTAGACTTTTTGGGGCTATTTGGTACTTGTAATTTGCTTGGATCTTAGCTTAAATCTCTTGCATTGATGGTTTGAGTCTCTTATATCCTATTTGAGGTAGTTATAATCTTGAAATCAGAAGCCCACTTTGCCCTTGTTTGCAAGTGGCCCATTATACACGCACTAAGTATAAAGTGCCAAATCATTATTTTGGTTTGTGGTGGGGGGGGGGGGGGGTTTATTGAGTAATTTTGGGGGATGTCTTATGTGATTGTTCCTCTCTTTATCTTGTGCTCTTTCATTTTGTTGCTATAAGTTCTCCTAAATTTCCACTTTTAACTTCACATATCTATGCTTCTTGGAAAATTAATGCATGGAGTAAGCTAATGGAAAAAGGATGAACTCACTATATTGATGAAACTATTATAACACTAACTGATCCTATTGCTCACATGGAATGGCTTGCTTTTAATATTATGGCTCTTGGAACTTTGAGGAAGTATGTATCAAAGGATCTCACCTTTCACATTGAGAAGTGTACTACAGTTAAAGATGCTTGGGATATCTTAGGTAAATTGTATGGCCAAATTGATGAGATTAGGGGCTATCAACTTGATAATGATCTCACTATGTTGGATCCCAATAATTTTGACATAATCCAAGACTATGTCACTAAGGAAAATGAGTTAAGAGCACAACTTAAGGATTTTGGCATTCACAAGAAGGATGCATAGTTGGTTTACAATTTGTTGGGAAAATTTCCATCAAAATATGCAACATTTGTTTCTAGCTTCCAAACCCATTGCTTGACAGTGGGTAGTTCTTTCACTATGCCCTCATGATGCATTCACATAAATGTTGATGTTAGATTAGTCAAATTTGATGAGCATGGGGATTCTCAAATCTTCAAAGTCCAAAGCTTTGGTAGCTAATCAAGGGAATCAAAGTAATCAAGGAAAAGGCAAGAACCAAAAACAATCTAAGCCAAAGCCACAACAAGATAGAGCATAATCATCCTCTACACAACAAGATGATTCTACATCCTTACCTAAGGAGAAATCGTATAAGGAGAATCTTTTTTGTGCATATTGTAATAAGTCCAGACATGATGAACATGATTGTTACAAGAAGGAAATTGATGAATTGAAACATCTTCTTGAGAAGAATAGAATCGGTTTTCCTTCTAGAATGTTGACTTCAACTTCTTCTACCAAAGAAAAGGAATTTGATAAAGGAAATGATCACACTTTTGGGACAAGTAAAGGACAAGTTCTTTGAGCTACTACAAGTCATGATTCAAGGAGGTGGCTTCTATATTTAGGAGCTTTGCATCACATGGCATCTTCACAGTCTATGTTCTCTTCATTTCAGCCTTGCAACATGCCAATGATTTTCATGGGCAATCATACATATATGAATGTGATTTGGAAATGATCTATTGCTAGTGGGGATAACTCCTTTAATGATGTGTTGTGTGTACCTCATTTGACAAGCAATCATCTTTCCATCTATTAGATCACTCATGGGGAAACGAGGAAGACTGTGGATTTTACACATGATTCAATTATCATTAGAGACTTGGAGAGTAGAGCTATTATCTCTACTAGGGTGGTGGATCATGCATCTTGATTGTACTCCTCAGATTTTAGTCGTAATGATGATTTTGATTCTTCACATGATGATCACACTTATTGTGTCGATTCTAATATTGAGGAGAACTTTTGTTACTTGAAATTGGGTGTTCTCACATGTAATCCATTTCTTGAGCCTTGCATTTGATCTCTTGCTATTGATATCATATCTACTATTGCACCTGATGATGCAAATGTTGCTATAATTTTGACTTCTTGTGATTTATTGCAATAGGATATACCTTGTCTTCCAAATATAGTTCCTTAGGATGAATACTTGACAGACATTGCAGGTTTGTTTTTAGAGTCCCGCATTGTATATTTGGGAGACATAATTGATTGTATTCATATTCTCTTTGATGGAGATGATCCTTCTTTAGTTGTTATGAAGGACCACTCCAACCCTCTTGTTCATTCTCTACTTGATTATTCTTTCAAGGTTGACATGATTATGAATACTTATGTACAACATTTGAAGGAGGTCTCTTTATCCTTAGAGGAGATACTTGAGTCTTTGGATCATGTTCTACATTCATCTTCACTAGATCTTGGATTGTATTTTTCAGTAGTTGCACTCAAGGAGGTTGTTGGTGCAAATTGTGCCTCACAATTACACTTTACTTAAGTTGACTTAAGGTAATACATTTTGTAGTAGTTTGCATATGAGACAATTAGGGAAGTGTGCACATAGGGAAGTTGCTTGTAGGAGAAATTGCACCTTTTGTGGTCTTATCTTGTGGAACATTTTATTATTTCTCCTACTTACCCTCACCTACCCTTGTATCTCATTTGGCCACATGTCATGATTTTGTGGTCATATATCCATATGGCCTTGGCTTTATAAGCAGGCTCATCTTCATTGTATGGTTCATCCAGTTGATCATATTTTAGATCTTGATATCTCTTATCAATCTTTTGTCTCTCTTGTGTGTGCTATTCATTGAGATCTAGATTTTGGTTATTTTTGATAATTTTTTACAAGAATAGTCAAGCAATGAACTGTACCACTTTAATATGGTTCCATTAAGTAATCAAGTGAATATTTTTAACAATAGAAAGTCCAAGTTATGATAATTGTTGCAAATAGTCATGAAAGAATCAATATGACCATTAGAATCTCCTTCTCCATTATATTGATCAAATTTCAATGCCTTATCCCCTTGGAATGTAATGGTGTTTAAGATTCTCATGTCAAGCAAATTGTGATGATAATAAGTAGGAAGCAAGGATTAATTGGTAGCAGAGGGAAGGGTGGTAAGCTATTGTTGTGATCTTCCCATATTTTGCAAGATGGTATTTAAAATAGGATTGTTAGGTGGAGGAGGCAGAGGTAGAGTAGTTTAGGTGTGAGCACCATAACCACTCATAGTACTAGTACCAACACCTACTCCAATGCTAGAGGAAGAAACTTGAACAATGGATGTACCAATAGTGTAACTAGCAGACATACCGATATATCCGAAGGGGATATCTAAGAAACATTGATACTAGGTGTAGAAATATAAAAATGACCATATTCCTAAATGAATATTTTATGTTCATTTCTCTATTTATTTAAATCTAATTTAATTAAATAACCCATATTCCTATATTTAATTAAGTAAATTACTCAATTAAATTCGCTATACCATTTAATAGGATAAATTCATTTTATTCAATTAAAGCCCCTGTCCACTTTTTAATTAAATTCGAATTTAATTAAAATAGTTATCCTAAATTAAATAAATTTAAATTATTTAATTACAACCAAATTGAATTAAATTCAAACCTATTTTCCCTCACTCACTTGCAAAATCCTACAGCTCCCACTTGCATCCTAACACTCTTTCTAACCTCTTCTAGATTCTTCTAAACCTAATTAATTAACCCAAACCCATCCATTATCCCTTTTCCCTAAATTTGAGGAGGTCACTTCTCAAATTTGGAGTAAAGTCTTCAAATTGCATTAAAGCCTTTATCCATTCAACAAGCTAACTTGTTGAATGCCCCCAAAGTTGGAAGGACTCTTACAAATTTATTCCCAAAGTCTTCATAACCATTAATGGTTAACTCAACCCTCTTACATGGTTAAAGAATTTCCATAAACTCAACCTCCATCTAACCCAAGGGTCTCATCAAGCATTTATTGCTTTGACCATGGTTATCCTTAAACCTTTGCACAAGAGTTTATCCTTTGGGTAAAAGCTTTATCCAACTAACTTAACCTTAACCCTTAACCCCTAGGGTAACCATGAGGTCTTCTCAAGCATTTAATGCTTCTTACATCTCCTCTCAATCAACCTTATATTGACAATTGTCACCATTTCATTGGTGCCAATTGCAAACATGGATTCCCAACTTTCAAACTTGGCCCTTGATTAACTCTTTCAATCCTAACCATCCATTGCCCTATTTTTGCTATAAATAATGCTCTCATTCCTCCATTTTCATCATCCAAGTCTTTAGCATCACACTTATACTTAAATCCATTCAAGCTTTCATATCTCATTTTATGCTCATCATTTAGCTTCTCTTTTAAACAAGAATTAATCTAAATATGCAAATTTAGAGTATGTTCCTTATCATTTAGTTTAATCATAGACTAATATAGTATGCTAGGATAGTCTTGTTTACTAACCTTGTCATCTCATAGCTAGTTTATTGCATTTGTAGCATCATGCATAGCTTAGGATGCATCTCATCTTAAAATCAACAAAAGCATCCCTCATTCTTGCATTTGTCATCCCTAAACCATTTTTTTGAGTGATCTGAGAGCAAAAACATTGGTTTGAGGGACCGTGCAAGATAGAGAACCATGGAACCATCCTTGGGAAGCTAAGCCATACTTCATGACTCCGTAGCTTGCACCAAGATGTCCTATGGGTGTGTGAGAAAGGCTCCATAGAGCTCCATTTTTCACATATTGAGTTCTATTGGCCCGCTTTTCCCGCATACATTTCTGGCACCCACTGTGGGGCATTACCCCATATATCAAATCAGTTTTTAAATTTAACCACTTTTGCAGGTCCGCGAGAAATGAGAATTAGCGTGTGGGAAGCATTCCCTAGCGCATCTGGTCAACAGCCTAGTGCATTCGGTTTACTGTTTAGCGCATTGGGCCCATCATATAGCGCGTGAAGTCTTTTTCTTAGTGCATCGCAATACTAAACTTTTCTTGTAGGTCTCGACGTGGGAGAAAAACAGAGCAGCACTTCCGGAACACAGAGTAGCGCATCCCGAAAATAGCATAGTGCATCACTGATTTATTTCAGCGCATCACTGTTATTTTGTAGCACATACAGTTTGTTATGTAGCGCATCATAAACAGACAGAAATCAAAAGAATTAAAATCTGTAACCGAGGGTAAAATTTAGACTTGTTGAAGTCTACCCGTCATCTAACATTTTTGGCTTATTCTTTTGCAGGATTCTAACAATTTTATTGCAGATGGGAGCTTAGTTTTAAAAATATTAAGATAGTTAGAATTTTCACTTAGTTAAGTTAGTTTAAAATTTTGAACTTCTCTTATTCTTAAAATTGAACTCACTTGTTTTTTTGGGCTATAAAAAGAACCAAAAATCAGAAAATTTCTTGCTTTCATAGGAGAAAAAATTATTTTAGGCTTTAAAAAGAACCATACAAACCTTCCTTTTTGCAAAAATAGCTGTAAAAAGAACCTCACCATCCTTTGGTGTATAAAAGGATTCATTTCAAAAATTTTGCAAAGGAAAGAACCACACTTAAATGCTTTTGTTACAATCAAAGGAGGGAAGTTATTCCCCTTTGGCCGGTTTCCTTTTGTTATCCAAAATCAAACTTTTGCTTTGTTGACTTGATTATTTTCCTAGATTAAATAATCACTAATTTGGGGAAAATAAAATTAACACCATGCTTTTTGGAGCAACATCTCCCAATAGAAGTTAGCAAATCATTTGTCCTAAAATAAAATAAAATAAAATAAATGGTTTGCCTTGTCTCGAAAGTGGAAGGAATATGCTCTCCCCTTAACTAGGTGATCAAAAATCCAGACCACTCTTAAAGCTTTCTTTACTTCAAGCAATAAATCCTTTAGTAGGCCTACCTTTTCGAGGAGTTAGAATCAACTCTTAAAGCCATTTATGGCTGGTGTGAAGGGAACGACTTTGACGCCAAGTATTCCAACCCACTATAATCAAAAGTGGGAAGTGATGAAAGTCCTTTTCAATGGTTGCGCGCAGTGATTAGCCTTCCGCCAGTATCCTCGAGATACGTAAAGCCTTTGTTCTAAAGGTTGGGAAGCCTCCTAAGGGAGTTTATCACTGATGGCTGAACGGGAAGCCTGATTACGAACCATAGAAATAGAAACCTTGAGCTGAGTCAGTAACCAGATATTTATAACATCATAGTGCAAGGGTGGGGAAGAATCCACCCCCAAGATCACTCACCATATATCTCCCAAGATAACTATTCAATTGTGAAGCGATTCACTTTGAGTTAATTTCTAGCAAAAGGCAAAAAAATGGGCGCCCTCTAGGGGGTGACACGGCTGTTTGAGCTGATGGAGTATCGAGACTAGTGGGCTATGATTTTATTTATGACCTTTGAATAAATAGTCTTCTTGGAGTGTATCATTCGTATCCAAACCTGTTAAAACATTGGGGATTTGAACACATCCTTGCAGAACATACACTTTTTGTTAGATTAGGCAAAATGGTTGTCTTTTTTGTGTTGTGCTTGCATTTACTACTTTAGAAAATCATCCATCAAGACTGAAAAACTCACAATATTGCAAAAACCAACCAAAGGAAAAATCAGGGCAGTTTAGTGCGTGAGAACAACTTCTTAGCGTGTAGGGTACATTTGTTAGCACATCAAAATGTAAAGTTAGCGCTTCTAGTCAAAACAGTAGCGTTTTATCCAAATTTCAAAAAAAGTGTTAAACAATTAGTGCATCTGGAAAACAACATAGTGAGTTGAAGCATCAGCTTAGCGCATAGGAGTCACACTTTAGCACATAGGGTTTAATAGTTAGTGTGTCACAGACCCATACTAGCGCATAGATTTTTGAGCCAGGCAGAAAACAAAATTTAAGCAGTCAAAAACTTTAGCGCGTAGTAGGGGGAAGCCTAGCGCGTGTGGTCCTTTGTTTAGCGCGTGAAGTAAATTTGATAGTGCATCGTGTCTCTATTTTAGTGCGTGACCAAATCAGAAAAAACAGGGGGCAAAACAGTGAGGAATTTTGAAAATTTAGAAAACATCTTTGGAAGCCTCTTTTCATCAGCATCATTTTTCGTCAAAATAGAGTAGCAAAAACAAAGCTGTAAAAACCATTTCTTGAGCAAAGTTTGTGTCAAACAAACGTTGTAAAATCCAAAACTGATCGCACGATAAAACATATCTATCCTATCAAAATCCAGAAACATCATCACAAGTATCAAAAGGATCCTTTATCATCTCATGGATTTCATCTCAAAAACACTTGTTTAAAACCTCAGGTTGTCAAATCAAGTTTCCATATCGGGAGACTTTATCCATATCATTTGACATGCTTTGTCATGAAGGGGCATCTAAACCTTCACTTTGATAGAATCCAAAACAAATCAAAGGAAACCATTGATCACTTATGCATGACTAATCCCCATATTCTGAGAAGAAAGAATATTTATTGTAACACCACGTTAAGGAAACAACAACCAAGTTTTTCCAAATTTATCAAGAGAAACAAGTTTTTATACATCAATCATCAACTCTTCAAATCTCATCAAGTATTCCTTCATCACGTCAAATGTTATATCCAAAACAAATCCAACGAATTTGACAAAGAGCCTTTAAAGACTAGGGCATATTGTCAAAAATTTGCTTTTAATCAAATCATAAACCGTGGAGGAAGGATCAATCCGACATTCTTGCCCGACGAGTGTATCACTTATAACACACCCCAACCTGAACCACCAACCCTCGAGCAACATATCGAAGAGGATTTTGTCCCCTTCGTCACTAAAAGTTTCTACTAAAATGCCTGTTACTCGCTCTCAACAAAACCAACAAAGCAAGGCACAAGCAGAATCTAGTATGAATCAAAGGTTATCAAATCCTTTTGAAGGTCCACACCTAGAGGATACTGAAATTTCTGAAGAGCTTCTTCAGGAATGCCAAGAAAGTGTTTCATTCCAAAAGCTTGTAGAAAAGCTCATTGAAAATGACAAATAAAAATACTTGCTCATGCTCACAAGAAAAGGAGTCAAACTCCCTGAAAACTTTGATGCAGATGTGTTTAGAACGCGACCTCAACATTATGAATATCAAGAATGACAATGGGAAGGGGAAGCACATGACCCTGAACAAGATATCCCTGATCAAAACATACCAGAACAAATACACCAAGACAAAACATCCCGGATCAAAACATACCAGAGCAACATACACCAAGAAAATACATTCCCGAGCAAAACATACCATTCCATACACCGTTTCAACCCAGGATCAATACAAGGGAATAACTTTTCCCTCAACAAAACAATGCACCTTTGGTTGCCCTTACTCAACAAATGCAAATGTTAGAAAGATAAATGCAAGATATGCAATAAGGGACAACAGTGCAGTACTCATTAAACGAAATCTATCCTTATCCTTTTGACAGAAGATTGCACATGATCCCTTTTCCTCCAAACTCAGACGTACCTAAATTTGACAAATATGATGGAAAAAGTGATCCCCATGATCATGTCAGAGAATTCTGTACCATGAGTCTTGAATTTTCTCATGATGACACCTGTCTAATGAGGTTATTCCCAAGAAGCTTGGGAGGAAAAATAATGGAATGGTTATCCAAAATTACACCACCTATCAGATCGTTCGATGAATTGGTTAACAAGTTCATAACACAATGCTCCTATAACATTCAACATGCTATAACCATGCTAGACATTTGTAACACCAAACAGAAAAATAATGAAACATTCATGATATTCCTTCAACGCCGGTGATGTATGGTATCACGATATCCTCGAGATATTTTTGAAAAGGAGAAAATGGAAATCTTCATCGACAACTTGAATGGTGAGATGAGTTATAGGCTCAAACTCCAATGCATACCATCTTTCGCTAAATTGATCAAAAATGACATTCAAGTAGAGGAAGCATGTGTCAAAAAGGGAACGCTCAAATTCTTCAAAGAAGGAACAAATTCATCAAACTACAATAACCAAAACAACAACAACTTAGACAAGTCTCGATTCTGGACTCGAAACAAAAATGAAGGCAACAATGAATCACATGATCCAAAATCCAAGCAACCAGTACTTGCATTATCTAGAAATCCTCAAGCTACAAAAAATCCTAAAGTTGCTAATCCAAATGCTAACACATATGTACCAAACACCAATCAAGGTCAACCCAACACAAACAACACCAATGATACTCAAAACAAAACCACGAATCAAGGACCCAATAACAATTCACATGACAGCACTAACAATTTCCAGAAATGTGTCTTCACACCATTGGGACAATCACTAGAGTCAGAATTCAGAGAGCTTCTGGCAAACAAGATTCTCTCATTGCTTGCAATCAGCAACTATGAGACCAAATCAAACCACCTTGGTGGAATGACTCACATTATTATGATTTTCATCGTAACAAAGGTCATCGAACAAACGATTGCATGAGATTGAAAAACATTGTTCAAGACATGATTGATCGAGGTGACTTAATGGTAGATGGTCTCAAAACAAATGGTGACCATGGATCCTTTAAAAACCCTCTTCCAAACTACAACAAAGATGGAGCTTCAACCTCAAATGATGCACATGGAACTCGTATCAACCACATCTACAATAACACCATCAATCACATATCAGCTGAAGACCATCAGGTAAATGTCATCACAATCCAAGACCAGCATGATCATGAATCCATCAATGTAACCACCAGAGCTCAGAAATATGTCTTGAAGGGACATACCACACCTACAACCACTACACCAAAAATCCAATATGATTTAGTCAGCCAACTATGCAAAACTTTAGCTCAGATATGTATACTAGAACTATTGAAACTGTCACCAAAATACAAAAACATATTGGAGCAAGTGCTATTGGAAACAAATGTACCTCAAGATCTGGATGCAGACAGATTTCAAGCCATGGTCGCTCATATGACAGGGCCTCATAATCTCACCTTCTTCGAGCATAATAATACTTCCTTGAGTCATTTGCATAACACTCCTCTCCATATTGAAGTCATTGTTTATAAACACCGAGTAAAACGAGTCTTAATAGATGGAGGAGCTGGACTTAATATATGTACTTTAAAACCTATCTGTGCATTAGGCTTCTCATAGGAGTCTATTGATCCCCGTAAAAAGATTACCATAAAGGCCTATGATGATGACGAAAGGTCATCTAAAGGAACCGTGATGTTACCCATTCAAGTTGGACCAGTGCAAAAAGATACCATGTGTCAGGTCTTAGACATAGACCTCACCTACAATATTTTATTAGGTCGACCCTGGATACATGAAATGCAAGTAGTACCTTCTACATATCACCAGTGTGTCAAATTTCCCTATAACGGACAAAAGGTCTCCATATCTACTGATCACAATCCATTTCAACATTGTAATGCAATGGGGGCAGCCCGGGATAGTTTGGTTCCCCATAATAGGGAAAAACAAAGATCCTCAACATCAGATCTACAGATGGCAAAGCCCGAATCATTACCTAGAGATTTCAAGCAGAAAATGTAAATCAGAGAACAAGGTATGGGAGAATACTCCTTGGAACCCATGTGTTTGGCCAAATTACCAACATCACCCAGATCTCATAGATTGCCTATTACATCAACACATCAGGTAACTCAGCCCATCATCAAATTTGATGGTACCTTCATCCAACTAGGCACTCTTGCACATGAATAAGAAGAGAAAGACATTCTTAGCTGGTTATACAAAGCTGAGGAAGAAGATAATAGAGTAGCTAATATGGATATAGTTCTACCAACACACCTATATGGAAAGGGCTACTTAATCATGCAACAAATGGGATATGACGGTAAATGACCTATTGGAAAACACAAAGAAGGAGTCATTGAACGCATAGATCTTCCTTCACAACCCAGTAGAGACAAAATAGGATTGGGTTGTAAACTCACTTTCCTATTAAAAAGGACACTGCGCATAACTCCAAAACCTCAATGGAAAGAAAAGAAGAAGTACAAAGAAGAATCCTGGTAGGAAGCACTATTTGAGTCAGCAGAAACAATCCGCAAGGTATGTGCATCAAGAACAGAAGCAACATCAGGAAAAGCTTCTATGCCACAAGAAGGCCATAATTGCAACAGTAGCTCATATTCAAACACCAATATTTCAAAAACCAATAGAAACATCTCCTGATACTGTTATTCCTCCCCAAGGAGGCACATTTTATGAACAAATACATAAAGTAGAAGTAGGATCTGACACCGAATCAACAAAAACTGATTCCTTACCACTTGTCTTTCTAGACCTCATTGACTGGGATGAACCCGAAATACATGATATACCAATTTTCCCAGATGATGAATCTATTATCCATTACCTATGTACCATTAACCCAGAAATAGGCTCTACTAGTGAACAAAGTAACGATGTCTGCAAACCAGGGAGTGCCAAGTCTCTCAGTCACAAAAATGAACCAAATAAAATATTTGATGCTAAAAACCAGTCAATGGAATCTCTAGATCACAAAAAAGTAAAAATAAAGGATGCATTTGAGGGTGAAAACATTTTTAAGGAACCTAAAGATGGGAGACTTAACACTCTTCCAGAACACTTTCATGAGCGATCACCCATATTGATTGAGCCCACTCAATCAATCAACATTGGTACCATAGAAGCAGTCAAGAACATACAACTAGTAGAATCTCTGACAGAGGAGGAAAGATTGGCATTTATCATCTTTTTTAAAGAAAAGCACATAAACTTTGCTTGGTCATATGAAGATATGCTCAGAATCGATCCACACTTAATCATGCTTCACTTTTCCATCTCTGCAGGAGTTAAGCCAGTCAAGCAAAAACTATGAAAGATGAATCCACAGGTGGCACTCATGGTCAAAGCTGAACTAAAAAAACTATTAGATGTCGGATTCATTCGACCCATTGACTATGTAGAATGGATCTCCAACATAGTGCCAATATCAAAACCAGACGGCAGTATCAGAATCTACACTGATTTCAGAGATGTCAACAAAGCCTGTCCAAAAGATGACTTTCCTTTACCCAATATCGACATAATTGTAGACCTCATAGCAGGCCATGCAATTCTCTCACTAATGGACGGTTTCTCAGGCTATAATCAGATAAAAATAGCCCCAGAAGATCAAGATAAAACAACGTTCACCTATCCTTGGGGAACGTACTGTTGGAATGTTATGCCTTTTGGCTTAAAGAATGCAGGGGCTACTTATCAAAGATAAATGACAACAATCTTTCATGACATGAAGCACACATTCATGGAAGACTATGTGGATGATCTGCTAGCTAAATCATTCACTAGAGCAGAACATCTCGACATCCTAACAAAAATCTTTTATCGATTGGAGAAATTCCAAGTTTGGCTCAACCCTAAGAAGTGTGTCTTTGGGGTTACATCAGGAAAGTTACTAGGCTACATCATCTCAGTTAAAGGTATTGAAGTGGATCCAGCAAAGGTAAAAGCCATTATGGAAATGCCACCACCAAAGAATATTAGTCAACTCAGATCTCTACAAGGATGACTTCAATCAATCAGGCGATTCATCACTCAACTAGCGGATAAAAGTCTACCATTCAATCATTTTCTCCATAAGAATGTACCTTTCAGATGGGAGACCAAGTGTGCAAAATATTTTTATCAAATCAAACAGTATCTGATGAACCCACCAGTTCTAGTACCACTAGTCGCAGGAAAGCCCCTTATTCTATACATTTCAACAATAGATATATCACTGGGGGCACTATTAGCACAAGAAGATCAACAAGGAAAGGAACGAGCCATCTACTACATCAGCAGGACATTGAGAAGGCTTGTCTAACAGTAGTCTTCGCATCTCAAAAGTTCTGACATTATATGCTAGCACACACAATTAAGCTAGTAGCAAAAATTGATCCTCTCAAATATCTACTCAGCAAGGTAGCTCTTACTGGCCGGTTGGCTAAATGGGTCATGATTCTCAGTGAATTTGACATCCAATACACAGAAAGAAGAGCCATCAAAGGACAAGCAATTGTAGATCAACTAGCTGAAGCACCGCTACCAGGAAAACAAACTATGGAGATTGAATTTCCGGATAGGGATGTTCTTGCTATTTCTACCACACAATGGACCCTATACTTTGATGGATCCTACACCCAACATGGTTCAGGTGTTGGCATTCTTTTCATCACTCCTGAAGGGCATACCATACCAAGATCATACTGGCTTATGTTCCCATGCACAAATAATGTAGCTGAATATGAGGCATTGGTTATAGGCATCAAAATGGCCATAGAATGGAAAATCATAGAGTTAATGGTCTATGGAGATTCACAACTAGTCGTCAATCAAATCAACAACGACTATCAAACAAAGGATGACAAGCTACTCCCCTACAAGTGAATGGTGGATGACTTCAAATAGTATTTTGAACTCATCACCTTCAAGCAAATACCAAGGTTGAACAACAAAGCAGCTGATGCCATGGCTACTATCGCTTCATTACTACAAATTCCAGAGCAACAAAGTCGTTACGAGTTCCTGGTAGAGAAAATGTTCTCCCCAGCCTATGACCACTCTGAATCCCATGTTGTCTATGCCTTAACCAGTTCAGATTCACCTTTATATGGACCGATATATGATTATCTAAAGAACAATATCCTACCCATTGACTTATCCCATAATCAAAAATGTAATTTTATCTGCCAAGCTGCTCGGTATACTCTTACTACTGATACTTTATACCGTTGAGGTCTAGATGGTACTCTTCTTCGTTGCCTTGATCGTAATGATTCTGATTCCGCTTTACACGAGCTTCACGAAGGTATTTGTGGAACACATTCAAGTGGGACTACTCTTGCTAAAAAGCTTCTAAGGATGGGATACTACTGGCCTACAATGGAGAAAGATTCTTACCACTTCGCCAAGAAGTGTCCTAAATGCCAGATCCATTGCAATCTCATACATGCACTAGCACAGGAACTGCAGCCATTTACAACATCCTGGCCCTTTTGTTAGTGGGGACTAGACTTGGTTGGAAAAATTCATCCTTCATCTTCAAATGGACACAAGTTCATTATAACTGCAACATAATACTTTACCAAGTGGATAGAAGAAGTCCCAATGACCACAGTAACTGGAAAGAAAATTACGTCTTTTATCCTAAACTATCTGATTTGCAGATATGGTATTCCAAGTTCCATCATCACCAATAATGGATGACCATTCAAAAACCAAGATGTCTGAGAATTATGTGAGCAATTCAAAATACAACATCAGTTCTCTACACCATACTACCCCCAAGGGAATGGTCAAGTAGAAGCATCCAACAAAACAATACTAAAGATTCTCAAGAAAATAGTAAATGATGCAGGCAAAGATTGGCATATACAACTCAATCCAACACTTTGGGCATACAGAAATAGCATCTGTACACCTACAGGAGCAACACCTTTCTCATTGGTCTATGGATCCAAAGCTATTTTACCACTGGAAGTAGGAATTCCATCTCTCAGAGTATCTCTAAAAGGCTTAATTCCAGACGAAGAGTATTGGGTCAACCGACTGCAAGAACTGGAACTATTAGATGAAAGACGTTAGCATGCTTACACTCATCTCAAAGCATATCAACAATGCATGTGCAGAAGCTACAATCACAAGGTCAGCCCTCGCAACTTCAAAGTTTGTGACCTAGTCCTCAAAGAAAATCCAAGAAATCAACAAGATCGAGAAAAGAAAGGGAAATTTGAACCTAATTGGTTGGGTCCCTATGTCATCATATCAGTCTACAGATCAGGTGCTTATCAACTTACAACTTCAAAAGGAGATGTGCTCGACAAACCAACTAACAACATTCATCTGCAGAAATACTACAGTTGAGTAGTCTAATGCACGAAAAAAGTCAAAAAAAAAAAACCAAAAAATAAAAATAAAAATAAAAAAATCAAAGAAAAAGAAAATAAAAAGGTACAATAAAAGCAACTGGTGAAAACTTGGTAACATGCGCTATTGTGAAAGGACAGCTCCTTTATCTATATCCACATCCTTATCTTCACAGTAAAGCACTATCGGCCATCGCCCAACACTTAGCAAATATCCAGTCAGGACATACTTAGCGTAGTCACTATCCTGGTTTATCCATATATCCTCTCACCACATTTTACCATGGCTTGGTAATCACTGTACATGTTCACATCAAGAGGTGCACTCAGCTAGGGGCAAAAAATCATCAAAACTTGCAACACATTCAAGACATCAAGACTATTGGCAAAACTCAAAAACATCACATCCAACAAACAAAAACTTCGAGACATCGCAGAGCAAAACATTGGATCACTAAAACAAGAATCACAAATACCAAAGATGGATGATTTTTTGAAGTACTAAATGTTGCATTATTGCATAATGTCTTGACTATTTTTGCATTTGAACTTTTTAAATTATTGGATTCTCTACATTTTCTCACTAAATGCTTCAAAGCTAGAGATCATGGGAAAACTCCAATATTTTCTTAATCTTTTGTCTGTGAGGCAATCACTTGTACTGTGTAAATACTTGTCTCGAGACGTGATACATCGAATATCACTGAAGACATGATTCCACTTTACATATACAAATGGTTTAAATCTTGTCTGTTTATACGCAATCCACACTCTGGTCGTCCTGGTTCAATTATACCTTGACACTTGTGCTATCTTGCAAAATCAAACATCATGTAAATTTTTCTCATGTCATTATGGTTCAATTATACCATTATGCTTGTATAAATTTTCAACATATCCCGAACAAATCAATGCTCAATGATGATACCTATATCGAAAGCAAAATAACATATGGTTATATCAGGATGACAAATGCAGAATGAGGATGCTCCAAAAAACAAATAGTTGCTTATCATTTTAAAATAGTTACATATCATTTTAAATAGTTGCATATCATTTTTAGTTACATATCATTTTAAAATAGTTGCATATCATTTTAAAAGTAGTTGCATATCATTTTGCATATCAAATCATACATCTCATTTTCTAGGAAACATCTCACATCATTATCATTATCATACATCTCATTTTCAAGATACATTTCACATCATTATCATTATCATTATCATACATCTCATTTTCAAGATACATCTCACATCATTATCAAATCATACATCTCATTTTCAAGATACATCTCACAACATATCAAAGCAAACATCATACATTTACATCATGCATCATATCATCTATCTAAGCATTGCATCATCATAAAGTAAAGAAAGAACACATAGAACATGCATCCATATAACACATCACATGATCAAGGAAAATGATGTCATCTATATATATAAAAAATGATCAAAATGTACAAAATTTGTCATGTCTATGCCCAGTGCAAGCAAAACAATGATCTAAAAATACAATAGAGACATTGTCTCTCAAGTATGACTATCTCCTAAGGGGGATGGTCTCATAGATGATGTCCCAGCTCCTGGATCTCTAGGAGGATCCTATCTTGAGGGCCCCGTCACGCCTCTACTCTCTGACTGTGTCCCAGTCTCTTGAGATTGACTCGATCTCACCTGTGTGAAGCTCTGTACTTTGCGCTCCTTGGGCACGACATCCTCGTAATGGCGTCTGTAATACTCTGCCTCCCTCACTCTCGAGGACAACTCTCTCATAATATCTCATCGGGCCCCCTGCTACCGCTCTCTAAATGCTCGCTACTAGCTCCTCTGCCCGATCATGCTGCTGTATCTCTGTATCTCACTCTAGAGTCAGCTAAGTAATCTGACGCTGCTGCATCTATAGCTGTGCCTACAGTTGTTGAATTGTCAACTGCAGGGTCCTGATCAAAGCATCCTCCACATGTGTCAGGACTTAGACCCATAGAGGCACCTATGAAGGGGTACCCCCTATCCCTCTGCCTGTCCTAGGTGCTAGTGGAGGTAACTCATCAGTCCTCCTCCTCTATGATGATTGCCTCCACTCATATGTCCCTCCCACTGTTGCCATCACCTCTCCCACTCTCCCCTCCTCCCCTGCTCCAATCTCCAACCCTCCTCTCCCCCTATCCATCACAGCTCATCGAACTGCTCTCTCCACTCAACCTCCCCCATCTCTACCCCTATCTCCTCTCCTCCCCCGATATCCTCTCCCCCGTCGTCCACCTCCGCTGCCATCATCTCCATCTCCCCCAACATCCTCCTCATCATCATCGAAGGTTGGCCACATCTCCTTAGGATCTGATATCCTGGCAACAACATGAGCTGCAAACAAACCAACAAACTCATGGGTCATCCCTATGTCTAATATCTCAGGAGCATAGTCCCATATCTAACCCGCTAAGCTGGAGAAATCCTCTACAGCTGCCCCGCTATCAATGGTAGGACACCAATCAGGTACGTCCTATCTCTAACATGCATACAAGTAGGTCCCCTGTGGTATACCCCACTGCCGACCATACTACCTCAAAACCATGCCCACCTGAAATCTCTCTATCACAAAGGGCGTCCGCCCTATCAAAAACTGGCTCATAAACACAAAATTCATCTCTAGCCCATCCTCTACCCAGACCTCACAATCTGTATATGGTCACCAGACGACTGTATCTATATCATCTAGGACCCTCCTCCAATGCTCCAGTTTGCCCAGCTTACGCTGAACAACTAGACCCCTGTAACCATAAGCATATGTCCACCCAGTAGGCCTATCTCTTTCCACCAGTGGTCTCGCTGCTGGAATGTGCTTCCAACACCATACCTGTAAAAGTGTCACGCTAGCTGACAAACTATTGTAACCCAGATACACAACCTCATGAAGGTCCTTGTACAAGTGGGCTAACATGGCTGATCCCCAAGCAAACTTGTGGCCCTGGGTCACCATCTCCTTGAGAACCAATCCCCAACCCAGAGAGAATCCCTTTCACCTACGATCAGGACAAAGGAATCCACCGATGAACCCTGCTAGTACTGATGGGAGAGGTGCATAGTCTAGATCCAAGAACTCCTGCCATGGGATCTCATACCCACATACTGTCTCATCATGGAAAATGCGCCGCAACACCTCAGTACCACCCTCCTCCATCTGCTCATACGATAATAAAGCACCTGCTATGAGAATCCGTAAGATCCTATAACAGTCCTCTAGAGTGACTATCATCTCACCGGTAGCAAAGTGAAAGGTGTTTGTATCACTGTGCCACCTCTTAGTGAGCGCTGTAAGTAAACCCTAGTTCATAGTGAACCGAGGCATGTCCAACAAAGATGATAGGCCACATCTCTCTATCACATCTAGGTCAACATGTGCTAACCGTGGTATCAATGCCCAAGGTCTAGGGAACCGCTCCCGTGACTGCACCACTCCCAATCGCTCCTGTCAAAATGCAAAATGAGTTCAATATCAGTGTCCACATCAAAACAAAGATATCAAAATCAAAATCACATCAAAAGCATGAAACAATTTGCTCAAACTAATCAAGTTCCACATCATATCATTGCATATCAACTTGTAACACAACTCAAGTTTTCAAAAACCATATCAAAACTTGTAAAACAACTCAAGTCTCCACATCACATAAACTTGTAAAACAAATCAAGTTTCCCACCCATATCAGCTTGTAAAACAACTCAAGTTTCCAACCCATGTTAGCTTGTAACACAAATCAGGCTCCACACATTGAACTTGAAATAGTACAAATCAAATTATGGTTCTATCAAAACAACACATTCATATCTACATCAATAACTTGAAACAAATCACAATTTATACCAAGTTATATCAATACTCATATTGGACAAATTATCAAAAACATGACAAAAGACCGAGCAAAATGGCAAAAATCCACCTCCACAGGCAAAATTGACCTTTTCTTATGAAGACTTTCACATTCAAAAATCACTAAAACTTGAAAAAACCATTCCATGTGCTAATTTAACTTGGCTATGCACTAAAATATATCCATGCGCTACCCTATTTTCTCCACGTGCTATTATGTCTACCCTATGCGCTAGACTAACTCTACGCGCTATCCTTTTTTCTCCATGCGCCACCCAACCTACCCTAAGCGCTAAAACTGACCTATGCGCTAACCTATCCCATGCTTGCGCTACCTATTAAACCCTATGCGCTAGGTCTAACCTACGCGCTAAATCTCCCTACCCATGCGACCCCCTGTGGACCCTGTACGCTAGGTTTGACCTATGCGCTACCTTTTTAACCCGAAGCGCTACCCTATTTTCATCATGCGCTAACCTGAGACCATGCACTAACCTAAAACTTTCATGCACTAACCTATTCATTTTCAGACGCTACCCTAAATTAATACCCTATGCGCTACCTAATTTATCGTATGCGCTAAACGAAGACCCCTACGTGCTAAAACGTTAAAACCGAATTTCAAAAATAAAAAAATGACTAAAAATGATCAAATTCAAAATCAAAAAGGGGTCAAAAGGGTTGACTTACTGGCGGTCCATATGCGGCAAGTCTCCGATGCCTCCGAACGTGCTAAAATCGATTCGTGGAATAAGGAATAGGCATTTTGTCTTCTCTCCAAAAGTCTCTTTCTCCAAAGTCAACAAGCACAAATGAAACAAATCAAAGCACTTTTTCCCTTTTATAGGAAAAAAATAAATTAGGGTTAGGGAAATGAGCATTTAATTTTCTCACGGTCTCCCTCATACCCTAAAACATGTCAATTATTGGGAGATGAATCAATTTCAATGTTTCACCTAGCCAAAATTTTGCGCCGCAAAAGCAATTGTCAAATCAAATCAAAATTTTCAAAATATTGATTCATCTCCCAAGGGGGCATTATCACCATTGTTTATCAAATCTAGGGCATCACACATCAAATCTGGGGCACGACAAAATCCATAAAAATGACATCGATCGTAAAATTGCAACAACACATCATTTTCTTTGAAATAACATGTGCACACACGTCACTTCAAACTGGGGCAAAATGTAGACGTATAAAAATGACCATATTCCTAAATGAATATTTTATGTTCATTTCTCTATTTAATTAAATCTAATTTAATTAAATAACCCGTATTCCTCTATTTAATTAAGTAAATTACTCAATTAAATTCACTATACCATTTAATAGGATAAATTCATTTTATTCAATTAAAGCCCCTGTCCACTTTTTAATTAAATTCAAATTTAATTAGAAAAGTTATCCTAAATTAAATAAATCTAATTTATTTAATTACAACCAAATTGAATTAAATTCAAACCTATTTTCCCTCACCCACTTGTAAAATCCTACACCTCCCACTTGCATCCTAACCCTCTTCCTAACCTCTTCTAGATTCTTCTAAACCTAATTAATTAACCCAAACCCATCCATTATCCCTTTTCCCTAAATTTGAGGAGGTCACTTCTCAAATTTGGAGTAAAGTCTTCAAATTGCATTAAAGCCTTTATCCATTCAACAAACTAACTTGTTGAATGCCCCCAAATTTGGAAGGACTCTTACAAATTTATCCCCAAAGTCTTCATAACCATTAATGGTTAACTCAACCCTCTTACATGGTTAAAGAATTTCCATAAACTCAACCTCCATCTAACCCGAGGGTCTCATCAAGCATTTATTTCTTTGACCATGGTTATCCTTAAACCTTTGCACAAGAGTTTATCCTTTGGGTAAAAGCTTTATCCAACTAACTTAACCTTAACCCTTAACCCCTAGGGTAACCATGAGGTCTTCTCAAGCATTAATGCTTCTTACATCTCCTCTCAATCAACCTTATATTGACAATTGTCACCATTTCATTGGTGCCAATTGCAAACATGGATTCCCAACTTTCAAACTTGGCCCTTGATTAACTCTTTCAATCCTAACCATCCATTGCCCTATTTTTGCTATAAATAGAGCTTTCATTCCTCCATTTTCATCATCCAAATATTTAGCATCACACTTATACTTAAATCCATTCAAGCTTTCATATCTCATTTTATGCTCATCATTTAGCTTCTCTTTTAAACAGGAATTAATTTAAATATGCAAATTTAGAGTATGTTCCTTATCATTTAGTTTAATCATAGACTAATATAGTATGCTAGGATAGTCCTGTTTACTAACCTTGTCATCTTATAGCTAGTTTATTGCATTTGTAGCATCATGCATAGCTTAGGATGCATCTCATCTTAAAATCAGCAAAAGCATCCCTCATTCTTGCATTTGTCATCCCTAAACCATTTTGCTCAGTGATCTGAGAGCAAAAACATTGGTTTGAGGGACCTTGCAAGATAGAGAACCATGGAACCATCCTTGGGAAGTTGAGCCATACTTCATGACTCCATAGCTTGCACCAAGAAGTCATGTGGGTGTGTGAGCAAGGCTCCATAGAGCTCCATTTTTCTCATATTGAGTTCTATCGGCTCGCTTTTCCCGCATACACTAGGTATAGTGCCAAGTGATAATAGATCAATAGTAGGTCCAACATCCATCATGCGGACTGACAATTCAGGGATAGTGACACCAATCTATGTGCTAAAGGTATCTGACTAATCATCATGTGTGTTGGCTCAACAATTTCTACATGAGATCTTATGATCATAGATGGAACCCTTAACACCTCCAAGCCCTCACTATCAGAGAGAAGCATATCTCTCAAACTATTAACCATAGAGCCAACTTGGGGAAGGACATTTTCTTAGTTTAGTAACGCTTCAAAGTCACTCAGGTTCTTCTATAAAGACTGAATCTGGTCAAATAGAGTTGCAAGTGTAGACTCGTGATCAACAATAGGAGACCCCAGAGGAGTGTTCATTGGAGTATTGTTTTAAGAATTGTGTTATGAACTAGATGTATAATAGCCCCCATATGGCAATATTCTTAGGGAATGGATGATAAGTAAAAGAATCATTTTGATCCACCATTCCTGAGAGAATCGAGCAAGATCAAGTAGGGATATAATGATTTGAATAGATACTTTGTTTAGAAGTTATCCTCACAACAACCTCAGTGGTATTCTGGGTTGTAAATATCATAGACAAGTCCTACAATACTTCGATGACTTTCAAAGTGTACAATAGAGGAACCTAACACAAGTATTGAAATGTTTATTTAAGAAATTTTTTTACAAAGTTTTAAAACCAACCAACCATATGCACACAAGAGACAAACTTCATGATGGGTTCACCAAATGTAGAGGGGAAAAAAGTAAATCACTCTAAAAGGATTATGTGAACCTCTTGGGGACTCACTAATCTACCTCTCTAGTTAGGATAAGCATAGAGTGTGAAAACTATTAAGTGTCAGTAGATAAAAATGTTTTGACTACAAAACTCAAAAGTACAGGTTAGACAAATTATTTGGTGAACTCCACTAGCTCTCTTCCCAGGATGCACATGTAGGTCATGGATGATAACATGACACACCGACATCATGTATAGATAGATTACATAGGATACACCAAAAAATACATGTTAAGTAGGTACGAGTATTTATGTTTTAAATGTAGCAAACTAATGATAAAAAATTAAACTAACTATGTACAAAATATGGAATGACAAGAGAAAGGAAGAAGTTTACAAAAGGTCCATGAATGAAGTCTCTGAGTAGCCCAATTTATCTCCAATAAACTTGCACACAAGATAGAAAAAAAAATGTTGGGGTTGTGTTTAAGAGGTTTGTCATAGTCGAACACTTGTTTTGGTGTTTCCATGTCCTCAGATAGCCAAGATAGACAGATAAAATGATAAATGATAAAAGAGATAATATGATTTATATACGAATGGAGATAAAATGATAAATATGCAACAAACAAGAGGGAAGAAACTCCTCTTCAACACCTAAAAATCTTGGAGCTTTTTGGAGAGAAGATGTGTGTTAAACCATCGAACACAAAGCTTCGATGATGGTGGGAATGCAACAAATGAGAGGCAACAATGGTGAATAAAGTGTAGTAGAACCAAAGATGAATTTTCAAACATGAAGGAAAACCAAAGATCCAAAAGAAAGAGAGAAATTAAAGTTTCTAGAGAATGAAAGAGAGGAAAAATGAAGTCTAGAAAGGCAAGATAAGAAACCCAAAAGGAATCTCGATGTCAGTGGACTCAGAACGAGGCATTACACTGCTAAAAGTAGTAGGTGCAATGCTCCAATAGTAACCTTCAGACAACATTTTTGTGGTATTCTATCACAATGTACAAATGTCCTTGAGTCAAACAATCAACAAGGTTAGGAAAAGGACAAAAGAGAGTTTGACAGGGCAAGCTAAGCAAGAAAGTGGGTGGAAGCTAAAGAAATTCTCCAATTGGCTTAAAGAGGAAATTCTTATGGGATGTGGAATTTTATGGGGTGCAATTTATGACATTACAATGGCACTTCCAATCATATGGGTTTTTCCCTTTAACATTGGTTTGGAGCCTTTGTTATCACTTGGATTTTATGCTTGTGTTCTTTGAATTGTTGCATCTTTACCTCGACATGTTCTATTTCTTCCATATGTGGCATGTTGCAGGATCATGGGAGTTCTTTCTTGTAGGTATCTTGATGGAGCATGAGATAATGTTGGAGATTCACGTTGTTTCATTTATGGCTATGATGACGGATTTTATTGATTAACCCTTATGCAATGTATAAAGTAAGTGGGATAATGTTGGGAATAGATGTTGTACACAATTTAATAAAATAAAATATTTTAATAATTTTTATCCCCAATTTAGACGTTTGGAAAAATTGGGGTAACCTGACAAATTTTGACCCATTTGTGTTTTAATCGCTCTATACATGCATTTCAAGAAAACTTTATTTTCTCATACGTGATCGTTGCTTTGTATTTGCAATATTAGTCTTCCTTTGAGTTCTAGGTGTCAATCGGGCCCATAGACCTGATTTACACCATTCCGGGCTTATGGTGCAAATTGGGTTCATAAACCTAATTTACACCCCCTTTATGCCTTACCTTTTTGTACTAGGTGCAAATAGGGTTTGTAAACCCGAAATGCACCTTGCCAATAATAAGTGCAAATAGGGTTTGTAAACTCAAAATGCTCCTTGCCAATGGCAAGTGTAAATCAGGTTTACAAACCCAACTTGCACCTCATTATGACACTTAAGTGTTATTAATGCCCCTTCTACACATTCGAGCAAGAGTCTTTTTATTTATTTTTTAAATCCTTCTCCTGCATTTTCATTTTGGTTTACTATTTCAAGCTAAGGAGACTTTGTGGGTGTGATCCTCCTTTGATTTTGCAGGAGTCTTTCCCTTTTTTGGTAAGATCACTTCCATTTTATGTCTCATGGTTTTGCCTTTCCATTTTGAATAATGGGTTTAAAACCCCTAATTGTTTTCCATGTTCGATTTTTAAATGCATATGGATATGGCTTTCCATTTTTCTTCCCAGGATGGTGTATTTGGTTTGATGAATCTGAACCACACCATTGAATGGTGGTATTCAAGTTCATCAACCTGAATACCCATATTGTTCTTCCCTTTTTTTATGGCATTTTTTACTGTGCACTATGTTTTGGTTCTATTCGATTTCATTAGCCTGAACAACACCACATTTGTGGTGTTTCTTGGGTTGATTAACTTGAGCAACATCCAATACCATTCTTTGCATTTTGTACCAACCTTTGGTGGAGTTCAGGTTTACAGACCCACACCCCACCTTTCCCACTACCATTGTACACATGGTGTTAGGCAAGGTCGTAGGCCCGACATACACCGTGGGATCTTTTCTCAGTGTATGGTAGGTCTATGGGCCCGACCTACACCTCTTTGAGTTTGTGATGCTAATGTTTGGTGTATGGTGGACCCATAAGCATTCCCTACACTAGGTTTCAGTATTTGTATTTCCTATGTGTATGGAGGGCCTATAGGTCCGACCTCCACTTTGTTTTTCCTCTTTGGTGTATGGTGGACCTGTAAGTCTAACCTACACTAGTTGAGCCTAGTGCACTTTATAAGTGTAGTTCGGACTTATGGGTCCAACCTACACCTATAGAAAGTTTTTCCCAAGGTACAGTTTGGGTCCATAGGTCTGAACTACACCTAGTCTTTTCACCAAGTGTAGTTCAGGTCTATGAACCCAAACTACACCTTTGAACCACACCTAGCCATAAGTGTAATTTGGGCCTACAAACTTGAGTTACACCAATTGAACACACATGAAAATAGGGTTTGTAAGACCGATTTATACCTTTTCTACCATGATGCAATGAGAGTTTTTGTAGCCCAAATGACACTAATTGTGGCACATGAATGATCCTGTTTGGTTCAAAATGATCAAGATAATTGATGTTTTCTCTTCTCAAGTGTTGATGATTTCTCTATGCTATAGTATCATTCCTATACAGGTGATAGAAGCATCTTCAAGCAAGAAGGCTACGAAGTTTAGAAAACAAGATTTTAATCTGGTCTTCCCACCATCATCAATCTCATCAAATATTGATCATAGAAGGGACACTGAGATAGGTCATGTTGACCTAATAGAGTTTCTTAAGAGAATAAAGTAATGGCCTTTATACTACAAGATGGATCCCACCATCAACAATGGTATTCATCTAGTTTCAACAATCCCCATGTCTACTCAAGATCCTCAATTTGTCATGGTGGTTGCAAATCATTTTGATCCCGTTAGTAGGAGCATGAAGAACACTAGTTGCAAAAAGTTAATCAGACTTGATGAAGTATTCTTTGACACAATCTTTAGGTATCCTAATATTTATAAGTACTTTGATATCACCATGTAGCTATCACAAGCCTACTATGATAGAAATTTAGATAAGTATAAGAAGAATATGAATGACAATTGATTGAAAACCCTAAGACCTACAATTGCCAAGTGGCCAAAGACCTTTCCTAAGAGTGATCTTGTAGAAGAGGCCAATGAATTGGTTACTCTCATGAGAAGGGTGAAAGGGCTCCCTACCTCCAATACTTATTATGAATATATATATCAATATATTCATGTCGTTAGACAGAACAAGGAGAAGATATTTTGGGGGAAGCATATAAGTGATGCCATATATGAGCAACTCACCAAAGTGCCAACTAATCTCAAGTTCTATATGACAAATTATTTGGTGTATGCAAAAACTTCTATGAGACATTTCCTAGGTTTATCTACATCAAGAGATAGGAGGCAAGTTGTTGTATATAAGTACTATTCCTAGTTGATATTGAAGAATAGTTTCAATCATTTTTGAAGAGTGAATGATGCATTCTTTGGCTATCACATGTGCATGCTGAACAAATATTTATACAACAACAAAGTCTCTGATCATGCTTGGGAAGTTGTGAATAAATATGGGTGCATGTTCCTAAAATTTCCTACCTTCACCTATCTAAGGGTGGGATGCTTCAATGGTGAAATTTTTATGCTCCCAAGATATCCATCAGATAAAATTGTTTTGATGGAATTGGCTCGTTAGATGGTGGGGGTGCATGAAGCACAATCTGGTTCACACAAAACAAGTCTAAAGTTATCCTTGACCATTGGTAGGTACTCTATCAACTCAATCTTGAAGGCTAGGGCAATGAAATAAGAGATGAGGAGAGTAACTATGAGATTCATGAAGGCTAGGAGAGACTTTGATTATAGAGGAATGAGGAACAAACTACAAAAAGCATATGTGCATGAGGCACCGTATTGAAGACATTTGGATTGATTGCAGAACAGGGCATGATATCAAGAAGCTTAATTACTGTCAGCTCACATTGGACCAAATTCAATAATTTGATCTTGCAAACATTCTAGATGACCTTGAAGAAGATGGTAATGTCCTATACCTTACCTATGTTGAAAAGAAAGTTTCATCAACAGCCTTGACTCTCATTCAATGGCCACATAAGGAGTCAACTTCCATCAGAGACAAATTCTAGACTATTCTTACGAATACTAATGTTTGGCTTTCAAGCAAGGGAATTCAATTAAAACATTTTTCTACTGGTTCCGATGATTATACAAGTGGACCTATTGGTAGGAGATCAAAGATTATAACAAAGAATAAATAGGATCCTACCATTCCTCAAGAGGCTCCAAAATTGAAATTCAAATTTGAGGATAACAAAGGAAAAGCCCAAGGAGAACCATTTGATTAAAATGTTCGGAAGACAAAAGAGTCTGAATTACAAGATGAGTGTTTAGATGATGAACATCCTGACCTGGAGCCTATTGATGTTGATCAACTTGAAGGTGAGAAGGAGGATAATGAAGAGCATGATGAATATGATGAAGAAGGATTACCACAATAAAATAAGTCCCATGATCCCCTACCCTAGGTACCTCTCTCTTCTTTTACCATAGTGCATGCTCTTATTTCTATCACTGAATCAAAACCTTTTGGATCTACTATCACTTGTGCCACTCCTTGTACAATTGTACATATTTATTCCACTAGTGCTATTGATTCTACCTTGGATACCCTATATAAAAATATTGAGAATGTTTTCTCTACTTTCCCAAATTTGTCTAAAGTGTCAGCTACCATGTTGGATGAATTTGATAAGTTCATGATAGAGATGGATCCTAGAACTAATGAGTCATCTCTAGAAATTCCTCCTATTTTTGTTACCACCACATCACCTATTGTGGCTACTACTTCTCAAGATCAAATAAATCCCTCACAATATTTAGCCACAAGTGTTGATGATGATTCCTCCTTGCCATCATGGTTGTTCTTTGATGCCCCTAAGAGCAAGAAAAAAGTTATTTCTCCAGATTATTTTGATTTTAGTTAGATCACCTCCACCAAGCCTAAGATAACCAAGAAATCCAAGACTATATCAAGGGTGAAGGTGGATAAAGTTAGAAACAAATATGCAGAGATTGTCATTCCTCCTCCTAATAAACACATTGATTAGATTCAAGAATTAGATTATATCATCAGTAGAGTTGAATTGGGAAAACAAACTCATGACTCTGTCATAGGAGATGTTCAATCAACTTTGGATTCCCTTGTTTCTAGGTATAATGAAGATAAAATCAAGAAGAATAAGCCCAAGGCATTGGTTGAATAGCTCACCACTCTATTGATCAAGGTGACTAAGTCTTTAGAGTCCATTGAACCAGTGACTTCATCAATAGATGGATAGGTTATGAAGAGAGTTGAGTAAGAATATTCAAGGAATAGAGAATTGGTGAATGGATGGATAGAATGCTTAGCCAAGATACGTGGCTACTAAGATTAGTTATCACCATAGACAACCATCTTGATACCATGAAAACTGAGGTGGACAACACCATATAAATCTTCGCTCAAGAGTTGGAAGTGCAGAAAAAGAATTTTGGTGCATGGTTGAAACTTGAAGATTTTGACTCAGATGATCTTGTGCAAAAAAGTGTCATTCCTTCTTGAGCTATGTATGTTGAGTAGCAAGGGGCACTAGAGCATCAAATGAATACCCTAGAGAGGCTTATCAAGGATATGAGGAAAGCTTAAAAGGAATGCACAAATAAAGATAAGTAAATTGTGGATAAGATATTAGAAATTCCTTGTACTTTCCTTGATGAAATGAGAAAAAACTAGATGCTGATGTAGTCATCAAGGATTTTAGTTTATTATTAATTGTTGAGATTGAAAGACATGACTTGTCTTTGTCCTCTATTGACAAATTGGTTGATCTATAGTTCACTCTATATTTTTTGGATTCACTTTTAAAGAAACATAAGAAATTCTATGTTGACTTAGGAAATTCTATTACACGGATCAAGGTCATCATTAGTCAAACCCAAGGACCTGATGAAGCTCATATGAAAATTGCTATATAAAAATTTGAAGAATTCCAAAAACGGGATCAACATGAAGAAAATGATAGTCATTTTTATGATTTTCAAGTGGCATTTTGTAATTCCACTTGACACTGTAGACACCTAAAAATATCTCATTGATCGCATACTAATTATTTATCTATTTAATTAAGTAATTCTTTAATTATTTGATTAAACTCATTATTTCTTCTGACCATCACATTCAACATTACTAATTATTCAATTTCTATTCTCAAATCAATTTAATCAGTTAATCCTTTTCTACATAGTGATTAAATATTAATTATTTAATTAATTGCAATATTTTCCTTAGTTAAGTAATCTTTATTATTTAATTAAATTCCATTTCTAATTTTTAAATAATTTCATTTAAATTATTTAAATTAATTAATTATTCTTCTAATTCCCCAAATTCTAATTCCAATTAATTTCATCTAATTTCATTTCACATTTTCCCCAAATTCGAATTTCATATCATTTTAATTCATTTCATTTCTTCCAAATTAACATTTCACCAAATGTGAATTTCAAATAATTTCATGTGCATTTCAGCATTCAAAATTCCAAATTCAAATCCAAATTGAAAATGAAAATCGAATTCAATTTCAAAATCCTACAACACATGTTGAAATCAAACTGATTGATCAAATTAGTTGACTAATTAGTTAACTCAGTTAACTAGTCAATCTCCCTTTTTAACTCTCAATCAACTTTTTCTGACTAATCAATCAATTTAGTCTTCTAATCCATCTAGTTAGTCATCTCTTAATCAATTTAGTCAACTAACTAGTCTATTCAGTTCACTAGCCAATCTATTGAGCTGACTCCTCAATCAAATGAGTTAACAAATCAATCAATTATGTTAACAGATCAATCAATTGACTTCGCTGATCAACCAATCTCAGTTATCTGTTAAACAGTACTTGAGTTCAAATCCTCACCTCTTTTGTGTTGAAAATCTATAAATTCAATCCCTTTTCTCATTTTCAAGCTAGATCACAGTCTTGAAAATAGTTGCTAATCTATGCAGGAAATCAGTGCAATACCTGAGAGCCATTCAACAACTAAAGAGAAGAGAAATGGAAGCTACAATACAATTGAGGGGGTTTTCAATTATGTTAATTGTTTAATTCTTTCATTTATGCAATTCATTTCATTGATTTATGTTTGGAATTACTTTGATAGTTAAGGATCTTGTGATCGTCCTTATTCCCTATTTCAACATTTACGACATTCAAGCATGGAAAAATTGGTGAACCCAACGTGAAACGATCAGATCTAACCTTCACTTTTTGTTTTATGTGGTTTTGTAGGTCCGTACAAACCCTAAAAAATGTAGGTTCGCAATCGACAACACATAAATTTGCAATTGCTAATATTTATCCGCAATTGATGTTAAAATGCCACGCAATTGCTATCGAAATCTCTCACAATTGCTAAAATCCACCACAATTGCCAAAAAGGGGCAAAAAATCAATTTTCATTTGTCATTTCTTAATTATTTGGTCTTGCGCACCTAACCCATAAAAACATTTAAATTCTAGAAAATTCACATTTTTGCATAAAATGTATCTAATCTAATGGCAGGAAATGTGACTTTCAAAATTTCAGGTGCCAGGAGTGCAAGACAACATAGAAGACAACAAAGAGCATACCAAGGGTTGCTAAAGGTAGAAAGACAACTTCATGAAATTGAAGAGGGAGAGGAAAACTCTCAATACCATAGAAATATTCGTCGATTCCTTGCCAAATTTAACTTTTATGATGACGTTGATGTGCTGGCTCGCATGATCTGGAGTAACATCATTGCAAAATAAGCTTCTATCTTCTATCTTATACTTATGTTTAAATTAAAATTTTTCCCCTTAAATAATCCACTATTGACATGATAGTGCTACACAATCACTCAGAGATCAATTCAGGATTTCTATCACATTAATTTGCATTTGATCAAAAGGTAATCCGCATTTGATCAAAAGGTAATTCACAATTGCAATTTGAGTTTTCCTTCATTCTGTCTTTCTTTTTTTTCTGATTTTTGTTAGAATTACTCTCTTATTGTAAAAAGACAGAGCTCTGTAACTGAGGGAAAGATAGGATGGATATCCCACCATGTGTCTACTAACGTCGTTTTCCTCTATAGGGTTAGAGTAGAAAACTTTCTTTTGGTGCTGTTAAAAAGAACAAAAAAAATTATTTTCCTTACTTCACAAATTGCTATGAGGATTAAAAATGAACATCATGCTTGCGTAGACTAGAAAATCATTGCAATTGAAGGATAAAAAGAATGTTATGTTACGTGTCTTTGAAGAGATAGGTATTATGCTCTCCCCTTCAATGGGTGATCATAAAAGCAAACCCTCTTCTTTTATGCTTTCATTTAATTTATGTAATTACATCCTTTAGAGGGCCTGCCTTCCCGAGTTGCCTTGAGGGGGCTGGTGTGAAGGGAATGACCCAAGTGAGTACAGCTAAAGCCAAGTATTCTAACTCACTATAATCAAATTGCCTTTTGAGATGAAAATCTTGGGGGACAGAGCATATTTAAGTTATCTCATATCGAGCACTTTGTAGGGCCTTGAGGTCTCAATCATGTTTGTGTGACTACATCTTTCTTGGTACTTTGTTGGGCTATAGGCCTCAATCGTGCTTGCGTGACTTCAAAGAGTATCTTCAAACGAAAGCCTAATTAAAAACCATAGCAATAGAGGCCAAACCGAGTCAGTAACTAGACACTTGGATTATCATAGTGCAAGGGTGGGGAAGAATTTGCCCCCAAGACACTCACCATATAATCTCCCAGGATAACAGGCCAATTGAGGAGCGATCTTCTTTGGTCTAATTTATGGAAAAAGGAAAAAAATGGGAGTACCCTAGGGTGTGACAGAGCTGTTTGAGTTGATAGAGTATCAAGATGTGGGTTGTGGTAATACTTGTGACCTTTTTGACCTTAGGAGATTCTGATTGATGTGATATCAAAGCCAAAAATACTATCAAAAATAAAATGTGGTCTTGAAAAAGATCTCAACATTCATGGGAATTTGAAAAATTCCTTCAAACAAATGCTCTCTTTGTTTAAGATTGTTTTCTTTTCTTGCTATTGTGTCTTTGCAACATCAATATCAACAAGATCAAATCTCTCAACAAATTCAAGTTTCAACATCAACAAGATCAAACCCCTCAACAAAGCCAAGTTTCAATATCAACAAGATCAAAACCCCACAACAAACAAGCTTGTGATGATCAACAAATTAATCAAACATTGCAACATTTTAGAAATAGAGAAAACATCTTACATGTTGTGATCTTAGGTCCAAGCCAATCGAGAAAATATCATGTACTGGCTTTATGAATTTTGTAGGGAAGGTGAAGAATTAAACCCTTCCATTCATATTCCATCACCATCCATAGAAATCTTAGCGCAACAAATCAATACTTTACAACAATAAATGATAGACATGACTAGTCCTAACAACTATAGGAGTTGGTTAGAAAAAATGGTGAGAGAAGTGATAACCATGAGGGAATCATTATCAGGACAACCTTCTTCTTGTGAGACCATTCACACATGCCAACCTTCATTCTTAAACAAAATCATTCCTACCTCAGTTCAACCAACATTAGAGTCATGTAAACCTTCTTTTTCTTTCAACCCAATATATCAATCATACCAATCATATCAACCCAAAATTCAAAGTACCTCTTTCAACCAAAATCAAACTCATTTCAACCAAAATCAAACTCATTTCAACCAAAATCAAACCCCATTCAACCAAAGTCCAAATAAAAATTCATACCAACCCAACATTCAAACCTCTTTCAACCAAAATCAAACCCCTTTGAACCAAAATCCAAATCAAAATTTACAACTACCCAACATTCAAACCTCTTTCAACCAAAATCAAACCCCTTTCAACCAAAATCAAACCCCATTCAACCAAAGTCCAAATCAAAATTAATTCAACCAAAATAAAACATCTTTCACCCAAAATCATACTCCTTTCGACCAAAATCAAATCCCTTTCAACCAAAGTCCAAATCGACCATATCTATCCACCATTTCATCATCCCTTGAAGTCACACAAGACCAATCTATGTCATCTCTATCTAATAACACAATCTCCCAAAGGCCATACATAATACAAATCCAATCTAATCCAAGTCATAATGCTAGTCATATCCATGCTTTAGAAATTAAAGATCCAATACCTCCATATATTCCATTTCCAAGAAAACCCACTTCGAAGAGAACTATTGACTCTTAATTTTACCTTAAACGTGAACAACCTTATGGGAAATTCAGTGATGGGGGACCTATTGCATGAAACTCACTGAATGACCTTCGGGTTTGAGAAGTCGAATCTTCATATAATTGGGGGAGAAAAGGGGAAGGAGAAAACTTTAAAACAAATGATCTACACTACTTAGGTGATACACAAGAGCATTTCAAAAAAGCATTAACAACATATAAAACCCAGAGACATGCGGTTTTAAAGCTCATTCAACAATTTACATGCTCAGAACTGTTTGAGAGAATAGTTCAACAAAACTCATTCAACATAAAATGACATTTAACCATTCATCCAATAGATAACAAGTCTCATAACATAATTTAATCTGCGGAGTCTCACAATAAATATCTAAGAAGTTATTGAACTTGAAAACAACACAAAAGTCAATATATTAAGCTTCAAATAAAACCATCACAAAGGCCATAGGCACAATCTGACATGTCTATCATTAACCAAATTTAATTAACATAAAGGCCTCTTAATGAGCCAAAGTCTAGAAAACCTCTCTAAAAGTCTGAACCATCTAAACAAGGAAAACATAAGCATAAATAGAGCTCTCGACTCTTAACTAACAACTCGCAGCATCAAAAACATCCTAGCAACCACTTTTGACAAGAAAACCTGGCGTGGCACACCGCAAGATCCTACCCAGCAAAACTGTTGGTATATTGAGTTTGTTGGTATTTTGCATAGAGACTGCACTAATGATATGTTGTCATTGATGTCAATTGAACTGGTAATGGTATTTATGATATTGTTGATATTGTTGTTTTTTATATTAGCTAGTAACCGGTAAGAAGAGCTTTCTCGAAGATGTTGTAAACCTTTATGTTAAGTTTATGAGATAAACCAGTGAACCGGTGTAAAGGGTTAAACCTTTCTATGCATTATAACCGATAAACCCTATCAGTTGTTAAACCCTAACCAATAAAGTTTGATGGTTTATTATCTGATGAGTGGTAATGATGAATACACATGTGATCATTGAATGAGGATATGTTTAAATTGTTTTGGAAATTTTTTTCTTGTCTAGGAAAGGAGCAAAGTGGGTTGTATTTAATGCACAATGTGTGATGAGTTACAAAGTCCTATGAAGCGGTGATCATGGAGCAGTTGGAATTTTCTTAAAGAATGTGAAGAGATTGTCATGATTTCTAACGGTCAAGATTGTACCCACTTGCTTGTAATCTCGATGATGATAATTAGGTTTTTGTTGTGTTACCGACCTAATTGATTTCTATTTAAGGTCGATGAAGTTATTGTAAAGGTTGTTGGCAAGATTGGTAGAAAACCTATTGAGTGTGTAGTTGCCTAACCGGTGAATGGATCTGCACTTTGAGTGAAGGCAGATTGAAGCATAGAAGGATCTGATCAAGCAAATATAGTTCTACTCAGACAGATCAAGAAAACCTATTATTTTCTAACAATTACATCAGAAGTAAAATCCCTTAACCGAGTAAGCTCTAACAAGATTGGTTACTCATTAAATCCTCTAACAAGGTGGTCCATTAGCTTGGATTCTTAAATCCTCCAGTGAGGTTACTTCTAATAGGATATTGTGCTTTTAATCAAGGCATATTTATAAATCCCTTAACCAGGTGATTCCTAACCGGAATTAGTTCTTAACAAGACTTATTTTAAAGCTTTAATAGGCTTGGTTCCTAACATAGCGAACTTTGAAAGAGTTTAGATAGCTATCCTTGTGAGTCTCATCTCACCTAGGTTTTTACCTATTTGGGTTTTCCCTGTATAAAAATTTGTTTCAAGTGGCGAATGCTTTTGTGGCTGTGATCTTATTTGTTGATTTGGTTAATTTATGATAAGGCATGTTAAGTAGAAGCATTGAGAAATGAATATGTTGAGTTATGATTAAGCATTATTGATGTTTAAAAGATTGAAGTTGTTTACTGTTAAAGTTGTCATAACAATTAAATTGATTGATGTCAAGCATTCTTATGAATATTGATCTTGACTGAGATATGTTTACTTTGTTTGACTGAGTTCTAGTTTGGGAACTTTGTATCATTTTTTCAATATACTAATTTACCCCCCCCTCTCAGTATTCTACCGGATACTTGTTCTTTCATCATACCATCAATTGGTATCAGAGCAACTCAAGTCCTCTTAATCTAAAATCCTAACAACTTGAGGAAAAGATCTTGTAGATCATGATGAAGAAAGAAGGTCCGAAGTTCAACAAAGATAACTATAGAATATGGAGTGACAAAATGAAGATTTACATTAAGAGTCTTGGTAGTCAGTATTGGTATCATATAAAAAATAAGTATACTACACCTACTGGACTCCTGACTAATGATCAAAAGAAAGAACAACAAGAAAATCACCAGGCATTAGAAGCCATTATCAGTTCCCTGCCTGATGTTGAATATGTAGATGTTCATGGTCTTGAAACTGCATATGAAGTATGGAAGAAATTAGAAGAGATTTATAGCGATGATGAACATGTTAAGATTGCCAAAGAGGAGAGTTTAAGAGGAAAGTTTGACAACATGAGAATGTCTGAAGGTGAGAATATCTAGCAGTACAGTCAAAGGATTAAAGAGATAGTTGGTGAGATAAAGAGTGCAAGAGGAAAAGTGGAAGATGCCATTGTAATCAGTAAGGTACTAAGAACCCTGCTACCAGTCTATGCTATATGAGTTGCAGCTATTTAGGAGCTGAAATCCATTGACAAGACAAAGGTAACTCTTGACTCTATTATTGGCAAACTTACTACTTTGGAACTAAATGGATATGATGGTAGTGTACAAAAATTAGAATCTGCATTTAGAGCTTTTGTCTCTAACCCATCTGTGAGAAGAAGTAGAGATACCGGCCATAACTATGAATCTAGATCCAACAGAGATGTTGAAGATGAAGACAGCTTAGTGGAACTTGAAGCATTGTTGGCAAAATGACTGCCTAGAGGCACTGGTAAATATAGAGGTAAGCTACCTTTAAAATATTTTGCATGCAACAAGATTGGTCATATAGCAGCAAATTGCCCTAATGGTGAAAATGAATACAAGAGAGAAAAATTTAAGAAATATAAGGGTAAAGGCAAGAGAGATTGTCTTTTAGCTATTAACAGTAGTATTACTGATGAAGAATATGATGCTGATGCTAGTGAAGATATTGTGTTTGTAGCTATTAAGGAAGAAATATCAGATCAGAAGGCACTAGTATCCAAAATGGATAACTCTAATGATTGGATAATTGATAGTGGTTGTTCACATCACATGACCAATGATCGGAGCAAATATCTTTCCCTGAAAGAATTTGATGGCAGTGTTGTCAGATTTGGAAATGACTTACCCTGTATGGTTAAAGGTAAGGGAGTTATTTCTCTTAATGGGTGTAAAGCAGAAAAATTGAACCCTAGTCGTTCTCCCCTCCCCAACTCCGAGGAGGGAGAAGGGAGAGTCACTAGGGTTGATGGTTTTCACTTAGGAGAGATTTTACATTCAAAAGAGGGGTTGAAACCTACAAGATCCAATCCCATGCAATGCAAGATTGGATTCTATATGAGTTTCAAGGGTTGTGATAGCAAGGATACCCTCTTTTGTAAAGAATGTAGATGGAAAGATTGAACTAGGAATGCATAGAAAGTGATAAAGATTCACTTATAAACTGAGATAGGGATATGATATGAAGTTGCGGACCTGGAATTAGCAGTAAAATGTTGAGACGACGCTGTCCTACAAATTTGAGCAAAATTTGATGGGATGATGGCGCCCAGCGTGCACACGGTCCTCCGAAAAATCCGCGAAACGAAGGGGGATCTGTTCGTCTCTGCAAAAGGATTCCAAATCTTCAATTTCAGCCGCGTACTTGCAACCTACACACAGAAAAGCGAAGATGATTGGGGGGTTAGGGATTAGGGGTTTGCCCTTAGGTCAAACCCCAGTTTTGGAATTAACCAAGAAATGAGAAATGCTGTAAATGTAATGTAAAACAAGTACTAGTACCTTGTTGTAAGGATGTTTGTATCCTTATGTGCGAAGGTATAGATGTTGTTGTTTGTTGTATGTTGTATGTTGTAGCATGTAATGTGTTGTAAGTGATCTCCTCTTCAATGGTTGAATCCTTGTCTTGAATGCAACACTTAGCCTTGAATGGAGACTTAGAATGATCAATTGCTTGAAAGAATGCTTGAATGCTTGAATGCTTGAGTATAGTTTCCACGCTTTTTCCATCATATCGAATGAAAGAGGAAAATGTAGTTTATATACTTGTCAATTAGGGTTAAAAGACTGATTTTCCTGACCTTAGGCCGACCAGGAAATGTTATTTTCCAATTTGCAAACAAAAAGGCCCAAAGTCCCATAGGAGACCGGGCCCAAAATAGGGCCAGGGACCAGGGCGCTGGGCGCTCTGGTCCCACCTCTCGGGACAGCAGGGTGCAAGGAGGATCAGGCCAGGGTGCTGGAAAAATGCAGTTTTTGGTGTCATGAGCAAATTTTGGGGTCTCCATTCAGGTTTAGTGTTGCATCGCCATCGTGAAGACCCAAATGCGGTTGAAATTGCAAGTGTCGCAATTTTAGGATGCTACAATGGGAAGAGCAGTGTTGATGATATCTATTGGGTTGACGGCATAAATCACAATCTATTAAGTGTGGCACAATTTAATGATAGAGGATACCCACTGGAGTTCATAAATGGAATGTGAAAAATCTTTGACAACAAAGGTGAATTTATTGCAACTAGGAAACAGACCAGAGGTAATCTATTTCATCTCAATACTAAAGTTAGCAACTCTTTGATTGCAAAAATAGATGATATCTTGCTTTTGCATAGGAGATTTTTTCATATAAATTTTGACAATATTGTTAAAGTAAGCAAGTCTAAGATAGTAAGAGGTCTGCCTCAACTAGAAAAACCGGTTAATGCTCTTTGTAAAGAATATCAAATAGGAAAGATGACTTCTTCAACTTTTAAGAGCAAGTCCTTCTCAATAGAGAACTTGTTAGATTTGGTTCATACAGATCTATGTGGACCAATAAGAACAAGAAGAATTCAAGGTGACAGATACTTCATGATCTTCACTAATGATTGTTCAAGGATTATGTGGGTTAGATTCTTGAAGGATAAGAATGAAGCTTTTGGTAAATTCAAGGCAGTCAGAGCCTTAGCTAAGAAAGAGAGTGGCAAAAAGATAAAATGTCTAAGAATAGATCAAGGTGGTGAATTCACTTCAGCAAAGTTCACTAAATATTGTGATGATTATGGTATCAAACGATAGCTTTTTGCACCAAGGACACCATAGCAGAATGGTATAGCAGAGAGGAACAATTGGTCAATGGTTGAAGTGGCTAGAAATATGTTGATACAAGGAGGTGTATCAAAAATTTTTTGGAAAGAAGTTGTAAGTACAGCTATGTACACAATGAATCGAGTTCTAGTGAAAAGAGGTAAGGACAAAACCCCATATGAGTACTGGTATGGGAGATCACCTAATGTTAGATATTTTAATATATTTTGAAGTAAATGTTTTATTAAAAGAGGTGATTACATAAGCAATTTTGAAGCTAAGAGTGATGAAGGCATATTTCTTGGTAATTCCACCGAGAGTAAGGCCTATAATGCTTCAACAACCAGACACGAAAAATTGTTGAGAGTGCTGATGTTTGTGTAGATGAATGTCCTAAAATTTCAGAAGGAACCAATTCTGCATTTTTCTTTTGGAACTTGAAACTGTTAAATCAGAAACCGGTAAAGAAAATCCCGATGTACTTATTCAACCGAAACAAATAAATTCAAAGGAAGATGACAATGAAGAAGCTGAACCTGAAGAGAATGATCATGTTATTCCTAGGTATGTGAGACTGAATCACAGTTCTAAATAGATAATTTGGGGATAAGGATACTGGAGTACTAACTAGAAGGAGAATAAGAGAGAACTCTTGCATGATCTACACCTTTGAACCTAGAAGTGCTAAGGAGGCATTTGGTGATGATCATTGGTTGAAAGCTATGGAGGAGTTAGATCAAATTGAGAAGAACAACACTTGGACCCTGGTACCTCGACCAGTAAACAAGAATGTTATAGGTACTAAATGGGTGTTCAGAAACAAATTAAATGAAGATGGTGTTGTAATTTGCAATAAGGCAAGATTAGTGTGCAAAGGATATGCGTAAGAAGAAAGAGAAGACTATGGAGAAACTTTTGCACCAGTAGCAAGACTGGAAGGTGTCAGAACACTACTTGCATTTGTAGCTCATAAGAAGTTTAAGGTATACCAGATGGATGTCAAGTCTGCATTCTTGAATGGGATACTGGAAGAAGAGGTTTATATAGAGCAACTTGATGGTTATGCATTGCCAGATAAGGAAGAAATGGTATGCAAATTGCATAAAGCTTTGTATAGATTAAAGCAAGCACCCAGAGCATGGTATGAATGGCTTCATACTCATTTGATGAAGATAGGATTTGCTAGAACCAGTGATGACAACAACATTTATCTCAAGTCTGAAGGAGATGGTATACTAGTCAATGAAGTATTTGTAGATGACATTATATTTGGAGGTATTGATGACATGAGTAATTATTTTGTAGATGAAATGAAGAATGAATTTGAGATGTCATTAGTAGGGGAAATAAAAAATTTCATAGGCTTACAGATACAACAGATGAAGAATGGTATTTTCATTACTCAATCCAAGTATGTGAAAGAGGTTTTGAAGACTTTTAGTATGAGTGACTCTAAGCCAATTGGCACCCCAATGGTCATAGGCTACAAATTGTCTAAGGAAGATGCATCTAAGTCTGTAGATGAAAAGGAATACAGGTCAATGATTGGAAAATTACACTATGTTGTTCACAGTCATCCGGATAGTGCCCATGCAGTTGGTATTGTTGCTAGATTTTAGAAGAATCCAAAGGAGGCACATTTGATGGCAACCAAGAGAATTTTTAGATATCTGAAAGGTAGTGTTGACTATGGGTTATGGTATCCATATGGTGGAAATTTTTATTTGAAATCATACATAGATGCTATTGGGCTGGAAATATTGATGATCAGAAGAGTACTACTGGTGGAGCATTCTGTTGGGACCTATAAAATCTTGAGGGTTTAGGGTTTTTGCTTTTTCATGAAAACATTTAGAAAATTAAACCTTTGTAGTGCATTGTTGTAATTCATATTGAACTTGAACCCTTGAACCTTTTTGGTTCAAGGTTCAAGGTTCAACCATTTCTCTTGCATGAGTCGTGGCTTTGTAATATTTTTAATAAGCAAGTGAGGATGTGTTATGTCTATTTTGAACCATTTGCAAATCGGTTCAAGGTTCAAGGTTCAAAATGTTCCTTTCTTTTGATAAAAGGTCTTTGCTCATTGCCTTTTTTCACTTAAGTGGAAGGGTCTGTGCATCATCAAGAGGGGCCCCTTTTAAGTCTAGGCCTGGGCGGGTTCTAATAAATTTTAATTTTTCCTAAGTCTTATGTCATTTCCTATGTATCTATCGGGCTTCCTAAAGATCGAGTAGGTTCCTGTTGATTTTGCGGCTATCGCTATACCGCAACCCAAAAGTGCTCGATGGTTATTCTCCGCGACATGGTGACTAAGTGGCGGGACTCGTGAGAAAGGTGTGAAGTGCAGAAAGTCCAAGAAGATCAAAAGTTTGGTTTTTCAGACTATCGCAATGACCCGATGGAAAGGGCTAAGGTGAACCTTTTATCCCACATTGGCTGCAGGGAGGAGCATTTCAGTATTTATGTGCAAGGCTCCATATATCCTAAGTGTCAAAGCTTATGAGCTTTTGGCAAGTGGCAGCTCAGAAGTGGTGGGCCCCCTGTGCGCATCTCAAAGTGCCCAAAATTTTGCACTAAAAGGGCAAGTTAAACAACAAGCAGGTTGAATGCAGAACCACGACCATTGCTATACCGCCATGCGAAGGTGATTGATTGTTAATGGTTGTGACTTGGTGACTGATGAGGTGGTAGACAAGTGGCGGACACATGGTGACACTATGGCATAGGATGTAGCCACTCAGAGGGGCTAAGGGTTGGGCAGATCAAGAAAGATCAATGGTGATCAAGATGGATCCAAGGGATGTCGCTTTGTCGCAATGTAAAAATGCTCACCAAATATCACCTATGACTTGGCGACAAACTACTAGCGGTGAACCATGGCTAGTAGTTAATGCAAGCGGTTAACGCAGGCAGTTCATTCCAGTGGTTAGTGGAGGTTGTGCTAAGGTGTCAGAGTGGAGAGCCTGAAATGAATACCCTCGTGATAGGTGGTGCCCAGTTGTGAACTCTGGAGCCAATCAAAGGGTGCTACATGGTAGATAGGTGGCATATCATCAAGGTGTATATCAAGCAGACCATGGTGTTGATGGATCATTGAAGGGACTCACCGAAGGCATTAGTTTTATCGACATGAAAGGTGTCAATGAACTAGGGTTTGGATAAAATATGAAAATGGCTAGTTGAAGAGGATGTTTGGCTGAAGAGTGGTGGGTCTGGTAATACTGAGGTGGCAGATGGGGCCGTGCTCAAGCGGATCTTGGGAGAAAATCATGAGGTGCCACGCAGCTGATGAGGTGGAAGGTCCAGTGGTGTGCCACATGGCAGAGTAGGTGGTATGTCATCAAGATGAATGTCAGGCAGACCTTGGCTGTGATGAACCTCTAAATGGTTTCACCGAAAGCTCGGTTCCATTGACAAGGGAACATCGAAGAAATATCAACTGATCCTGTTGATAAAATAATGGCATCAATGAAACTATGGTTTCGATGAGATAAGAAAACAACGAGCCGAAGAGGATGTTTGGCCGAAAGAGTGATACCTGCCAGAGGAGAGAGTAGCCTAGGTGAATTAACTGGTGGCCATGTCAAAAGGGATCTGATGGTTGGATGAATGATCCAACATTAGTCGCCATGTCGTGATGGAAAGATGCTTGATGGCTAAGAGGTGTGACTTGGTGACTAAGTGGTGGGACCCATAGGAAGAACAATATGGAGAAAGTAAAGAACAAGCAAGTTCAAAGAAGATCTACGGTTGTCGCCATATCGCAAGATGGAGGTGCTCAAATGTTAATGGTCGTGACTTGGCAATTGATGAAGTGGTAAGACAGGTGGAGTCTAGAGGGACTCATGAGCAAACCAGAAGGTGACATGTGGCCGAGATCTGTGAGGGTTAAATTTTGCCCAGATAAGGATTTGTCAAATATCAGTGGATGGCTCTCGATCCAAGGAATCTAATTTTGCAATCAAGTGCAACCCACGACAAGTATTTTTGGGATAGTGATCTCGGGATCTCAGGGTTTATTCTTCAATCAGAAAGATTGGATTTTTTACAGGCCAAGTGCGGTAGCGGTTAAGTTTTTAACAGTCAGAGTCCAGGTGGTGGGGCTTGTTTCTAAGCAGATTACTCAGGAAAGTTAAAAGGCATGTTAGTTTCCCATGATTGAATAGTTGTCACTATACCACAATGGAAATACATCCAAAATTTAAAGGCCGTGACATGGAAACTAAAGGAAAGGTGCTTAGAAAGATGACTTCTTGATCCATTGGTACCAAAAGTTTTAAATATTCAAAAGAAATAGTGGCAGAGATGTGCGAATCCCATCAAATTTTGTTCAAAGTGAAAAGCTGGTGAAAGGTATTCAAGGTGATTTGTAGAGGACATAATGGTGCATGGCTCTGTGTCTTCTTAGATAAGATCTCATCAATGGTTTTGCACAAGATGATCCATTGGCGTTATAAAGCTGACGGTGATTGTATCCAATTTTATGTAATAGGGGCTTGCCCTTTTGGCCATTTTCCAAATGAATGCCTAGTCTATTAATGAAGCACGCATCCCAGAAGGAATGTTAGATTTCTCCCTCAACTGCAATGGCACATAAATATAACTTTTGTATTAAATGACTGTTAGGGTAAGATTTTTCTTCTAGGTAGTCCAAAGCTTGTTGCATCCTGATTTCTATAAAAGGATACCAATGCTACCTAGAAAAGGGGACACAAATTTTATTAGCTAAACTTTGGCAAAATTAATACAGACCTTTGTCTTAGCAATTCCTGAGACAAATATGAAGTACTTGTAACCTTCTCACAGAGGAATGAAATATACAGTCCAGAGAATTTAAATCCAGATTTGCATTGTCTCTATGTCATTGTACTGGTGTTCATTCCGTTTAAGTAATCAAGGATTGCTTATTTGAATGATTTGTTAGGCATCTAATGAAGTTGTTTTGAGTCTTTTTCTTAAGGATAAAAATATAAATATACTTTGAACAAAGTCATTGATATCAGTATTTCTGGTGTAGATTTGATGATGAAATCTGGTGCAGATTAGGACTCTGTGTATGTTAGGCATATTCAGACTTGATAGATTAGGAACTTGTGATTTCTGTACTAGTTTCTCTTGTCAGGTTGTAGTCTGTTGTAGATGAATTTGTTGCCTAGATAAGGCACTGGTTTATCTGTTGGTTTTTGTTACATTTTGTGATCCTTTAAAAAAAAAAGAAAACAATTTTCCATTTAGGTTAGCTGTACTGGTCAGTAAGGAAAGTTTGCAGGAACTTACACTGGTTTTCTACAAACCATTTACTATTTTTGTGAGAAAATAGTCTTTAAAAGGGTTCACCTACCCAAGCTTTTATAAGCTTAAAGTGTAGGAGGTTTCCTAATTCTAGAACCTCATATTGTTGTCTTTATTTCAAACTTTTGTTGTCTCTTCCATTGCAGCACAAAGGCAGCAATTTTCACTTTTAAAGAGAAGAAATATAATTTTTCAAAATAGAGAACAACACATTCTTTCTAGGAGGAAGGATAGTCTCTTGGAGTAGCAAAAAGAAGAGTTGCACTTCACAATCTACGGTTGAAGCTGAGTATGTAGCAGCTTATATGAATTGCACACAAGCTATATGGATGAGGCACATTTTGGAAGGTTTGAAGATGGAAATATCAGAACCAATAAAGATTTTGTGTGATAATAGAATGCAATAAACATTTCAAAAAATCATATTTTGCAACCAAGGACTAAGCACATTGAATTGAAATATCACTTCTTGAGGGAAAAATTTCAAAGTAAATATGTTATCTTGGAGCATGTTTCTACCAAGGAGCAGCTTGAAGATATCTCTTCCAAACCTCTACCTTAGACCACTTTCGAGTATCTTAGAAGTCAATTGGGGGTTATCCCTCTTCATGAAGTTAGTTGAGCATGATGGTGATTGCATCGGTCCCTGATTTACTTGCAAAATTTTACATGGATTGATGAAGAAGTGGATGTATTCCATAGGGGGAGCATCAACATCACAATGGGAGCAGAATTATATGTTTTACTTTCACTTTGGCATTGTTGTCAATGGGGGAGAAGAATTATGTGATTGAGGAAAAGAATTATGTGTCTGATTAGGTGAACCAGTGGCAAGCTGAAGACAGACAGAGCAAGGTGAATACTTGGTAATGTAAACTAGGATTCCTATTCACCAATCTCAACAAAAATCAGAGGCGTTGATATTTGTATTGGCATCAATGCAAAAGGGGGAGATTGTTGGTATTTTGCATAGAGATTGCATTAATGATATGTTTTTCATTGATGTCAATTGAACCAGTAATGGTATTTATGTTATTATTGATATTATTGTTTTTGATATTGGCTAGTAACCGGTAAGAAGAGATTTGTGGAAGATGTTGTAAACCTGTATGTTAAGTTTGTGAGATAAATTGATGAACCGGTGTAAAAGGTAAACCTTTCTATGCATTATAACCGGTAAACCCTATCAACTTTTAAATCCTAACCGATCAAGTTTGATGGTTTATTATCTGATGAGCGGTAATGATGAAGACATGTGTGATCATTGAATAAGGATATGTTCAAATTGTTTTGGCATGTTTGTTCTTGTCTAGGAAAGGAGCAAACTGGATTGAATTTAATGCACAGCGTGTGATGAGTTACAAAGTCCTATGAAGTGGTGATCATGGAGTGGTTGGAATTTTCTTGAAGAATGTGAAGAGATTGTCATGATTTCTAATGATCAAGATTGTAACGACTTGTTTGGAATCTCAATGATGAGAATTAGGCTTTTATTGTGTTACCGACCTAATTGATTTCTATTTAAGGTTGATGAAGTTGTTGTAAAGGTTGTTGGCAAGATTGGTAGAAAACTTGTTGTGTTTGTAGTTGCCTAACCGGTAAATGGATCTGCACTTTGAGTGAAGGCAGATTGAAGCATAGAAGGATTTAATCAAGCAAATATAGTGCTACTCAGACAGATCAAGAAAACATATTATTTTCTAACAATTACAGCAGAAGTAAAATCCCTTAACCAGGTAAACTCTAACAAGCTTGGTTACTCATTAAATCATCTAACAAAGTGGTCCATTAGCTTGGATTCTGAAATCCTCCAGTGAGGTTACTCCTAACAGGGTATTGTGCTTTTAATCAAGGCATATTTGTAAATCCCTTAACCAGGTGATTCTTAACTAGAATTAGTTCTTAACATGACTTATTGTAAAGCTTTAACATGCTTGGTTCCTAATAGGGTGAACTTCGAAAGAGTTTAGATAGATATCCTTGTGAGTCTCATCTCACCATGGTTTTTACCTATTTGGGTTATCCACGTATAAACATTTGTGTCAAGTGGTGAATGCTTTTGTGGTTGTGATGTTATTTGTTGATTTGATTAATTTTTGATAAGGCATGTTAAGTAGAAGAATTGAGAGATGAATATGTTGAGTTATGATTAAGCATTGTTGATGTTTACAAGATTGAAGTTGTTTACTGTTAAAGTTGTCATAACAGTTAAACCGGTTGATGTCAAGCATTCTTATGAATACTGATCTTGATTGAGATATGTTTACTTTGTTTGACTGAGTTTGAGTTTGGGAACTTTGTATCACTTTTTCAATATACTGATTCACCCCCCCCCCTCTCAATATTCTACCGAATACTTATTCTTTCATCATACCATCAAAAACCACCCCCAAAGTTGTTATCTCCACTGTATCATGGTGATCCTTACACCTTCCCAACAAGAAAAGTGTGATGTAAACTGCAGCCTGATTCATGAACTACCATGGAAGACACGCGACAACTCAGGGGACATCTCAAGTCAAGCGTAGAGAGAGAAACAAATTATGCAATGCAGGGACACTAAGTGTCTTTACCTTCATGTGATGGATGGTGGGGCCAAGAAGAGTGCAATGCCATAAAAACACAAGCCATGTGACAGCTCTGCGTTCTCTCAACTTCGAATGAGAAAAGCGAGAGATCAGAGGCAATGCCGAGATGCCACCTGTCTTCTACGCTAGCGAATAGGAAGCATAGCTGAAAAATCAAAAGGAACGGGTGTCGCTTGATCAAAATGCCGCCTATGAATGATCCTAAAATAATGTTAACATTTCTTGGTGACTAAATGGGTAATTTTGCCTACGGAATGCTAGAACCCAAAATTGCTGGTTCGGAGACCAGACTTCATGCTAGAATAGGGTGGAGCAGATTAAAGACCTACTGCAATTGAAACTATTCATCCTCAAAGGGAAACACCTATGCTTCCAGATTCTAGTAGTGTTGATCTAAATAAATTACTTCGTCAAGTGACAAGTTTGTTGGCTCATCATGGACTAGTTTCAAGAGTGAGTGGAGTTGGGCCAGGGGATACAAGAGATGCTCGACCTCTTTTGCCAAAATAGGATTGTTCAGACACTTTAGGAAGGTCCTATCTTGTTTTAATTGCTCTATTTGGTTTAACACTTGCTCAATCCCTAACATAGAACCATCTGCAAAAAAAGGAGAAGGTAGACCCAAGGAAACAAACCTTTCTATGCTTTGCTTCATGTCTAGAATTGAAATCTGTAAAGGCTCAAGCACTACTGGTACATGCATAATCACCCTATGTTGGTTGATGAAGATGTTAATCCTCCTGATTAATTGCTTGCGATCTACAATTTCTGTCTCTCTCAACTCTTCATCTTGAGCTGCATACAACATCTGAATTAAGTCCTGGGTTATGAGGAGCTTGAGACCAATAACAAGCATAGAGTTGTTAATGAGGGCACTCGCCTCAGCATAGAGAGATTGCGCTTCTCTAAGAAATATCAACACAAAATTTGATTGATTGAAAACTAGGTTTTAAGGACCCGAAACCATTACATCATAGTAAGAGAGAAAGCAGAGAAAATAAGAGTCCACATACAGCGTGACTGGCCAAAAGACTAGCGAACAAAAATAACAGCTAAACAACAAAAAATAGCAAAGAAACCAAGGAGACACTACATAGAAATTTTCTTTAGCAGATCCTCTACCTTTATCACCAGCTCATCATAGGTCACCCCGACTGCTTTCAGCTCCTCTAGGTCCTTATTCACTTTCTTTTCCTTCCTCTTCCCACGGGTACCGATTCTGGGACCTTGGGCTTCCCCTGTTCCTTTAGTGTCCAGGTCAATTTCCTGGATTTCCTTTTCATCATCAAGCTTGCTGATTAGGGTATGGGTGTTGTTTCTTGAGATTTTCAGAATGCTGAGGCTCTACTCTGCAATGTTCTTAAGGCACTCCTCGATCTTTTCCACTTTGGCGACTGTGTCCGAGAGCATTTTTTCACTAGTTTCCGCCAGGGTTTTTTTGTCTTGTATCTCCTTTTCAATCTTCTCAAACCTGGGATTAAAGGAATCTCTGATGTCTTCCACTTTAGCAATAGTGTTCTTTAGATCCTTGATATAATTGGCCATTGTGTTCCCCTCTCCAATGTTAATGGTCTCCAGGATCAGGACTCTATTGCAAAGTTTTTTGTACTCATCCGCAGTTTTCTTATACCCATCAATAAGCCATTCTATAGTTTTCATAAAACTATTCAAGGCCTCGGGAGGAGGGCTAGAAGAGGGAGTCACTTTTACAGGGGTTATCTATTCATTTTTAGAGATATGGAGGGCGAAAATAGTGTCAGCGGCCCTGAGAGTCTCCTCCATTGTCTCCATATCCAGGCTATGCTGAGCTTCTAGGGTCCTAGTTTTCTTGTCATCTTCCAGTTCCTTGCTAGTCTCCTCCAGATCTTTGCCAGTCTCCTCTGTTCTCTTATGCTTCTTCTGGGTTTGGGCTTGGTTCTTACTTTTTTTCTTCAGCCACCCCTTAGGGTTCCTTTTCTCTTTAGGAAAATCAATGTACTCTTCTTCCAAAGAGATACTAATCAAGGGTTTTCTTTGAGGTTTTTTTCTCTTAGAAGAAGAGGGTTGAGATTTCCTCTTCTTCCTACTCTCATACTTTGAGTCATCAGAGATATCCTCATTATCAGTCGAGGAATCATTGTCTGATTCCTCTTCCTCTGAGAAATTAGAATCAGACATATCTTCTTCTGAGTCCACAGAGAGCTGCATCCGGTTGATTTGACTGGCCTTTAAATGGTCATAAATGAGGACCATAAGTCCCTAGTGCATTGCAGTATCACCCCAAGGATTTTCTTGTTGGCTTTTAGGGAGGCATTCATAGAGCAGAGCAAGAAGTAAGGGAAATTCACCTTATCATTATGCCTAAAATGGTTTAACAGGACAAAATGATACCCATAGACTTTCGTAAACCTACCATCTAGAGTTATATACCACATTAAAACAAAGAGAATTTCCCACCAGGGTTTTGCAAAAGTCTTAGGTGGGTAATAGGTTTTACTCAACTTTACCATTCTTTTCTTCTCTTTCTCTATGATCGGGTACCTTTCAATGGCTTCCCTGCTGACCTTCCTATCTCTGTAGAAGTTGCAGCCCTCCCTATTGAGACCCGTAGCTTTAGCTATTAAATCTTCATCAATTTCCACCAGTTGGTCGCCCATTTTAAGCATACCCTTCTTCCAATTTTTGTAGAAGAAGCTAGTTATCATTCCATCATGGCCATGGAGTCTCTCTATGAAGCTCGAAAGACCACCCTTCTACAAAATTTCCCACACCTCTTCTTTCTGTTTCCACTCCTTGCAATTGCTTGGCTCATATCGTCTCCTATTTCCGCCCATGGTGTCGTTTCTCATAGCCAAATTTTGAAAATTACAGAACTGGTAAAACAAAGAGCTTTTTGGAGCTAAAACAAATACCTAGAAAGCGTGTGTGGCATTAATGATCTGATAGATAATAAAACATGTTTTGTTGGCTTTGATGTTATAATGTGTAATTACCTCATTATAGAAATAACTCGCAGTGCTTACTTCAGTACTTATCATAATTGCCCTATCAATCAAGAGTCTTTGGGGTGCTTCAATATCTTTCATCAATTATGATTTGACTGACATCTTCAGGGAGACCGCTCTCACCTATCCACGTGGTAATAGTCTCATTCTTAACCGCCACATTTGTAGCCCAATCAGCAGAACAGTTGGCCTCCCGATAGATATGGGATATATGGCATTTTTTGAAGGTTCTAATGATTTCAATAGTAGAAAAAATTATATTGTGAATCAACCAAGAGGGCTTTGAAGTCCCATTGAGGCACTTTATTATATTATTAGAGTCCCCTTCTATCCAAAGATAGGGACAGTTCCATTTTTTGGCTAGGATAATGCCTTGAAGGGCTGCCATAGCTTCCGCTTTATGATTGGTTTGAGTACCAATAGGGACAACAATCATACCTTTGCAAATGCCTCTATAGTCTCTAAGAATAGCTCCACAGCCTGAAGGACCTAGGTTTCCTTTGGCTGCACCATCGAAATTGATTTTGAGCCAGCCTTGGGGAGGGGTTTGCCATTTAGCTTCAAGCCTTTTATTGTAGCTGAGATTAGGACCATCAGTGATCTTCATATTCCAAGCTCTTAAGATATTTGACTCCAGGGAGTTATTTGAGTAACAAGAAACCTCCATGGTTCCCATATTTTCCTGAATAGCCCTTTGAATTTTTTGAAAAACAATGTCTTGATTTAGGGACACATCCCTAATATTTGGTTGTTTCTTTCCTTCCAAAGACCCCACAAAATGTGTGGAAGAGAAAGCTGCCACATACATCTTAGGAAAGAGTTAGTCCATTGAATTTGCCAGGAGGAGAACAAATCTCTGATGTTACTAGGAAACACCCAAGCTAGACTAAAGCTCTTGAGGAAGCTTTCCTAAATAGAGGCTGAGAAAGAATAGTGGAGGGCAAGATGGTCCACTGACTCTTCCTCTTGAAAGCACAACACACGTGTTTGGAAGGGCAAAACCCCTACATTTTAGGTTGTCAATAGTAAGGATCTTATTTTGAGAATAGTCCAGAAGAACAAATTGATTTTGGGAGTGAGACCTTTTAACCAAGCTTTCGACCAGAAGTGATTCATAGGGGGGGAGGGGGAAAGGATACAATACATCGAAGACACAGTAAAAATGCCTTTGGGTTCATGTTTCCAAATCAAGGAATCCTCTTCCTTATTCAGCCAAATAGCAGACAATTGGGTTTTGAGCTTAGAGAGATTGGAATGAATACTATCAATGTTCTGCCAGTTGTTCCCATCCTAGTAATCTACCACTAAGGTACCAAAAGATCCAATACAGGAGGGGGCATGGGAAGCCCACTCATAGGAATCCATAAGGGGTTTGTCAAAAAGCTAGGGATCCTCCTAGAATCTGACTTTTCTACCATTTCCAAGTTTCCATGTCACTCCTTTAGCAATCACATCTTTACATTTAGAAACATGGTTCCAGATATGGGATCCACTTATGCTAAGATCCGAATTAAGAAAAGAAGAAAGAGAAGAAGATAGAAGAGAATACTTACTTCTCCAAATTTTGCACCATTCATAATTAGAATGAAACCATCTCCAAGCTTGTTTAGACAAGAGAGCTTCATTTAAAGTGTGAATCCTTTTGAGCCCTAGACCACCTTTTCTTTTCGGCTTACAGACCTGATCCCATGCCACCAAGGACATTCTTTGCTTTTCCTCAACCCCAGACCCTAGGAATCTTCTCTGAATTTTCTCAATAGCTTCAGCATACTTGACTGGAATTCTGAATAGGCTAAGAGCATAAATGGGGATGCTTTGAAGATTATCCTTAAGGAGAAGGAGCTTACCAGCTTGACTTAAGAGAGCCCCTTTCCAACCTACAAGTTTTTTGTGAAATTATCAACTAGAGAAATCCAAAAGGAGTCAGGAGGAGCAATCCCCATGGGGAGGCCAAGGTAGGTAGCAGGAAGGTCAGCAATCTTACACTCCAAAATTCTATTGATGCTTTGTTGTCTTCTCTCAGGGGTATTAATGAAAAAGACATCACTTTTGGCCCAGTTAATAAGTTGCCTCGTAGTAGAAGCATATTTACACAAGGTACTCTTCAGAACTTTAGCTTCTGAGATGCTTGATTCCCCCATAATTATTGTATCATCAACAAACTGCTGGTGTGAACAAATAAGGTCAGCAAAAGAGGGTTGGAGGCCCTTAGAGGATCCTTGCTGCACCAAGTTTTCCATGGTCTGACCAAAGCATTCTGCCATAATAATGAAAAGGATGGGGGAGATAGGATCTCCTTACCTAAGACCTCTCGAAGCTTGGAAAAAATTTGAAGGAGAACCATTGACAAGAACAATAAAGGACGCAGAAGTGGTAAGTTGGGAGAAAAGATCCACAACTCTTGGGGAAAACCCAAAGGAAGTGAGAACTTTCTGAAGAAGAGACCAGTCAACCCTATCATAGGCTTTGGAGAGGTCGAGCTTAAGGATGAGACCCTGCTTCTTCGCTTTAACAAGAGAGTAAATATTCTCGTGAACTGTAATAATGGAATTGAGAATTTGTCTTCTAGGAACAAACCCATTCTGCTGATGTTTGATTAAGGCAGGGAGGATAGACAAGAGTCTAGAAGTCAGGACCTTAGATATGATCTTGTAAAAGGAGTTGCAGAGGCTAATAGGTCTGAACTTGTCCAAAGAATCAACACCTTGAATCTTGGGTATGAGAGCAATAAAAGTACCATTGATTTCCTTTAAGAGTTTTCTAGCCCCAAAGAATTCCTTAACCCCATTAGCAACATCAGTCCCGATAATGTCCCAAAACTCTTGAAAAAAGAGCATTGGGAAACCATCAGGACCAGGAGCTTTGTTTCCATCAAAGGAGAAAACAACATTTTTAATTTCTAAGATAGAAGGAATGGAAGAGAGAAAGACATTATTTTGGGCATCAATGAGATGAGGAATGTTCTGAAGAAAAGAGGACCAAGCTTCAGCATCTAGACTTTGATCCCTCTTTAGGAGGTCCGAGAAATACATCTTAGCTTCATTCCTTATTTCATCCTCCTTGACTAGCTCCCCGCTGTCCACAACTAACTTGTTCATCCTATTGGCTGCTTTATGCTTGATGGTTGACATATGGAAGAATCTTGTATTCCTATCCCCTTCCTTGAGCCAAATGCATCTCGATATCTGCTTCCAAAACATTTCCTCTTTAGTAATAATGTCATGGTATTTCTTAAGAATCTTGTTTTCCTCAGCAATAGAAACAGTACTGAAACCATCCTTTTGGATTTGGTCCTGTATTTCTTTAAGGTTTTCCTAAATTTTACTCTTAGCCTCAAATATATTCCCAAAGCTATTCTTATTCTGGATTCAAATGTTGTCCTTCACACTTTTGAGCTTCTTAACAACTTTGAACATAGCCGTTCCCTCAACTTGGATACTCCACCATTTTTGAATATATTTTTTAATGTCAAGGTGAAGGGTCCACATTTTTTCAAATCTAAAGGGATAGTTTCTCCTTCTATTGATCAGATCAGCATTGAAGGTGATTGGAAAGTGATAAGAACCAATCCAAATATGTGCAGACAAAGAATAGAAGTACTGACTGTACCAGTCATCAGAAATGAGAGTTCGGTCAAGGAACACTTGAATAAGGTCATTACCATTTCTTCTATTTGTCCAAGTGAAATTACAACCCTGTATCTGCAAGTCATTAAGAGCTTGGGAATAAATAAAATCCATGAGGGCCATCCTACTTTCTAGCTGAGGAGGACTACCTCCAAATTTTTCCTCCTCTTTCAAAGGCATATTGAAATCCCCCATAACCATCCAACGAAGATTTTTGAAACTTTCCCTAGCCTGTCTAATCTTTTTCCAAAAAGAGTTTCTAGCCTTTAAGGTATTAGGAGCATAAATGTTTGTGAGAACCCATGAAGGACCATCTTTAAGATGCTCAAATTCGATACAAGAAAAATTACTTTCCTGAATAATGACCTGGCCTTTAACAGTGTTAAGATTCCAGATGGTTGCAATGCCTCCAGAAGCACCCTCAAAGGTACCCCCACTAACATTACCATTTTTGAAGAACTTCAAAGATTCAACTTTTTCTCTACTCATTTTGGTTTCTTGAATAAGAAAAATTTTAGGATTTCTATCTCTTATCATATTCCTAATAATATCATGTTTATGGGGATTGTTTAGACCCTTTATGTTCCAAGAAATTATCTTCATAGCTACTTACCAATTCCCACCTCCTTGAGAGTTTTTTGAGTTCCATCTACTATGTTCTTGCTGGCCTCCATATCTCTAAATTTGTGGTTAGAGGGTCATCCTAGGGAAGAGGAGATGTATCCCATATCAACTTGAGCTATTATATTGGATTTCCTTATCAGAGATGTTGAGGGAGTTGTTGCTTTCTTATTCCTATGTTTAGGCTGCTTCCATTCCGTTTCTGACATAGGAGCCACTTCTGGATTGATGAGGATTTTGGTAATTTCTTCTTCATTACCCCATTTAGGAGTTATGGAATCAGTTGAAATATTGTTTGTTGTTCTTGAATTCTGATCCGAATCCAAAAGACTCATTCCCAAAATTGCACACTTTTGGGCTTCTTGAATTTCAAAACTAGGTATGGCTACAGAAGAGTCAGTCCTTTCAACTTGGGGATCTGGGATCTCACCTTCCTCAGGTTGATAGTCACTAGCTTCCACTACCTTGTTTTCATATGTGTCATCAACCACTTCATCTTTCGCTCTTGGAGGATCATTTTGATCATTCAAATCCTTTTTTTGAATTGTTCTTATGGGTCTGGCTTTGGTTGTTTCATTTCTCTCTGCTTCCTGTATAGTGGGACTGAAGATAGAGTTTGAGGCTTCCTTCTGTTCTCCCAAAGGAGAAAAGCGATTGAAATTTTCTTCCTTATTTTCTATGTTTTTAACTTTCCACACCCGTTTCTCTGGCATATTCTGGCTTTTAGTCTGAGGTTTTAACTACTTAAGCTCTGCCTTTTTCTTTTTTGGGCAGGATTTTGCCCAATGACCTACTTTTTTACAGTGGAAGCATGCAAAAGGAATAGTTTCATATTCTATATGTTGTTTCCAGGTTCCCAGTTTTGAAACTAGGTCAATCTGTTCTAGCATATTTGCCTCAGGGGCTACTCCAACACAGAACCTTGCATGGGTTAATCTTCTTTTTGAAGCAGTGACTGGGTCTATAGAGAGCAGCTCGCCAAAAGAACTTGCTATTCCACAGAAGATACTTTCTGCCCAATACTCAAGAGGCAATCCTGGAAGCTTTATCCAAATTGGAACCTGGGCCAGAAGAAAATCATTCATGTTTAGTTTTGGATGCCATTTTCTTAGAACCAGGGCTGTCTTTCCCACCATCTAGGGACTCCCACGAAAGATCTTAACCTTATCTTCTTCACACGAAAAGGAAAAAGATAGAAGACCTTTGGGTAATGCTAAGACCTCAACATTTCCTTTAAGGGCCCATTTTCATTTGACAAAGGCCCTAACAACTTCAATGTTTGGGTGCGAACCCATAAATTTCCCTACCAAGGAGTTCAACATACTATTGATATTATGGTCCAAAACCTGGTCAGGGATGGAGATAGAAAACTTACCACCAGAAGGGTTATAAATGTTCTTAATAGGAGGAAGGGAGGATTTTCAAGTTGGTATAGTTCCAAAAAGGGAAGACCATTTTTTCCCCTCCCTCCTGCTATCCATGGGGTCATCTAGTGGCATGGGCCCCCCATTGGACCCTTCCCCTAGATGCCCAGAAGAATCCATTGTCACAGCAAACAGAGTACCATCAGACTGTGAGTTAGTAACAGGAACTGGGAAGTCCGGGGGCTTGTCCTTATCACCAATAGGACCAGTGCCATTGATCTGGCTGCTCTCACCATTGGAACCAGGGTTCCCACCTTGCTGAGAATTTAAAATTTGAGCTCCCACTCCTCCCATGTTCCCAAAAGTTGCGCAAGTTGCAGAGAAGGGCCATATTGCTTAATTCTTTCCCAATGGGAAACATATAACTCCACCAAAATTGGAGAAAAATCTTGAGAGACTTCCATGGGGGGAGAAATAACCGACAACCATGAGACTTCCTCATCCTTTATTGTTATCTCATGTTGCAACTCCTTGCACTTGTCTTGCTCAAGGACCACTTGACTCTCCAGAGCAAGGATCCTAACGCTTCCATCTTGCACAGTTTGTTGGAGTTGCGACATGTCATTCTTACTACAACAAACCTTCCATATCCAGGAATTTATTTTTGGCTTTCTATGTGGAAGTCATTGACCATTGAGGAACTCAAGGAACCTCTGGGGCTCAAGAAGATGAACCTTTATTTGCATAAACTAGATATTGCCTCTTACTAGAAGGGGAGTTAGGCACCTACTTCTCAGCTTGTCTCTTGGTAGTTTGGGAATGGAGTCTTCGAATTGAGTCGGCGAGAGGAAGAAGAATATTAGGCTCGATCTCTTTCTCTTCTATACTTATAACTTCTATCTCTTGTTGGTAGGCCACCTCGGGGGATGAGTCACCGCGTGGGGATACATCGCTTGTCTCTTCATCAAACTTGTTTTACAGGCACCATTCAATCTCAAAACGCTCATCCAAAGGAGTGTTTCTGATGTTAGCCCTAGGTTGATTCACTTCCTGGCGGTAGATCCTGAAATCCTCCCTTTTTTTCTTAGGCCACAAATCCAAAGTCATTGCTTCTAGCATACTCCAAGGAATGGGCTTTGTTGGATTGTACTTTTGCATGATAGACTAAAAATTCAACCATGAGGGTTATTTTAAAACAGGAAAATCATTGAGACCCACATAGAGATTTGGGTCATCCACTTGTGGGTTAGTGTGCCCTTCCCACGAGCTCTGTGGTTCATGCTTTACTGCATTCTTCCTCCTAGACAGGCACCCATCTGGGTCATAACTCCACATATCATTAATCACTACTAAGCCAAGCTGCACTAGCTTGGATGTTAGGACATTTTCTGGAATGCTTCTTCGAATGAGAGTGATGGGGCCAATAGCTTTGTGGTCCTCTGTAATGGAGGTATCATGCTTCCCAGCCCCTATGGCTCTGTCAATTTTAACCAACTGTCATGAAATTTCAAGGGTGAGGGTCCTTTCTGTAATATAGATAGGTAGGAAGAAGGGCTCTTCTGAGAAGCCATGCACTTGGATAAAGGAAAAGTCACTACCTAAAAACTAGTCACAAGGAGGGTGCTCATTGTACATCCAATTCATTTGAATTTGGGAAAAGTGGGAAAGAGGCTCCTCGGAGATTGAACCGACGTCTCTAAGGATGAGAGTTAAGAAATAGTTTGAAAACTAGTACACATCATAAGAAGCCAATAGAATGGGTGTCCAGGTTGATACCGACATCTTGTTCCCTGACTCATCATAGGTAGCCAATTGCATGAACTGGCTGAAAAAAGCATCATTTTGATGCAAGAAAAGGTGAACAAGGACTGAGGCGAACTTGAACCACCAAAAATGTTGGAATTCAGCTAGTTGCTTTGCCATTTCTCTGACTATAAAAATAGAGAAGTCAAAATGAAAAGGCCCTTTCTACTTTCGACATTTGAACAAGAATCCCATCATGGCGATAGTGATCTCTCGATCATTGTCATGACCGCAGAGCCATGCAAGAGTTGAGGAAATATCCTTGAGGTCATCATACCTCAAGTCACTGTAAGATAGAGGGAGTCTTGGGAGTCCGGTTGATGGACTTCGATTCAGCACACTGTGAAAGAAAGAGACAACATCTCTTTTGGTAGTCCAATATTCCTCTATGGTAGTTTCGGTGAACACCTCCATCCCATAAAAAATGGGACAACACATCATGTCCCTTACAGCCTCTGGGGTTATCACCACTTTCAGAAAAGAGCCCTTAATTGAACAAGAGACGGAGTCAAACCCATTAGCGCAAGCAACCATGAACTCTAGATAGTGCAAGACCATGGGGACCACAAACTAAGGGGTGCCACTATTCTGGAAATTAACTATTGTGGATTTTAGCTTTATTATGTGATGAATCATCCTGCTATAGGCAACCTTTCTAAGATTCCTAGATTGCTTATGGAGCTCAGGCTCAATAACCTTCTCCAGAGAATCTATCACCGTAGCTAGGTTGTAGGTGGTTGTCTTAGATTTAGCTTTAGTTCTCAGATATTACGGCTTTGGTGGAATGGCATGAGAAGAATATGAGAGCTCCCCAAAAACATCCACCTATAATCTTCCCTGGATAGAACCCGAGGGACTTACTTTCATCTCCATCCTCTGCAAGAGAACTTTTCTCTCTAACACTTCTAAAGTTTTTTGGCACTTTAGGTTGTAAAATGAGCAATATGATGGACATTTGGTGACCTTCTTTAAATGTGTTGCATGCCTAGATCTTCATAAAAGAAGGTGTTTACTGATGAGCATTTGTTAGAACATATGCTAGTTCATTTTCCAGTCATAATTAATTATAAAGAGTATGAGCACCACCGTCTGTGATTCCCAAGAGAATACTTATTCGATCTATTGTTAATTGGAGTCACTTGAGACGATTTTCTTGTCTAGACAAATCACCCCATTAAGGAGAATATTAGCAGCGAGTGGGGCTCACACAAGTTAAAACAGACCTATGGGGATTATGGTTTAAATGCGATGTACCTATTCATACGCGTGGCATCTAAGGATATTGCCTCTCTTCTCAAGGTACAGGGCAATATGTTCGCCACCTTTGAACCAGACTTCACCTACTTGCAAGAATTGATGAGGGAAGACAAATGTGTCAAAAATTGAGAGCACTGGCCTTTTACTTCAATTATCACTTGGAGCTAAGAAGTCACTATAAATATTTCTTTTCAGACATTCTTTTTGCATAGTATCCAGCTTCAATGATGGAGTTTTGTTGAGGAAACAGATACCCCCGTCAAGCTCACTAGCAGTAAGGCTTAGGTCGCTTTCTTAGGAAATATTTCAGACTGGAGGCTACAAGGGATGACACGACGTAAAAATCCCTTGATCATTGTTGTCATAAAATGGGTGCTTGGAAAGGATTTTATCGACGGCATGGACAAATACCGAGTAAACACGGATATCTGCTCACATTTTGTAGCTTCATTACTAGATACCGGGATTACTGGTTACCTGACCTCAGAGCTAACTAAAGCACTCTTCTCCTGGGATTATCTGGGGGGTTTAGAAGATATTGTGGCATACCATGTCCCTTTCAGAGGCTTACCTGTAGCCTCAGATTTGTGGTGTTTCATCACTTCTAGTGAGGAAGTGATCTGGCACCCTCTTATCGGCGGTCTAAAGACCATGTCGCTATCATCTCATCACTTCTGAGCGGAGCTTGCTATGGAGTTCCTCCTCTAGGTCCATCTGATAGTGCCTATTCTAGTTGGCACTAAATGGTACACTAATTTGAGGGACTACATATTCTTGTGGATCTTGACACCGCATGTCCAACCCAACCTAGTTCTTGTGTCAATAGCTCAGGAGCCTATCAATGATCCCGACCATGAGTGGTCAGAGGGGGAAGATGGTAAAGATGATGCTGATGAATTTGATTTCTAGATGGATGATGATGAAAATGAAGAATATCCTTGAGCTAGCACCATCCTATCTTTTGAAATCTTTATCTCCCTCTTTTTCTTAAAAATTAGGTTGCAAGCCTTCTGTGTATATTCTGACAAGATACCCATAATAGAATGATTTCTTTTTTTGCTTGGTCAAAGTGTATCTTGTGATTTCATTTTTACTTCAGGAATGCATGAGGAAATATAAATAAATAAATAAGGCATACAAAAAAATATTATTTACATTATGTACATTTATGAAAAAGCTACTAGTGGAAAGGTTTAAGGTTGAACCCGTTGACCGGGATTCCGAGACAAACTCCCTACATATCCTTGAGATCAAAAGCATTGAAACCTTTGCAATTTATAATGTGGAAGGGCCCCTCCCAAAAACCATCAAATTTAGCATGTTGACCAGTCTTGTTTGCCCTCTCATTGTATTTCAAAACAAGGTCGCCTTGTTTGAACCCTAGGTCAAAACTTTTCTTATTATCAAACCACCTTTTGATGGTTTGCTGGTGGTTTTGAAGGGACAAAAATGTTGCTTCCCTTGCTTCCTCTAGTTCTATAATTTCCGCCAATCTCACTTCCATGGAACCATTTTCTGCCACCTCAATAGATTTGAGTAATTGTAAGGCGGGGATCTCCAAAGATACAGGGAATAATGCATCCTTGCCATAGACGAGCTTATATGGAGAATTCTTTAGGACTTGTTTGGGTGTTATCTAGTCTTCCCATAATGCACTCCTCAAGTGGTGATGCCACTCCCTTTTATGCTCAGAGTCCATCCTTTTAATGAGCCTTATGAGATTTTTGTTAGTGGACTCAGCTAGGCCATTTCCCTATGGATAATAGTTTGAGGAGGTCTTCAGGTAGATTCCTCTATTAAGAGAAAATTGGGTGACCCATGAGCCTATGAATGCTTGCACATTATCCGATTTTATGGTCTTTGGTAGACCATATCGACACACTAAGTCTTCAAGAAACGTTATTATTTTGGTCTTTGATGAATTCCTCAAGGGGACAACCTCAAACCATCTAGTGAAGTAGTTAGTCGCAGTCAAGATCCACTTGCATTTGGATGAGCTTGGTGGGTTGATCATCCCTATGAAATTGAGGCCCCACTGAGCGAAGGGCTCTTCCACCATTATGGGCCTGGGTGGCATTGTCGCCTTTCTAGTCCTACCACTACAGTACTGGCATTGTGTCCAACCTCTTACCAAAGTGTGCACATTTTTAAACATAGAGGGTCAAAAATACCCAACATGATTAATCTTAATGATGGTGGTTTGCATTCAATAGTGGCCCCCTGATAGACCATGATGGAATTCATGTAGAATTTTATTGGCTTGGTCCTAGTCCACGCAGCAGAGCAAGACTCCGTCAAAATTTCTTTTAAACAACACTCCTTCGACTAGACAGAAATCACTATTTTGTATCTTGTAGAATCTCCCCTTTTTAGGAGGGAGACTTTCTAGAAAAATCCCCATCCTCATAAAATGTTTCTGAGCCTTCACCCAACATGCCTTTGTCTAATTGGAGGTAACCATTACAACTTCATCTATATCAACCTCAGCTTCTTGGGGTTCAAGCTCCTAGGCTATGTACTCACATAAACCTTTGTTGTGGATTATCTTAGTGGGTTGGACATCAATGTCATATTCCAAGATTTTAGTAATTCAGTTCACCCTCTTCTCTGTAATGTTGCCTTCCATTATATATTCCTTGACTAAAGGGTGGGCGACATATACGGTAGCCTTATTACAGGTGATAAAATGCCTGAAATTTTTAAGCCCCTTGATGATGGCTAAATCTTGCTTTTCAAAAAAAATTTACTTAGCCTCATATTCATTCAGAGTTTTGGAATGGAAAGCTATGGGGTGTTTACTTCTTTTGTCTACATCCTTTTGGGTTAGAACTACAACAATTTTATAATTACTAGAGAAAACATACATTATAAAGTCCTCAGACATATCCAGGTTGGAGAGCATGGGAGCTATAGAAATGGCATCTTTGATCTTCTCGAAAGCCTCTTTATCTTTAGGAGTCCATTTAAAATGTGTCCCTTTCTTAAGCATTAGAGTGATGGGCCTTACCATCCAAGGAAGTCTGAGATAAAGAGGCCAATGAAGTTAACCTTGCCTAGAAAGGACTAAGTGCACTTTTTGTTGATAGGAAGAGGAAGCTCTTTTATTGCCTTCACTCAATCAAGATCGATGGAGACTCCTTCCTTTGACACTACATCCCCTAGTAATTTTCCTTGCGGGATCCCAAAAATGCATTTCTTCTAGTTTAACAGGATGTCGAATTCCGAGCACTTCTGGAACACTAGTTCAAGATGGTCAAATTGATCTTCTTTGTGTTTTGAAAAAACGGTCAAGTCATCCAAATATATGAGGATGATTTTGTTAATGAGCTCCCTGAAAGCTAGCTCCATAGCTCTCTAAAAGTTGCACCGGCATTTGACAACCCAAAAGGCATTTTTTGGTAAGCAAATGTTCCCCATTTTGTCGTAAAGGTTGTCTTATGTTGATCTTCTATCTTTACCAACACCTGGTTATAACCTAAGAAACTATCCAACATCGAGAACATCTCTGACCTTGCCACCATACTCAATAATTGTTCCATTGGTAGCAATGGAGAATGGTCCTTTAGAGATGCTTGGTTCAGATCCTGGCAGTATACACAAAGCCAAATATCTCCATTTTTCTTCTTGACTAACACCAAATTAGATACCCATGTACTATGTTTGATAGGATAGACAATTTTTTATTCTATCAGCTTCTTCAATTCCTGAGCCATAAGGGACTCAATCTTGGGATTGATAGGTCTCTACTTCTGTCAAACCGACTTGGCCCCATCATCGAACTCAATAGTGTGCTGAATGATGCTAGAATTATAGCCTTTCAGATCCTCATATGACCATGTTAGCACGCCCACATATTCATCACAATATCAGGCCAATCTCTCTATATCTTCTGAGGGAACTTCCATCTCAACTTTGAGTATTCTCCCATTCTCTAATGACATTTCAGTGTAATCACCTTATCAGCCGTAAGTTTTCATTTTTCATTCTTAGCATCATCATGGTCGAACAAATTTTCTAGGTTGATCAATCCATTTGGGATCTTGTTGGATTTCAATTGAATGATCTAATCTTCATAAGCTTCCTTTACTTTAGGCTGCAATTGGTCAGCAAACTCTCTTGATTTTTAATGAACAAAGTGAATTTATCATCACTCTCAAAAACTTTCCAGTGGGTATCACTGTCAGGAATAGCTGGTCGCATGATCACACCAATCACTTTAGGATTGACGAGAAAGTCTAGAGTAGGGTCGAATTGTGATCCAATAGTGGTCATCCAATCAGAGAATGCATTTGTCTTTCAAGGAATCCTCTGGATGCTGAAAGAATCAAAGCTTTTGATTAGATCCCATGTTCTATGGTGGTAGGATCTCATACGAACATGTTTGGCAGTGGAGATTCCCTAAACCTGATGTACTATCAGCTCAGAGTCACTCAAAACTTTCAACTGCTTTATACTTAACCTTTCTGCCAAGCTTAGGCCTTGGATCAGCCCTTCATATTTTTCTTCATTGTTGGAGCAAGCAAACTGCAAGAAAAAAGAGTTCAAAATATGTTCACCCAAAAGTGAAGGAAGGAAAATCCCAACACCTGAACCTACTTTGCATCTTGCACCATCAAAGTGTAAGGTCCAGATCGTAGAGGACAAATCTTCATGGGTCAAGGGGTCTTTTAACTAGTTTTGGGATAACATGACCTTCATAAAAAATGCAGTAAGTACCAAGACCTATGGCATGATAGTTGGAGTATGGATTAGAATCTATGAAATCATTAAGAAAAACCTCTTGTTCTGGTGGGATATCTCCAGTTACCTCTTCATCTTCAAGAAACTCTACCGTCTTTCTCTCTTTATTAGAGATGGAGGTATGAGTGGGCTCAAAGTTGAGCATGGTTTGATCTACTACATGTTCGGTGTGAAGGAGTTCTGAAAGGATTTTGAGTTTGACACCATATTGAGTATGAAGGATAAGGTGAGACCAGTCTAAGGATAGGTAACCTCCTATTTTGGCGGTGAAGTCTCGAGAAAGGCAGAGGGCAAAAAAGGGAGGAATGTGAATAATTGCTACCTCTTGAGGTACGGTGACACTAGGACACATGAACAATGTTAGAGGAAGGCTCTTGATAAGACCCATGGTTTGAACTTTATTCTCATCTAGTTGCATAAGACCCCGATTTAAAGGCTCATATTTGATATTCAAAACCTCAGCAATTTGCTTAGGCATGAGAGTAGTGTTGGCACTAGAATCTATCATAGAGTTGTGTAAAAGCTTATCTCCTACTATGAGGTTCAAATGGGATTTATTGGGCTTAGGCTTACCCTCTACTTGGAATTTAGGAGGTATGGCTTCATTCATCAACACTATCAATGTGTGCAATCTATTTGCGGGAGGCTGAAATCTTTCTTCGCTGACCTATGGAGAATTAGCAACATTTCTGCCAGAGGGTTTACCCACCTCCGACAAAGCTTCTTTCAAATGATTCTTCTACTCCTGGATACTAAGGAGATCCCATAAAGAGATGTTGGTTGGGGCTTTCCATGACTTCTCCACCATGTCCAATACTGGTGGCACCAACATCTTTGTCTCTCTTGACTTATAGGGGATAAATTTCTTCCTTGGATATGTAGCAGCGACTGCAGATTGTTTAGGAACTTTATTTGTGGAGAATCTCCCTTATGTGCCTACATTCTCTCATGTGAAGTGCCTCTTCGACCGAAGGTTGTAATCTAATTGCACTTGAGGATCTCCTGAGCTTGATGAGGTTGTGCCATTGGTAAGCATGACATCTTCATCCTCCATCCAAGAGAATAGTGCATGGTCTGGAGCTATCTCCATTTCTTGCTCCATTGACATGCCTTGCATTTGTGCAATGAAAGATGCATTGTCCATGCCATGGGGTGCGTAAACCAAATCATCTAAAGTTGTGCCTTGGTTGTTGGCATTGCATTGTCATTGATGTCAACCGGTATAGGATGACTACCAGTATAAGAGATGTATATGCAACAATGTCATGAAAGAGTATAGGATGAGATATCTTTAATATCACCTTGTGTTGCAGAACACCGGTAAGGTAAGGGAGAGAATGCCATTGAGATGAATGACCACTGGAGTCATTGGTACAAAAGTTAGTGTCTGACTTGTGTGGATGAAATGGATAAGTTACCAGTACAACCTTTCACCAGTATGGAAAGGATGTCAACTTGTAAGTGTTGTGTTGACAGTTTGAAGTTGCCAACTGTCAAGCTCATGACTAGTGTACAAGTAGGATGGGCAAGGTGGTTGAGTTGTTGTTTGTGATGAAGATGCGAAATGTTACCTAAATCACATCAACACTGAAGGAAAAGAATGAACAGGTCACTGATATGTTGTGTGGTTGCAAAACAACAAGGTTCCCACCGGATAGAGATGAAGTCACCATGAGAAGAGATGATTGATAGTGAATGTGCCCACTTTGGATCACATGTGTTTTGTTGAAGATATGCTACACAAATAGGGAAGCCATATGAGTGCATTGCAGGATTTAGATGACAATAAATCACTACCACCGGTAAGTGGAACTTATCTTCTATTATACATAGTATGCATCATAGTTCTATGAGATAAGGAAGAAGAGGTAAAGGTAGATGTTTGAAGGTTGACACTGGATCTACCAGTAAATCAAATAAATACCTCGAGTGCATGAAATTAAGGTTATGCACTAGACTGATAGAGAAAGCATATTGAGTTGTCAGTATAGATGAAGGGTGGTAAGTTTGTCACTTTGACAAACTGATTGAGATATGGTCTGAGCTATTCAGGGAGAAGGCAAGGCTAAGCAGATGCAGATAGAGGAAAATGGGAAGATTGTAGATGGAGTCTGTTGAAGGTTGATGATGTGGTATCATCAAGAGTGTTTACTAGTATGTAAGTCCATCAATAATATGGACAAGGTGCAGATGTAGAAGACCCCCATCTAATGAAGATGTGCATAAAGTAGGTTAGCAAGAGTGATGACCAGTTGAGTGTTCCACCGGAAGAGATGAAGAGTGAAAGGTTGATGACATACCGGTTTGAGGGTTTAACCGATAGGGTTAGTAAGCCGGTAAATGAACCCAATAATGGAGTTGGTCGGTGATCCCTCTTATACCGACATGGTTGTTCAAGTAGAGGTGGATTTTGACATGGATGCCACGTAGAGATGAAGTGGAAATCTTGCAGAGGTTCGTGAAGTGTCATGTAGGGATAAGTGTCTCTATAGGTGTGCATTTAATATGGATTCTATGATTTGTGGATCAGATTAGAGGAGTGTGGCTTGAAGAAGAATGAACGACAAAGAAAAACTAGGGAGTTGTTGGTACCTAAATCGAAGCAAAAAAATCAGATTGTAAGAAGACCTCGAGAAGGAAACAACAAAAATATTAACGGTGTTTTGACATATATAGGTCAAGATATAGGGTTGTGGTTGCTAAGTTTAGAAAATGTGTATTTTGAAGGCGTGTAAATGGCGGTGATGTGAAAACAACTGTCTCAGGGATCAGATCAAACAAGATCTAATTAGATTTGGTTTGCCTCGAGGTTGATGAGGAAACCCTAACCGCTTGTGATTTGAATTGGTTTTTGGTAGGAAAACTAGGTTATAAATATGCAAGCCAAAATCATTGATGGTTGTCGTTGAAAGGGAGAGTGTTGCTTTTGTATGTGAGTGCAAATCAATCAAGTACTCAATGAGTATTTGAAAAAAGACTGAGTGTGTGTGAGTGAGAATCAGGTTGAGAGGATCAACTGACAATAGTGAGAAAACTAGTAGTGTCCATACTCGCAGAGAAGAAGTGAAGGAAAATGCAGAGAAGACAGGCATAGAACTGGTGGAGAGCAGTAGAGAATTTGAGAGAAAATACAATCAGCAGAGAGTACCGGTAGAGATAGAGAGAGAACTGGTAGAGGAGAAGAGGCTGAACCGATAAGGTTTCAGCAAGAGATAAGATTGCAGTAGTGTTTGGATGAGGTAGAGAACCAACAGATAACTGGATAGAAGATCCAGCAAAGAGATTTAAAGAAGAGTTACAAAATCCATTTGTAACAAGGCTATTAACTTGCAAATGATTATGTTTTATATTCACTAAGTTGGAACTTGGTGCAGGGGTTGTAGCTCCTTGGGTTGGTGCCCTAAAATTAGGGGTTGGTGCTCCTTGGGTTGGTGCCCTAAATCAGGGGTTGGTGCTCCTTGGGTTGGTTCCCTAAACATTGCAATAGAGATTCATTGTGAGGCTAGATTGGAGTATTAGAATCCAACAGTATTTCTCATCGAGGTTTTTCCCATCTTGGTTTTTCCTCGTAGATACTGGTGTTATGTGATGTCCCTTTTTGTGAATGAATTTGTGTTTAGTCTTCTCACTAATTGGTAAGTCTACATTCAATTAGATCAATTAATTGGTATACTTTCATAAGGATAGTTAAATGGAAAATTTTGAGAACCATTGATTCTCCCCCCTCTCAGTGGTGCATTGTGTCTAACATTGGCTAAGTTGATCTACAACTTTTTTTTAAAAATTGCCTCTTTGGAAATTCCTTGGGGCGTGGGCATTGTTACATGGAAAACACCAAGAATTGGCATCATCCGCTAGATTATGTTGTCCCACTGTCAACTCTTTACTGGTGTTAGGGTAGACAGTCTACAAAGGATTGGGTATTGAAACTATCTGGCCATTCGGCTAACTTGGGGAAGTTTGACTATTTGCATATTGCTTTTGTTGATAAGTGGGCCTATTCCCTTGGAAATTTTGTTGGAAAGGGGGTCTAGCTAGTGGGATTTGGGCCCTTTTCAGATTAACAATTTCATTCGAGAAAGATCTCAATAGATTTTTCATATCACTAACCTCTGCAGCCAAGGATGAGGGAGGAGGCAAACTTTCTTGTTGGGGATCGGGATACATGTTCATGGATTGGGAAGCAGATGAGCTAGGTGCGACTAGTTCCAGGACCTGATTTGATAGCTCAGAAAAAACCAGTATGAGCGGTGATGGCACGAGCTTCCCAACATCGATCGCATTATTTTTTTCTTCGATCGCCAAATCAAATGCTTACAGGAGGGTATTGTCTACTAGAGATTGAATCATCACTGATATGTCAGAGTTGAAGGCCTTCAGATAGAAAACAAACGCCATATCAGTAGGGGGACAGGTGGACAACGATATTCTTTGCCAAGTCCTCTGAAACCTTAAATTGAATTTTTTCATCGCTTCTTGAGGGGATCTCTTTATAGTAATCAATTGATGCATTAAGGATGACCTATCAGCCTTGTCAGAGAATCATTAAAGTTAAGCGGTCACCCTGCTGATCCCAATCGGCTATAGAACTTGGACCAAGGGATCTATACCAGTCTAGAGCTCTCCCTTTGAATGATGTTATGAGAAATCTCAAAGATATATTTTTCTTAGTGATATTATGGATAGTACAGATGTTGGCTACATCTTGTAGGTGCTCCCCAGGGGTCTTGAGACATTCTCCGATGAATTTAGGGACAATTTTCAGCGTGACAGAGGGAATCGGTCCCCATACTACATGTGGAACAAGAGGAATGAGAGGCCTTTCATTATTCCATGTCACTAAATTTATAGGAGGAATTTGAGCCATTATTATTATAAGAACAACTACAAGGAAAATAGGTGGGTTCTGAGAAGAAGAGGTTGTAGGCTAATGGACATTTACCAGGGGTGGAATAAGCAAACTAGGATTCAAAACTATCTGACTCCTAGTAATGGTTATGTGGCTTATAAACTATTTTAGGCTTATTCAAAATTTGGGTCCCACCGGGCCTGCCAAAAAAAGAATTGTTGGCTCTTAATTTTACCTTAAACGTGAACAGCCTTATGGGAAATTCAGTGATGGGGGACCTATTGCTTGAAACTCACTGAATGACCTCCAGGTTTAAGAAGCTGACTCTTTATATATTTGGGGGAGAAAAGGACAAGGAGAAAACTTTAAAACAAATGATCTCCACTACTTAGGCAATATGCCAGAGCATTTCAGAAAAGCATTAACAACATATAACACCCAGAGACATGTGGTTTTAAAGCTCATTCAACAATTTACATGCTCAGAACCATTTGAGAGAATAGTTAAACAAAACTCATTAAACATAAAATGACATTTAACCATTCATCCAACAGATAACAAGTCTCAGAACATAGTTTAATTTGAGGAGTCTCACAACAAATATCATAGAAGTTGTTGAACTTGAAAACTACATAGAAGTCAATATATTAAGCTTCAAATAAAACCATCACAAAGGTCGTAGGTACAATCTAACATGTCTATCATTCACCAAATTTAATTAACATACAAGCCTCTTAATGAGCCAAAGTCTAGAAAAACTCTCTAAAAGTTTGAACCATCTAAACAAGGAAAAAATAAGCATAAATAGAGCTCTCGACTCTTAACTAACAACTCACAGCATCAGTAACATCCTAGCAACTGCTTCTGACAAGAAAACTTGGCATGGCACACCATGAGATCCTATCCAACAAAACCACCCCCAAAGTTGTTATCTCCACCATATCGTGGTGATCCCTGCACCTACCCAACAAGAAAATCGCGATGCAAATCATAGCCTGATTCATGAACTACCATGGAAGATACACAGTGGCTAGGGGGACATCCAAAGTCAAGTGTAGAGAGAGAAACAGATCATGCAATGTGGGGACACCAAGTGTCTTTACCTTCACGCGATGGATGGTGGGGCCGAGAAAAGTGCAACGCCATAAAAACCCGAGCCACGCGGCAGCTCTATGTTCTCTCAACTTCAAACAAGAAAAGTGAGCAATCAGAGGCAACACCGAGATGCCACCTGTCTTGCACACTAGCAAACGGGTGCCAATTGATCAAAATGCCACCTACGGACAATCCCAAAATAATGTTAACAAGTCTCATTCAAAATTGTTTCTTATCAGGCCAAAGTGTTGAAACCTTCCAAAAATCTCCCATGCATATCCAAACTCCTTCCCCATGTCAAGAAGATAATCCAAAATCAAAATAAATGAGTCATGAAATAATTCAACATCAAGGACAAACCCTTTCATCTTACACAATTTTTGATCAAGATCCCATTGATCAAGAGTCTTATGATGATCCCCTCATTCTCTTCTATTCCACTCATAATGATCACTTATTATCTCAAGAGAAAAGTGTTCTTTCAAGTCCCATCCAACATCCACCTCCTAAGCAAGATCATGATAGCCCTTCTATCCTTCATAATAATCCCTTCCCAATCCAAGATCAAAGCATACCTTTACCTTAATGTCCTAAACAAGATCTTATTATTTCTCCAGATTCTTGTCAAGATCCCTCCATCCCATCATTTTCATGTCATAGATGTCTCTCACAAGATTCCATCTCACCAAATGAATCTACCATATCTCCTAATCTCCCTCATGATCCCAATGTCTCTATACAAGTTGTTCATGAACCCCTTACCAATGGAATCACCAATCCAGGTCATACTACACAAGACAACTTGTCAACAATTGTATGTGCACCATTATCACATGCCAATATGGTGACAGAAACAAGCATGGTACCAGCTAATAAAATCAACATCCAAATTGTTATATCATCTTCTTCAAGCACAAGCATAACACTAGCTAATGAGATTAACACTTGGTTGGCTTCATCATCCTCTTCAAGTACATCAATAGAGACAAGCATAACACTCACTCATGTCCCAACTTTGAAGCCAAAATATATTTGCCTCATACACCCATACTTGAAAGACTGGGGGAAAGAAGGTCTACCACAGTTGGATTGGTTTGAAAATAAGGAGGCTATAGTAGAAACTGTACATGATAGACACCCAGCTGAATATCCTATTGAAAAAGATAGGTTCATCCAACTCTTCAAACAAAGACCAATGAATTATCTACACAAAGTTCATACCAACTCAATAACAACATGCACCTAAAAAGATATTACATCTAAGGGTGGGTTCATTTCAATTTTCAGTACGACATTTGCATATTTCTTTATTGCATTGCATATCTTCATTTCAGAGTACATCATAGTTGCTTGCATACCATTGCATAACATATAGTTTCATATTATTATTTCTTTCTCATATAGTTGCATCAATAAAAACATGACGATTTCCTAATTCATTCACCTATCTGCACTGAAAGGAATGAAGGTTGTCTCAATTCCTAGATACTTGTTCATGAAGTCTTTAGGAGGCCTTTAGTCATCATCTTCAATGTCACCTTGTGATTAAGCTTTATCCTTGGTTGGGTAGAAGCAAGGTTTACTTTAGTGGCAAATATTCACCAATGGCGAAAATTTCATGTCGGTGACCTAGAAAATGACAAATATATTGTATCGATCGGGGGTGGCCATGTCACCCGGAATTTATAAACATCCATAAAATGCATGGCCCAATTATTTTATTTTATTAATTTTATCTCTATCAAGATTTCGCTAATGAAATTTACGTTTTCCACACGCTAAATTCAATATTTTCACGTACACTTTCTAAGGTTGTCTTAATAGATGGCCATAATTCGCCAATAGCCATATAAATATTTATTGGCCAGGCAGACCCAATTCCTCTGGAATTTTGCGGAAGCATATCTCAATTCAACCCAATTTTTTCCAACTTTATTATAATTGTCGATTAATTGGATGACCCATAATCACCTCAAAAATTACATAAGACGTGTTATAGTTAAGTGTGATTCAACAAATATTTTTATACCATATAAAATTCCCACCTAAATCGCCAAATAAGGATTGGTATAAATATAGTCAAAGATCAAATTTATCTCTACACAATTTGGTCGGTTCTGAGCTCTCGATTCGGATCACTAGAAAAGTTTAAGACCAAGAACAACCATTGTTGCTGACTACATTAGTGAATGCTAGTGACCTAAAGGTAAGTGATCATATTTTTGAAGTGTTATAATATTATTCCGAATTCATCTCTATCTGTTTGCATTGTTGTTCATTCTATATTTCTCTCAGGAACTTTCTTGAAAATTATAATTTGAAACGACTTTCTTGCACCCCTGAATCTGGATTCATCCCTTCCAAACTGCCCATAATCAACTTCATGATACAACTGTCAAAACCAACAAAGGCCACAGTGGTACTAATATTCCTTATCTGACTAACTCCCCTACCCAACTCCTACGCATGTTTGATCATCTTTTTCCGACTTCCACCAATCCTATTCTCTAGACGATCCTCCCATTTCCACATGATATCTCAAGTCTGAACTAGAGCATATCCTCTATGGAAAACAACCATGGATGGTTGATGAAGCAAGGTAAAATCTCTACAAGGGTAGATTGTTAATTCAAATCCAAACAAACATAAAAACATTTAAATAAAAGATAAGAAAACAAACTTTTATACCTTTGCAAGAGAGCTCTCTTGTTCCTCTGATTTGGACTCTTGTTGAAGCCAAGAATGCACCCCTTCTTAGCTTGTTTGGATTGGTCCAATGGTGATATGTGATTGGCTCTCCAAGATTTGTACACAATGGATTGAAAAGGATGAAATGACTAATTATGGATGAGTACAAATTTTGGCATAATGTGGATATGAGGATGATTTCTTGAATTCAAACTAGCAGCATAGACTTACTTGACTTGGATATGATAAACAAGGGGATGGAGTCCTCAATTTATAGGATAAGAGGAGAAGAAATGAGGGCTAGGATTGACCCAAGATGAAGGGCCAGGATTCCACGTGAGCCCACACATGGCTCAAGAGGAGGTGACAAGACAAGTGTGGAGACCAAGAGATATGCCTTAAAGGTATTTCTTGTCTCCACACTCCTCAAGGCTCATTGGAAATATTTCCCAATGTGCCTAGGGAAGAGAAAGGAATAAAATATTCCTTGAGGGATGGAGATGAGGAATTAAAAAATCTTCAAAAGGGATGATCATAGGGATTGGAGGAATAAGGAGGAATTAAAAATTCCTTGGAGGATGGGATGTCTAGAGGAATATGAGATTTTGAAAATCTCACATTCACCTAGCAAAATGTCATTTAAGGAAGGTGGTTGGATGGAAGGGACAAGGAGTTGAATTTGTGCCTAATCATGAGGATTAGCCACTAGAAACTCATTAGGAGAGGGATTAGAAGAATGATTAGGTGGGATTAGAGCAAATGGAATTTGTAGGAGGATTTGACTTGGAGAGAGAATGAGTGGAGGGAATTAAAAATTAGACGAATAATGATAAGTGAGATTAGGGGGCTTCTAGAAGAATTCATTAGGCTAATGTTGGATTAGGAAAAAGGTGATTTATAGGAATCACGTAGATTAGTTAATTAATTGAAATTAATTAATTAAAAGGAGGAATTTGGAGAGAATTAATTTTAGGGATTTTAGAAGAATAAAGGTAGATTGAATTATTAAATAAATCAATCAACAGACTATAGTGACAACATTGATTATATTTAATTAATATTGAGAAGGAATAGGAATTGGCACAATTAATAAATTAATTATGTGAGGAATTTAAATAAATAAATTAAAATAATTAATTTAAGTGTCTACATTTTGCCGCTCTTTTATACAACAGCAAACTTGGCGATGGGTAAGAGATAGAAGAAGAAAAAAAGATGCCCCAGTGTAAAACATGGGTGGTGTATGCCCCCTTGAGAAGTTTTCAGATTTTTTTATAGAAAATTGATGAAAAATTCTCTAAACAAAAAAGAAAGAAGAAGGGGTGAGAAATGAACGAGAAAGAAAGATAGAGAAGATTGAGAAAAATAGAAGAGGAGATAGAAGGAGGGAGAGCACGAAGGGAATGGGCCCACAAGGGGGTCCATATAAGCCACAAAGGACCCAATGAGGGGTCATTGTTATGCACAAGCCTTGGAGCAACTTAGAGCCTAGAAGAAGAGAAGGAGAGATGGATCGCATTCCCACCCGTGAGAACTGCGCCGAGAGGATCTGATGGTACGAGAGACCCACAGGCTATGGACCACCGGTATGTATGACTATCCTCCTCTATAATTTTGTAGGTTTAGGTTAGGTTTAGGGCTTAGTTAAGGGTCAAAGTTTAGCAAGGCAGATACGCTGATCGCAATTTCAGCCCGCGCGCCTCTAGGGTAGCACGAGCACTAGCGCTCACGAGTGAAAGGGGTAAACTAGGGGTTTTGGAGTGAGCACTCGCGTTTGGTGCGGGCACTTGCGGCGGAGGGGAGTTAGGGTTAGGAAAAGGTAGCACGATGTAGGCGGTCGTGCTAAGTTAGGCTAGGATTAGGTCAGGGGAGGGGATAGGGATATCGTAGCACAGGCACTCGCTCTAGGGTAGTTTAGGATTTGTTCGGGTGGGGGAAAAGTTGTGCGGCATGTGCGTTCGCACTAGTTCAGTCCAGGGTTCCTAGTTGGGATTTGTCAACGCGTGTGCCTATAGAATGGCGCATGCACTTGTAGAATGGTGCAAGTGCCATGGGTTTGGTGCGAGTACTGAGTGAATCAGCGTGCGTGCTAGGGAAGAAAGGGATGGAAAATAGGCTTTGAATTTTTGGGTTGGGGTAAGGTATGAGTGCCTCAGGGGGCAGGATAGGGCTTAAGGATGTGTAATGATGAATTGGATTGTTGGATACAGGCTAATTTGGGATCGTTGGCATCGAGGGAGAACTATCTAGTGACCATGAGATTATATTGGCGGTTGCGATCTGATGAGTTAGAAATCCTAGTTGTTATGGGGTTGCATTTTGTGGGTAGGTGGTCGAGGATTTGAGCCCATACTGCGATGATGACGACTTTAGTTGAGAGGTGGGATAGTAGATATAACACCTTCCACTTACCTACTAGTGAGGCAATGGTGACTCTACTAGATGTATGGAGGATCTTGAAGATCCCTATTCGCGGCATCACCCTGGAGTACCGATTAGATGCAGCAGATTTTTACCTGTGGGAGGTTTGTGAGTATGAGGCCCTACCAATGCTGGACAGGAGGAGGATGCATTTGGGTAGGGCAATGGGTATCCAGCATATACCTCATCTAGTACTTGTGATTTGTGAATTTCTGAGCGGATGGCTCCTACCTGATCTTGGAGGACATGGGTTTATGGTTGGATGGAGCAGGTGTGTTTATTTCATGGTACATGATTGTGTGCAGTATGCCTGGGGACTCGTGATGTTGGCTCAGATATATCATGATATGCATCTTGTGGTGTATAGGGAGTATGCCAGCTTATCTACAAGTCACACTTCTTCATATCTGGGCTTGGGAGCATATTGTGGTTACTCGTCCACTAGGTGTACAGGATAGGCAAGCCTGGCGGCCATATATAGATAGGTACAGGGGCCTGGTAAATTATACATGGATAGGATCAATATGGTTTTGGCGTCACATTTTTGATGAGCTTATGTAGTTCACATGGCGGCCATTTTTGGATAGTGAGGTATGGAGGGGGCACTGGCAGCTACATTGGACCAGAGTGGAGATGTGGTTGTTTGGCAAGTCTGTATATATCATGGAGTATTATTCCCCTTACAGAGTAGCGAGATAGTTCGGCCTGGTCCAGGACATAGTGGGAGACATACCATTGTATTCTTGGACAACATGAGAGGAGAGATTTTGGGGCCTGACAGCAAGTCCATTGGAGGGCAGGTGTAGTTTCTAGATAGCACCATATTTGGTTTAGGATGAGCAGCTCAGGGCAAGAGAGGATCCAGGGATGACAGGAGCTGGTGGGAGGGACATTTTCCAGTGCACCTTACCATTCCTGGCATTTTGGAGGATGATGAGTTGCAGTCGACACTAGATGAGATAGTCGGTGGAGAGGATGATGGATCGGGTGAGAGGGTTGTGGTTGCAATAGAGAGGGGTGCTGGCAGATAACAGAGGAGGGTTAGGGTGGTATGGAGGAGAAATCCTGAGGCAAGAGAGGGATAGAAAGGAGCATTACTAGCAGGAGAGGCAGTAGAGGGAGGGGATGGTGGGGGAAAGGAGGTTGTACCCATGGATATTCTAGAGGCATAGGTACAGGGTGCAGGGTTAGAGGCTAGGGGAGGAGTGCCACAAGCTAATTTTGACACAGTCCAGCAGTAGAGAGATGTCACCCGGGTGAGACTTCACTCGCTTTAGGATGAGATATAGATAGAGAGAGTTGGGAGGAAAAGCTTGGAGGTAGAGGTGGAGCAGTTGCGGTGGGAGATAGGAGATTTGACAGAGAGACTCCATACATCAAGGACAAAGGTAGATGCTCTAAGGGGGGAGAGGGAGGAGTCTGAGCGGATGCTAGAGGAGGCACAAACAAGGACCGAGATTGAGGCTTTATAGGATGTTATCCATTGGTAGGATGATGAGTTAACTGAGTTGTGGGACCAAGTGCAAAGGGTAGAGGCAGATGTCACATGGCTACAAGGGAGAGGGATGTGGCCTGTCAGATGTTGGTCCCTGTAGGGCTTGGGCAGATGTATTATGATATGATGTAGCAAAGGGAGAGGGAAGAGAGAGAAGGTCAAGAGGAAACCTACTATAGGGGGCTATACCATGAAGTTGTACTTGCGGCACAGAGAGTGAGAAGCCTCATACATTGAGAGTGTGTGATCTCATAGGACACAGAGTCGGTGGCCCACACAGAGCCAGCAGACAAGTGGATTGATGGGTTTTAGGCCACCTAGAGGAGGGGGAGTAGGAGGATCTGAGGGAGGAGATGTTGAGGAGACATCTAGGAAGATAGGTGGAGAGAGATAGCTCCATTTTGGCTTATATGTTATAGTTTGACCCTTCAGGGTGATCATTGTATTATGACAGACATATTCATATTTTTGAGCTTATATGATTTGTGGTGGTGGTGATGCATGTACCTTATTATGATGGACTCTATTTATTACTTTTATGATGTGATGCATGGATGATGATTATGGATGTATTGTGCTAACCTATTTATGATGCAGGGTGGATGCTTATATATGTATGCTTATGATGCATTACTGACATGTTTATGGATGCAGGATGAGTGACTATGCAGGTCCATATGTTTTGATGTGCATATATGTTGTATATGAGGATGTTTAATCTATGATGAATATGCAATGCAATAATAGATGTAGATGCAAATGATTTATGATAAATGATAAATTAGTCTAAATGCAATCTATATGAGGAATGAATGATGAATGTAATACCACCTACATAGATAATGCAATGTAAATGATCAATGCTATGCAAATGATGAAAATGAATGATGAAATGAATGAATAATGTAGTGTAACTGTAAGACGGACAATGAATGTATTCTAACTGAATGAATTAATGTCATCTAATATGAATGAATAATGTAACTTAAATGATGTATGCAATGCAATCTAAGTGGTTAATGCTTGTGAAAATGATAATCTAAGTGAATAGTGTAATGAAATGTCTAGATAATGTAACCTAAATGAGTAGATAATGGAATCTATATGAATAATGAAATGAATGATGCCACCTAAGTGGATAAAATGAATGGATAATGCAATGAGTGATGCATTCTAAATGCATAATGTTTTTTGTGAATATGTCAGTAGTAATACAATGATCTTGGATAAAAATAGAAGAATAGGGGAGAGGGGGGGGAATTGAAGACTCCATGGGATTATTAGATTGGTAAAATTAGGACTTTATGGAATGATGGGGAGATTTGTGCACAAAAGATGTGGAGAGCCAACCTAGTTTGATATTGCCCTAGGTAACACACACCACTAATTATAGGAACCAGGATGCCATGAGAAACCCAAGGCGTGGATTGACTCACAGTCAAATGGGAATTCCTTTCACAAAACTATGCAAGTGTTGAGGAACACTGATACAAAGTTGTGGGTACGTGTAAGGAAATTAACCCTCAAACACACTGATACCTCTTATACACAAGAAGGTAAGTGTTGAAAAACACTAGTACCAGGTTGTCGGTTCATACAAGAGAGATCCAAAACATGCCATGCTATGAAAATATACCCTAGTATGCACCTATTGTCAACATACCTAGATATGGAAGATCCGTGCAGTTGTAGATAGTTGCAGTTGTAGGGCAAATGATGCAAGTCAAAATGAAAATCCAAGAAATCAAACAAGTCACCCATACATGACCAACAGATTCCTCTTGCCAAGAGTAGGATTAGGATGGAGGATTAAACTGTCAGGTGAGGGAAGGATTCATCCCTAGGGCAAAGGATAGGGTGGGTGGATTTTTGACTAGGCAATCGACTAGATGACCTTGAATATTAACTTGTAGACTCAAGACTGACCTCAAGACTTGATGAAGCTCACACAGAGGCACAGGCTTAGGAAACAAGAGACAAAAGCTCAATTTGATGGGACAATCTTTATTCATGATTTAGGTGAAGACTCATCATCATACAAGTGATTATTCCAGCAAGAGTGGAGGAATGTCATAATGAGAGAATTGGGTAGTGAGGAAGATGGTTATGAGGTGATGGAACACTGACCTGATAGACGATGGATCTAGATTATTTACCTTAGCGCCTGTATGCAGGTTTTCACCAAGGTACTTGCCCATAGCGCCACAAAGTGGTTTTCACTAATGGATGAATTGATTTTTCTTTAATTTTTTTGTTTTTTTTGTTTTTTTTGTGTGTCACAAGGCACCACTTTACCAGGTTTTCCCCAAAGTGACGATCTTTTTTTAGGATCTTTTTCTCTTTTTTTTTTTTTTGTATTTTTCCTGATTTTTTTTAATTTTTCTTTTTTAATTTCTCTCTTCTTTTTTTTTTTTTTTGACAATTGATGACTTTCTGAGGACTAAGTATAGAATATTTTTAGGTTCATAATGTTCATTGGATCATCCAAAGGATCTCCTTCAGGAGTAGCCAACTAATATGCCCCTGATCCATATTTTGTTGTGATCACATATGGTCCAAGCCAATTAGGCTCAAACATGCCTTTCTTCTCTCTTTCTTTAAGGTTTTTTTGATTTTCCATGAGGACAAGATCATCAATTTAAAATTCCCAAGTTCTAACCTTCTTGTGGTAACTGATGTGTAGGTGATTCTGATATACCCAAAGATGGTTTAAGGCCTTGAGGTACCTTTCATCTAGCAGTTCTAGCTCTTGTAGTCTAGAAACTGTGTATTCCTTGTCTGGGATGATATCATGCAGCGACACCCTTACAGAGGGGATCTCAATCTTAAGAGGGAGGATGGCTTCAGAGCTAAAGACAAAGGAATAGGGGGTGGCACCTATGGGTGTGTGGATGGAGGTGCAGTAAGCCCACAGAGCACGGTGGAGTTGTAGGTGCCAATCATGGCCAGCTTTGTAGACTATTTTTTTGAGGATTATGATTAGGGTTTTGTTAGAAGCCTTAGCTTGACCATTACCTTGTGGGTAATATGGGGTCGAGAAGCGATGTTGGATGTCAAATTTCTGGCAAAGCTCTTTAACATCTTGATTTTTGAATTGTCTGTCATTATCTGTAATGATGTTCAAAATGAATTTGGAGATTTACTTACCAGTGGTGAAGGTAAGAGGGGTGGCCTCTACCCACTTTGTGAAATATTCAGTGGCGGTGATAATGAATTTATGATCATTGGAGGATGTAGGGTGGATTTTCCCAATGAGATCGAGCCCCCATTGTGAGAAGGGCCAGGGTGTAATGAAGGACTGTAATTATTGTGATGGCACATGGATCTTGTTGCCATATTGCTGGCAAGGGATACATTTCTTCACATAATTATATGCATCTACTTCCATTTTAGGCCAGTAGTATCATGTTCTCAAGAGATTTTTATCCAAGGTGAGCCCAATTGAGTGTGCCCCATAGATGCCTTCATGCACTTCATGTAGTGCCCATTCAGCCTTCTATTTATCTAAACACCTTAGGAGGGAACCATCAAAATGCCTTCTGAATAAGGTGTCTCCAAGGATAGTGTAACGAGCACATCAATGGATGAAGGCTTGTTGTTGGGTTTTGGTAAGGTGTGGGGGAATGGTGTTATCTTTTAAGAAAGTGAAGGTCTCTTGATACCAAGGGGATTCGGGACCAATGAGCACGCACACCATTTCAGATTCTGGTAAATCATATGCCGGTATGAATAATTGCTCGACCAAGAACTGACACTTCTAACTACATGCTGGCATCTAAAGGAGGGAGCCAATGGTGGCCATTGCATCTATAGCTTTGTTTTTTGTTCATGAAATTTGATCAAACTTGATTGTTGTGAAATGCTGCTTGAGATCTTCAACCATACTATGATAGGGAAGAAGTTTTTCATCTTTTGTTTGATATTCATCATTAACTTGTTTTATGATAAGTTGGGAATCACCATAGACTTGTAATTTCAATATCTTTCATTGGATAGCCAAGCGTAGTCCAATAATCAGTGCCTCATATTTTGTGATGTTGTTGGTACATGAAAAGGCTATCTTGTATGACTTTGGGATGCAATCTCCTTGAGGTGTGATCAATAGCATTCCTTCCCTCAATCCATTTTGGGTGCAAGAGCCATCAAAGTACAACTGCCATGTAGAGGATGTGGTGACAGTCATTATGAATTCATCTAAAAATTCTATAAGGATTGGATGGTCACCTGAAAGTGGAGCGTCATCCAATTGGTTTGTGATTACCTATCCCTTGATTGCTTTTCTATCTACATATTCAATGTCAAACTCACTTAAAAACATGACCCATTTAGTGGTTCTGCCAGTGAGGGCAAATTTTGACAGGAGATATTTAAGAGGGTCAATCTTAGCAATCAGTTTTGTTTTGTTGTTTAGGATGTATTGTTGGAGTTTCTATGTACTAAATAATAATGCTAAGCATGCTCTTTCAATGGGGGTATAATTGAGCTCATACCCCACAAGTGTTCGATTGATGTAGTATATGACATGCTCCTTTTCCTGATCATCTGTCTGTGCCAATAATGCCCCCAATGCGAGTGTAGTAGCACATATGTACAAATAAGAGGTTTTCCAAGAGTAGGAGGCATAACAACTGTAGGTGATGCTAGATATTCTTTGAGTTTTTCAAAAGCCTTTTGACAGAAGTAGCCCCATTTGAGTTTTGTGTCTTTGTGCAACAGGTGTGCAAATGGATGGCACTTATTTGCAAGTTGCGAGATGAAGTGCCTGATAGATTAGAGTTTCCCTTGGAGGTTGCACAACTATTTGAGGGTCTTTGGGGGAGTCATTTCCATGATGTCTTTCACATTTGCAAGATCAACCTCAATGGCTTTGTGGGAAACAATGAAACCTAGTAGTTTTCTTGATGTGACAACAAAGACACACTTCTTAGGATTGAGACGCGGCTTGTATTTTTCCAATATTTCAAAGATCTACCTTAAGATGGGGATATGCTCATGTCTTGTCTTTGATTTTCTTAGAAGATCATCCACATAGTCCTCCATGATTTTGTGCAAGAGGTCATGAAAAATTGTCGTCATTGCACATTGATATGTAGCTCTGACATTTTTGAGGCCAAAAGGCATGACTCGATAATAGAAAGTCCCCCATGGTGTTGTGAATGCAGTTTTCTGTTGATCTTCCTCTGCAATCCCGATCTGATTATATCCAAAAAATCCATCCATAAGTGATAGTATCTCATGTCCTGTTGTGAGGTCCACAATCATGTCTATGTTGGGGAGAGGGAAATCATCCTTAGGGCAAGCCTTGTTTAGATCTCAAAAATTAGTATAGATGTGGATGCCCCAACGGGTTTGCTAACAGGTACAATGTTAGATACACATTTAGGGTAGTCTATTCGTTTGATGAATTTTGCATCTAACATCTTTCGGAGTTCCACTTTGACCAGGAGTGCAATATGTGGATGCATCTTGCGTAACTTTTGTTTTACGAGTTTTACATCTGGATGGAAAGAAAGATTATGAACCACCAAGTCAAGATCTAACTTGACATGTCAGCATAGGACTAAGCAAAGTTGATTTTTGTCTCTGTGAGGAAATTGATGAAGTCTTGTTTCTCTTGATCTGTGAGGGACTTGGCAATGAGCACATTCTTTGGAATGTTTTCGGTGCCCATATTGATACTGTATGTTTCCTTTATTAACAAATTTGACCTATCCTATGGAAGATGATCAATGGTAGGGAGGTCAAGTCCCTCATCCTCAAGTGCCTTTTCTAGGCTTTCACTTTCGGATACGCCCTTTGTTTTTACTTTTTGCTCATCCAAAGGTGCCTCGGTGAGGTTTCACCTAGGGAATCATATTTTTTCTTTTTATTATCTTTTTTGTGACTAAGGGAATTGACCTCACTACCAAAGTATCCATTTTCATGCAGTTGAATCTCGCATACTCTATTGCAGTCATCCAAATTATGCATAGTCAGGAGAGTTATGAGAGTGTTATCATTGGCGTAGATGTCTAAAGTGGATTTGTCTCATTGGCCCCAGTCTATAAGTTCAGGATGGACAAGATGTAGCTCGTGTGGAATGGGAGGGGTTATGGGAGTGATGGTGTTGATGTGGGTATCAAAGAAGATGTCATATTCGTATTCAAAAGGCATTTCATGGAACTCCTCTTTGTTAGAGTCTTCGACATCCAAAGAAGGACTTGAAGGGGCACTAGTGATAGTGATCTTAGGCACTGGAGTGTACCCCAAGCCCCTATTATACTTGTATGAGATAGGATTTATTGGTTCTTTTCTTCCTTTCTCCTCTAGTCCCAATATATGTCCTTTGTAACCCATTTTTTCTACTATAGTTGATGCTTTTGGATACATTTTTTGAGGTATTTTTGTTGGGTCTTCATTTTCTTCCTGGTACAACCATGAAGAGACATCTATGTCGAGGTTCTCCTCATCAAGTGGACTCCATTGCTGAAAGGTGGTATCCTTGCATTGTATAACAGTTTTTTGATCTTTTTTTATTTCTTTTGGTTTGTTGAATGACTTGGGAGATAAGGGGAGATTGCCTATTAATAAGACATCCTCTAGTTTGTATTATCCACATCCATTATCCAAGATCTTGATTTTGGGGTCTGCTTTGGATGAGGTGGAGGCGACGTTTGATGTGTCATATGGAGGAGTTGGAGAGGGTCTATTTAGTGGGAAATGATATGGATACTTCCCCTCTAAGAACTTGCAATATTGAAAGGGTTGTGGAACACCTTTGATAGTGATATCTCTTCCATTGAAGGGGAATTTGATGCATTGATGATAAGTGGAGGGTACGACCTACAAGGAATGAATCCATGGGTGACCAAGGAGAATATTGTAAGGGAGATGAAGATCTAGGACTTGGCAAGGGGTCTCAATTGTAATAGGGCCCACTTGAAGAGGCAAGGTGATCATGCCTTTAGAAACTCTTTTTTCATCATCATATGCTTTTAGTGTGATTCTTCCTGATGTATCTACCAGGTCCTCAAAAAGTGCCAATTGTTTTATTAACTTGTATGTACACAAATTGAGTTCGGATCCACCATCTATCAAGATATGTTTGACCTTGTACTTCTGGATAAGAGCTTCAATGTGCAAAGGTTTATTATGGTCTTCATCAGCAAGAGCATCATTGGAAGTGAACACAAGGTGTTGTTGGGCGGCAAGGTTTCCAATGAGAGCTTGGAATTGGGAAGCAATGATATTATTGGGAACGTATGACTCAAGGAGGGTTGTTCCAAAATTTCATTGTGGATAGGGGAAGTCTTGAGAACTTCTAGGATGGAGATTTGTGAGGGGGTCTTCCCAAGTTGGTCAAGGAAGTCATATCGGCGGGTGGAAGACATGAGGGAGGGTTTGGTGGGGGAGGGGTTCCTTGGACAGTGACTCTAGCTACCTTGGTGGGTGGTTACGTTGCACTCATTCTGAGAGTGGGAAGCGGAAGGTGTAGAACCTTGAATGCCTATCTTAGCAGAGTTAGGTCTGCTTTGGGAAGGGGGAGGGTTAGCTCCTTGGATAGTAATGACATTGACATGGTTGTATGTAGGCTCAATGTGACCTACTAAAAAGTCAAAAATTGTTATATGATTAGTGTAGTCATAGTTCACAGTGTTAGATGATGAGACTTTACCTTTATCATGTTTTGGGAAGGGTTCCTGGTACATTTTGAGTTTGTCATTTTTGTTACCAAGTTTTGAATTTGCTACCTCAATCTCACCTCTATCAATGAGATCTTGTATATAGATTTTAAGTTTCATGCACTTTCGTGTATCATGCCCATTGATACAATGATACTCACAATACTCATTCTCATTATACCACCTAGGTTTAGGTTGATTAGGGTTGAATAAGCGAGTTATCAGGAAGGCCACTGCACCTGCTTGGACAAGCTTTTGAAACACCACTTCAATGGGCTCGACAAGAGGAATAAAATCTCTTGGAGTTTTGTTATTGGATCGAGGTGGTCGCCCTTGGACTAAGACATTGTTATGAGGCTTTTGAGATTGATTTTGATTATTTTTATTGTTGAATTCGCGATTGGTAGTGGCGGGCTTTCGATAAGCGGCCACGGTCTGGACCCATTTTGCATCAGTCACACCATCATTGACTACGTTATTATTTTTGGACCAAAAATTTGGTTTATCATTAGGGTAAGAGGAAGAATTTTGACTTGATTTTTGATAATGTTTTAAGTTTCCTTCCTCTAACAAGACATGTTCGAGGGCTAGGCCCTTGTCAGTCAAATAGTTCGGGCACCAGATTATTTTGAAATAATTCAATTTGGTGTTGTTCTGGCATGTCCCATTGGAATTTCTTGATAACATGCTGCCATCTTTGCAAGAAGTTAGCAAAAGTCTCTCCAGGCCTTTGTTTCGTGTTACAAAGGTCCATCATGGAAAAATCATTAGCAATGTTGTAGGCATAGTGAGCCACAAATCTCTCTGCTAAGTTCGGGAAGGAGGTGATAGAATCTCGAGGTAAGGACGAGAACCATGCAAGAGCATCTCCCATGAGACTCTTATGGAAGAGCCTTCGAAGGTATAAGTCACTATAGGAGACTTCTTGACATAATATGTGAAACTCACAAACATGGTCTTGGGGGTCCCCTTTGCCCTCATACTTCGTGAACTTAGGCATCTCAAACCCTGGTGGGTATGGTGAAACTGATATAGATGGGTCATAAGGACAAGGCCAGAATTCCTCAAACAAGTAAGGTTTCCTTTTGTTAGTCCCTTCCTTCATGTCTTTGATAATGTTTTTCATGTCCTGGATTTCTTTAATGAGGTCTTGTTATGGATTTTGGACATGATGAATTGTGTTTGCCCCTAGAATCAGATGAGTCATGGATGGTCCACCACCACTAATGTATTGATATGATGAGGAAGCAGGGATGTGAGAGGTGATGATCGATGTCATAGGAACTTGAGTTATAGTTGGTTGTGACCCACAAATTGTTGTGATGGGAGGAAGTGATGCTCGAATGAAGTTAGCGACATTGTTGAGAGGAATGGAGGATTGTGGAATAAAAACATATGGTCGGGTAGAAGAAGATGGTATAGAAGTATGTTGGAGAATAGATGAGATTGGATTTGATATTGGCATAGATGCTAAGAAGGAAGAAGGCAGAATAGAGACCACAGGGATCGATGTTGTGAACATTATTGATTGGAGTTGAATGATGGGCGGGGAAACAATTGATTGAGTTTGAAGAACGGGTGTGACGTTATGAGTAGGAGCAAGGTCTCCTTGTGGTTGTTGACCAAGAGTGGATCTATCAAAATTGAGGGTGGAGTTGAGCTCTATTTTCAAGGAGAGTCTTAAGAAGAGCACTAGGATTATGTCAGATAAATTTCTCCAACATTTCTTGATTATAAGGGTCTTCTAAGAAAGTTCTCACTTATGGAGAGAGTTCATCTCGATCAACCATATTAGGGTCTTGTAATTGATTTTGAATGTTGGGTTGCCCACTTTGTGTAGGATCTTGTGTAGAGTCTTCATATAGGACATTAATGTCCGGCATGCCATATTGTTGTTTGGCCATCTTTTTCTTTTGAGATTGAGTTGTGACCATACAAGAATAACCTTAGAAAGATTGATTAAAAGTAGAAGAATTTTGTTGAATGGACTTAGCATGGATCTTGGATTTTGGATTTGATTTGGATTTGATGAAATTGGTAGAATCCTTGGATTAGGACACGGGTTTGATTAAGATTGCACCTTAGTCCTTGGATGAGGATTTTAGGTGGGAGATGTTGATGAAACCACAAGCAAGGTAATGACCAAGTTGGGTAGAGTTTAGACCTTGGGATGATGATCAAAGTATTTCTTCTACTAAGGGTTGACTAATGACCCTAAGAAAAGTAAAGACGTGAGAAAAGAATCTTGATTGAGTCAAAGGATAGGGAAAAGGTACTTGGAAAGGATCCTTCTTCAAGCACAAAGCCAAATGATTGATTGATTAAGGATGAGGTCTAAATAAAACTTCACAAGGCATAAAACCTTAACGTGAGGTTAAATTGGATTAAAGGATGGTTTGATTTGGATTTGAGAAATGATTTGATGATTGATGATGATTTATTTGTGATCAATTAATGTGGTAAGTCCTTAGGAAAATATTGAGGATGATTGATCAAAGACAAACGATAGTGATGATTAGAAGAAATTTGATGACTAGGCTATCCTTAGCATGAACATGACTCAATAGATGATTGGTTTGGATGGTAAGTTGTATGAAGGGATGCGACCACCCCGATTCTGATGATAGTTGGTGTTACAAGACAAACCTTGATGGAGGGCATAGATTCTTAATTCATCACTAGCATCAAACTCATTGCTATGACCATGGATGTAATCATGGTAATGGTGTAAAAAGGTCCTATGTTTAAGCAAGAGTTTGTGATTTGTGTACCAAAACTTCCAATGTCTAATAAGTTGTGCTTGTGTGAGCTTCTTCTTCTTGATAGGTCAGTGGATTGACTTCTTGGGATGCTTATACAACTTGGGCTTATGAAACATGAGATGGACGGAGCTCCAACGTAGTTTGGGACTTGTTTGGAAGACTTGATTTTATTATGACTTGGACTTGATTGTTGTTGGTTCAAAATTTTTGTGTGACTAGGACATGACCGTGAATATGATGTGGACTAGATTTGAATTTGGTGATAATGACTAGGATGTTGACTAATTCTACTCTTGGCAAGAAGACAAAGAAAACAAATTGGACATTATTTCAAATAAGCACATCAAGCATATCAAGCTACCCTAAGGAATTGGCTGAGGAGGAAAACCTTTGCTTGCTGACTCAAGTACACACCCAATAGCTAATCGAAATACGATCGCTAGGTCTCACACAATGGATTCCCAACACCGTATTAGTCGACTCAAAATGCTAATGGGGGCACGATATGGAAAGTCTCTTGGGGGACTTACTATCTCCCTTGCACAAAGATTATCCACCTTTTGGAGGTGAATTGGGTGGCCTCTAATCCTAGAGTTCTTAATATAGATTTTCAGTCGAAGACTACTTGTAGTCACGCAAGCGTGATTGAGGCCTATAGCCCTACAAAGTATCAAGCAAGATGTAGTCATGCAAGCATGATTGAGACCTAAAGGCCCTATAAAATGCCCAATATGAGAGTGAACTCCCAAATAGCTTCGTCCTCTAAAACTTTCATCTCAAGAGGCCTATTTATTATAGTGAATCGGAAGGCCTCGGTCTAGCTGTACTCACTTGGTTTGTTCCCCTCTCACCAATGCCTGAACAAATCGGGAGGGTAGGCCCGCTAAAGAAAAGCAAACAAAAAACTAGAAAAAAGTGCCAAAGGTCAAGATTTCTGGTTGTTTAGATAGACAAGAGCATACTCTCCTACTTTCACACTTTTCCCCAAACAAAATCAAGCACTTTAGTTCTTTTGCTTTCCTAATTATTTCTAGGTGCCTAAAAAAAAAAGACACAAGATTTGTGTGTATCTCCTTGGAAACCTACAAAACAAAATGATTAGTAGTTTACTCAATGCATTCTTTGACAAGCGAGCTGCAAACAACTATTAGTAGTTGTAGACACCTAAAATTGTCCAGTCTAATTAAATAAATATTTTATTTATTTAATTATCTAAGCTTAATTCTTCTATTAATTAAATAAATCTTTATTTATTTAATTAATTCATTTATCCTCTTCTAGCCTTATTTCTCATTTAAATAAATACATTTATTTATTTAAATTATCCTTTTCCTAAATTAAATAAATATCTTATTTATTTAATTATCCTACTTCTTCTATTAATTAAATAAATCTGTGTTTACTTAATTAATTCATTATCCTTTTCTACACATGACACATGTCACTCATCTCTTAATTCCTACACTATCTACCCCTTTCATTATTTTACTATTTCTTTTACCTACCCTCTAATCATAGCCGACCTCCTTTTTACACCTCTCAATCTTATCCCTCCATTTCATATAGTGTCTTCTATATAAGGAGATGCTTCCTTCATTATCAAACCCTAATCGTCAATTTGGAGGACTTGACTACACTACGATCCTACTTGCAACCACATTCCGTTCTTTGTTGAGCTCTTGTGCACATAAAATCTGAGAGCAAATATATCAAGAAAGATCAATGGAGATAGGAAGAATGGAGATCAAAACCCTATTGGACATGTGATGGTATAATCTTTGTGATTTCATGTGATTTGCATTGTCTTAGGTAATCTTCATATGTTATGGTGGATCTTTCTTGTTGTTAGGCTAGGTTTTGGTGGTTGAATTCATTTAGCCTTTCAATCTTGTTATTATTGTTATCCATTTTCACCATATACATTTTGGCATGCCCGGTGGGACTCTTGTCCCTTTGCATTTGACCCCCTTGTTGCAGGTCTTGTGTTTTTGAAGTTGCAGATCGGACATTTTCGGCAGCATTTTTGGTATTTTCGTGTCTGCGCACTTTCGGATCGTGTTTTTGATTTTCTGGCGCATCTGAGACAGCTGTATCCGCGTTTGTGTTTTGGTCATATTTCATTTTGCAGGTTCCAGGGAGGCACATCTGTGTTACTGAAACGCGTCTGTGTCATTTTCACCCGCGTCTGCGTACAGAAAGCGCGTCTGTGGTTTTTAATCGCGTCTGTGTCTCACAGAACCGCGTTTCTGTTGCGGAGTCGCGTTTGCGTAGGCGGTAATCGCGTCTGTGTATTGCCTATTTCAAAATTTTGGAAATTTTATTGATTCAGTTTTTGGATTTTGCATTTAGGGTTTCAGATCTGGTTTATTTTTGGACTAACATTTTCAGATCTAGCTAACACAATTGGTGCAGCTTGTCTTGGAAGCTAAATCATTTGGTTGAAGGCCCCTATTTTCACAAAGTCTTTTGGGTTTTAAAATTTACCTAACTTGTGTGTTTGCAGGAAGGGGTGATTATTTCAAACAACCCAAACTACTAACAACTCTTTGTTGCATGTCCTTGGCAAGAGTTTTTGATTTTTATTGTGTGCCTTGTTTTCATAGACTAGCAAACACTTCCATTGGTGCACTAAAATTGAATCATTGTCTTTTGTGTCTTGAGCAATAGGCTCTTTTTGTTTAATCTTTAGAGGGCCTGTCTTCCCGTGTGGTCATTAGGACTACTAGTGAGAAGAGAACGACCCAAGTGGTAGCGAGGAAAACCCACCTCATCCAAACCACTATAATCAAATGTATTCATGGTGAAAACTATGAATAACGTGTGCTGATTAGTTCATACCGACACTATGTCTCCCCATAAACCCGTTTGATCAAATTTATTTGATCAGTTGTAGGGCGTAACCCCTACCGGCTGGGAGCCTTCTGTATTTACAGAGCTGAAAGTGCCGCATGTATGGCCACATGAGCGGATGCCCTTACTAGCACCATTTTGTTTTAGAGGCCCAAATCCTTCTAGTTGTTGGGGCAGGAGGTCGGACCTCTGGTAGCGGCCCACACACATACGGTTCTTAGTAGAGATACAGAGTTCGCCATGGGGAGTTTTCATGGGGACTGATGCTTGGCTGACCCGAGAAGTGAGTGCCGAGGGTGGACCCAGTGAGGTCAAGCATCTAAGTATCCGCTCTGAATAGCGTAGCCTCGGGGGTAAAACCTCATGTGGGATCAACAACTATTGTCTTGGCCAGCCATAAGAATTGTTCTTGACTTATTTTAAACATTCAAGACCAAACAGCAAAACATTGTGTCTTTTGTGTCTTCAAGTGTATGCAAAACATTTTTACATCAAACAACACACTTTTCTTGGAGTCATTGTCAGTCTAAACACTTGCAAACAATGAGTCCTCATCAACATTGTGTCCTCTTGTCACGAAAAACAGTCAAACAGTCAGATTTGGTCACAACAAAATGACTTCACAGATTGGAAAAAATTGCACAAATTTTACAGAAACGCGTCTGTGTCTGTTTTAACCACGTCTATGTTGTCTAGGCGCATCTGTGAAGGGCAGAATAGCGTCTATGTTTATAACAACGTTTGTGTTGAATAGAAACACGTCTGTGTCGGATAACCGCGTCTGTGCAGTATACAGTTGCGTATGTGTCCAGAATTGCAAAAAAATTTACAATCCAGCAAACATAAACAAGAAAATCTCAGAAGCGCGTCTGTGTTAAACAGAGTAGCGTCTGTGTCAGGAAACTGCGTTTGTGAAGTATACAGTCGCGTCTGTGTCCAGAATTGAAAAAAAAAAACTGTTACAGTCCAGCAAGCAAACACAGTCAGTTTCGGAAATCTTGAGCTTCCTAGGTCATCTCTCTAAGGTTTCATTTAGCATTCAACCTGTCTTTGGGTCTCACAAAATCCATCATTGCTTTACATCTTGCTTTACATTCACACTTGTCTAAACTTGAGTCAAAAGGTCATTTGCTTATCCTCATCATACTTTGTCAACACACTACATACAACAACACTTTGTTAAGTGGTCCCTCATCAAGGTTTCTTACCTTTGGGTCTCATTTGGTCTTACTTAGGGTCAAGGTCAGCTTACCTCATCAAGAGAAACTATCCTCTCTTTGGAAGTCACACCTACTCTACCACATATATACTTGGTCTTACACTTTGGACATTTGCAAGTACACCTCAGATTCATTTACATTCCATCCAACTCTTGGTCTTCCATACTTTTTCCATTTTCATCTAGTCTTACACATCTTGGTCAATACCTAGTTCATGGTTGAAACCCGTCTTCAAAAATCTAGGAGAGAAACTAAAGAGGCTCAAGAGTCCGCAAACATGAGTTCTTATGAGTATGACAATGATTTATTTTTCAAAACTAATCACACTACATTGTCGAACATGGATGTCTATAGAAACATTCCAAATGTGGAGAATGCAAACACTACAAATAACAATGCTACACACAATGACAATATGGACAATTTTTCAATACATTCAGCAGATGTGGAAGAATCCATTATGAATCCCCATTTCAATCAATTGGTTGAGGAAATAATGAGGAGGGATAGACAATATTTCTTACAAATGATGGCACAAAGTGGAGCCAAGATACCTCATGATTTTGACATGTCTCAAATAATGGAACATAGACCTTTGCAACAACCTCACTCCAATATGGATCAAAGGAGACCTAATAGTGGAGGAAATAGAGGACCACATATGGTACCTGAATCACCATCAGTTTTGCTTCAAAAACCATGGTCAAGTATATGATACTCACCTTCGCAGACCATTATGGAGGTCTTACGCAGACAGATATGCTCAATCACATACTCAAGCTAAGGATCAACCACCAAAGCAATGGGATATTCCAAGGCATGCTCAAAATTTGGACACAAGGAAACCTCATGTTAAATTTGGGGGCAACACATTAGAACAAGACATACCTATAGAGTATGACATAAATGCACAAAATAAATATGGTGTTCCTCGACATGAATCTATACCAAGTGCTCCATATATGCCGCATCAATATAGACCTCCTCCATATGAACATGTGTATGATCAATATCATCCATATATGCAACAAGCTCCTCCTCAAATTGGTGTCTCAAACATGGGGTATGGTTCAAGAAGTCGATCTCCACCTAAGAGCAATTTGGAGCAACAAATCAGAGACTTACAAAAGATAATGGAGGACATAAATACACTGAAGCCAACATACACAATGAGAGACATATGTCCTTATCCATTTGACAAGAGCATTCCAATGCCTCCATTTCCTACACATTTTGTGATGCCTAAATTTGACAAGTATAGAGGAAAAGGGGATCCTAAGGCACACATAAGATAGTTTTTCACAGCTTGCATTGAAGTAGCTTCAGAAGAGACATATTTGATGAGATTATTTCCACAAAGCTTAGGTGATCAAGCTATGGAATGGTTCTCCCAACTCCCACCTGGTATTAAGTCATGGGGTGACTTAGCAGAGGCATTTATTCAACATTTCTCCTATAACATAGAGACAGACATATCAGTCACTACTTTGTGCAACACCAAGCAAAAAGAAGGAGAATCTTTTGCATCATTTTTACAAAGATGGAGAAATCTAGCCAGCAGATGCTCTTGCGAAATTCCACAAAAACAAATGGTAGAATTGTTCACCCAGAATGTTAACAAAGACATTGGTTATGATCTAAGAAAAAATTCTTTGTCCACCTTCAAGGATGTCATTGAAAAGGGCTTAGCAATAGAAAAGGTTCTAATTGAACAAGGAGTCATTAAGATATTCAAGGAAAACAAAGATGACTTTAAAGGAAAAGACAAGCCAAGATTTTGGAATAAAAACAAGAACACAGTCAATGATGGTGTTGTTGATGCTAACACGGTGCGACCCAAATTCATCTTTTCAGGATCAAGTTCTACAAACAATCAAGTGAATACTCAAACAACTTCTAGATCACGAAGGAAGTACACTCCATTGGGAGAACCACTTGAGTCAGTTTTCAAGAAGCTGGTGGCAAACAAGGTAATCACAGTTCCAGATTTTCCTCCATATGAACCAAAGGTTAAACCAAATTGGTGGAATGATGATGAGTATTGTGAATTTCATAAAAGCAAGGGTCATAAAACAGGTAATTGTCATCGACTGAAGAATATTGTGCAAGATCTCATTGATAGAGGTGACATTGAGATTGAGGGACACTCATCCAATCAAGAACATGAGATGTTTAAGGAACCATTCCCAAAGCACGACAAGGGAAAAGCTAAAGTCATAGATGATCAAGCCAACTATACTAGAGCACCTTACAACTATGATTCAACTATCAATCATATCTCGATGGACAATCATATCTCTACTATTACCATCAAGAACAAAAACCCTGAGAATCCTCCTCAGCGGCCCAAGATTATCCTAAGAGGTGTTGGATCTTCTTCCGAACCTACTTCTGAATGTCACGTTACAACTCGTCGAGGTAAAATTACTTTGCTAGGTGCTTCAACTAAAAACACTGCTTCTTCATCTACCAAACCTGAGTATGACCTTGTAGAACAGTTAGGGAAGACACCCATGCTCATCTCCATCCTTGAGCTCTTACGCATATCCCCCGCTCATAAAGCTATTCTTGACAATATCTTGAGAGACACCACCATTCCTACTGATCTGAACATGGACCAGTTTCAAGCCATGGTGGGATACCTTTCCATTCCACATTCCCTTACATTCACAGAAGCCGATGACGCCTCCGTAAGTCAGCCACATAATGCACCATTACATATTGAAGCCTTCATACACAAACATCGAATAAAGCGAGTCCTGATAGATGGAGGAGCTGGTCTAAACATTTGTACATTGAGCACCATTAAACAATTGGGATATTCCGATAAAGCTGTGAATTCAAAAAATCAAATCACCATCAAGGCATATGATGATGAAGAACGCTCATCCAAGGGCATGGTCACCTTACCTCTAAGAATTGGGCCAGTTACAAAGGATGTGGTTTGTCAAGTCCTGGATTTAGATCTCACTTATAATATATTGCTAGGACGTCCTTGGATTCATGAAATGAGGGCAGTCCCATCGACATATCACCAATGCATTAAGTTTCCTCACAACGGAGTCAAGGTAACAGTTAACGGTGATCCTAATCCGTTCATATATTGCAATAACTTGAGATCACATACTGAGATCATCATTCCCAGTAATCATGAAGTTGTCCCTTCTTCGGCATACATTGACCCTGAGTCATTGAAACCTTCGACATCAAAACAGGGTGAACTTAAAGGTAGATTTCAGGACAAAGGCATGGGAGAATACAGTTTAAATCAGACCATGTATTTACGACAAGTCATGAGCTCTCCAAAAGAATATGGAAGGCCACATCCTAACAAGCAAATATCCATCATAGTATTCAAATGGGATCCTACTACCTTTCAAAGATGGGGCGAACTGGAAGAGGAAGGTTTATACAAAATGCTCTACAAAGACATTGAAGATGACACACAAGATCAGATCAATATACCCTGTGAGAAATATGGCAAAGGCTGCAAGATTCTACAAAAATTTGGGTATGATGGAAAAAGCCCTCTTGGGTTATGAAAAGAAGGCATTATGGAGCCCTTACAACCTGAATTGACTATAAAAAGGGAACGCTCGAAGGGACTTGGTTTTCTAACTTCCAAGATCGGCACTAAAAGGAGAGAAGAGGCATCATGAATCAAAATTGCCAAAATTCAACAAGAGGATCGCTATTCCACAGACTCCAACGAATGGGAATGGGGTTCAGACAAATCCTCCAGTGACTATGAGCTCACCGAGACATTCAGAGAGCCAGATGAACCCATAGAAGAGGAGTTTTATAACAAATTTATAGTTGGTCAAGAAACAACCCATGAGGAGTCTACACAGTCCTTGTCTCAAGGTTCTAGGTTGAAATCACATAGGATGAGAACACCTGTTCCGAAATGCGCTCCTAGTGATGATAATTTGGATTCGTTCGTGATCGAGATTGATGAGGAGAGTGCCATCAATGACCTCGATAATTACCTTGACATACCCGAATATAACCACATCTTCACTCTTGACCCCGCAAACTCTGAAAACATTAAAGGCCTTCCCCTTGTTCACCACCAACTCATTGACTGGGATTATGAAGGACCAGCACAGTTTGACACATTCCAAAATGATGAAGCTGTTATTGACTATCTTGGCATACGAGATGATCTTCCCCTTAGGGACCATAAAGCAGGATACATTATAGAACTCAACAACATGGCATATTTTGGTGAGGGTGTCAGACCTTCCAATCGCAAAAATGTGAAAATAAGAACAAATCAAGGGTCTTATCGTGAAAACCACACTGTGGCACTATCTGATCCCAAAAAAGTAAAAAGAAAGGACGTATCTAAGGGCGAAAGCCTCTCTAAGGCACTCGAAGATGGAAGGCTCGACATTCTCCCAACATCATATGAGGAAAAGTCATCCATGTTGGTAGAGGAGACTATCAAAACAAACATTGGTACAAAAGAGGTTCCACATAACATATTCCTGGCTAAATCATTAATAGAGTCCAAAAGGTCATAGTTCATAAGTTTCTTCAAGGAACGACAAATCAACTTTGCATGGTCATACGCTGATATGCCTAGATTGGATCCGGATTTGGTAATGCATCATTTGACAGTCAAACCGGGGGCAAAGCCAGTGAAATAGAAATTAAGAAAAATGCATCCACAAGTGGCATTACTACTCAAAGCAGAGCTGGAAAAGTTATTGGATGTCGGATTCATATGCCCAATTGATTATCCTGAATGGATCTCCAATTTAGTACCTGTCAGTAAACCAGATCGCAGTATTAGAACATGTACAGATTTCAAAGACATCAACAAAGCTTGTCCAAAAGATGACTTCCCATTACCAAATATTGACTTGATTGTTGATCTCACAGCAGGTCACGAAATGTTATCATTAATGGATGGATTTTTTGGTTATAATCAAATAAGGATCGCACCCGAAGATCAACACAAAACATCATTCACTTGTCCTTGGGGAACTTTCTGTTGAAATGTCATGCCCTTTGGGCTAAAAAATGCAGGTGCTACATATCAAAGAGCAATGACCACTATCTTTCATGATCTCATGCACATAACTGTGGAAGATTATGTTGATGATCTCTTGGGTAAATCAGTAGACAGAAATACACATTTGGACATACTTTCAGTCATCTTTGAACGGTTGGAAAAATACAAAGTAAGATTAAACCCCAAGAAATGTGTCTTTGGAGTAACCTCCAGGAAGCTCCTAGGATTCATTGTGTCCAAAAGAGGAATCGAAGCCGATCCAGCAAAAGTCAAGGCTATCTTGGAAATGTCGCCACCCAGAAATATCAGTCAACTTCGATCCTTACAAGGGAGACTCCAGTCCATACGAAGATTCATAGCACAACTTGCAGATAAGTGTAATCCTTTTCAACACCTGCTACATAAAAATATCAAATTCAAATGGGATGATAACTGTCAACAAGCTTTTCAGACGCTCAAAGATTATCTTTTGAATCCGCCAGTTTTGATGCCACCAGTTCCAGATCAGCCTTTGCTACTATACATATCAACTACTCCAACAGCACTGGGGGCACTCTTAGCGCAACAAATTGTTGGGGGCAAGGAAAAAGCCATATACTATATCAGTCGCACATTGGTGGGATATGAACTAAACTACACACCAATCGAGCGTGCATGTCTCGCCGTGGTCTTTGCTTCACAAAAATTACAACATTACATGCTTACTCATAAGACTAAGTTAGTTGCAAGGATAGATCCATTGAAATACCTCCTCAATAAAGCAACACTTACTGGGCGGCTAGCCAAATGGGTAATGATCCTTAGTGAATTCGACATTGAGTATGTGGATAGAAAAGCAATAAAAGGACAAGCCATCATGGATCAATTAGCAGATGCCCCCATGATTGATGATATTCCTCTAAATTCAGAATTTCCAGATGAATCAATTTTAACAATATCACATGCAAAGCCATGGCAACTATACTTTGATGGCTCATACACACAGCATGGGGTAGGAGCTGGTATTCTCTTTATAACTTCTCAAGGAGATTCTATACCAAAATCATACCGCTTATCATTTCCTTGCACTAACAATATAATGGAATATGAGGCATTAACAACTGGATTACGAATTGCAGTTCAGTGGAAGATCCAGGAACTTCATGTTTTTGGGGAATCCCAACTTGTCATCCATCAAGCAACTGATGATTACCAAACAAAAGATGAGAAGCTAATGCCTTATAAACAAATGGTGGATGATCTAAAATAGTACTTCATAAGGATAGATTTTGAGCAGATACCAAGAGAGCAGAATCGTGTCGCAGATGCCATGGCTACAATTGCTTCACTGATTGATCTACCTCAAAATGAGACCTGCTATGAGTTCTTGGTGGACAACCTGTTGGTTCCTTCATATGAGATCACTCCTACTGAAATGATATGCATTGTTGGTCTCGAATCCCAGTTATATGGTTCCATCTTCACATACCTTCGCAACAATACCCTACCTCCTGATCTATCAAATAACCAACGTCGCACCTTCATTCGCCAATCCTCTCGATATGTCATTTTAGCTGATATCCTATATCGACGAGGTCTAGATGGCACTCTTTTTAGATGTTTAGAAAGCGACGAAGCTCAGATTGCGTTACGTGAAGTGCATGAAGGGATATGTGGTCCACATGCTAGTGGTCCTACCTTGGCCAAGAAACTTATCAGGACTGGATATTACTGGCCCAATATGGAAAAAGACTCATATCAGTTTGTCAAGAAATGTAAGCAATGTCAAATTCATGGAGACCTCATACATGTGCCAGCACAAGAACTACAACCACTTGCGTCTCCTTGGCCATTTTGTCAGTGGGGACTCGATCTCATAGGCAAGATTCACCCTCCTTCCTCTAATGGTCATAAATTCATTATCACAGCCACAGAGTATTTCACAAAATGGATTGAAGCCGTGCCTCTGACACAAGTCACTGGAAAATAGATTGCTACATTCATCCTTAACTATATCATATGCCGATATGGTATTCCTGTTTCCATTATTATTGATAACGGGCGTCCCTTCAAAAATTAGGATGTTCATGAGCTCTGTGACCGCTTCCATATTTCCCATTGTTTCTCCACACCGTATTACCCCCAAGGTAATGGCCAAGCTGAGGCATCTAATAAAACAATCCTTAAAATACTCAAGAAGACAGTCGACGATGCTAGCCGTAATTGGCATATCCAACTCAATCCTGCACTTTGGGCCTACCGCACAAGTGTCCGCACACCTACAGGAGCTACACCCTATTCACTTGTTTATGGTGCTGAAGCCATCTTGCCTATTGAGGTCGAGTTACCCTCTTTACGGGTCTCTTTACAAAACATCATCACTGATGAAGATTACAGAGTCTCTCACTTACAAGAACTAGAACTGCTGGATGAATGGAGACAAACTGCTTTTAATCATCTCAAGGCTTACCAACAATGAATGAGTCGCAGCTACAATCACAAGGTCAAGCCTTGCACATTTGAGGTAGGTGACTTGGTTCTTAGAGAAAACCCCAAGAATCAATAAGACAGAGAGAAGAAGGGCAAGTTCAAACCAAATTGGCTTGGTCCTTACGTCATTACAGCAGCATATGGATCTGGTGCATATCAGCTCTCAACTATAGAGGGTGAACCTTTGGAGGATCCTATCAATAGCATGCACCTTCGCAGGTTCTATACATAGCTCTTCGGAATATCCTAATTCAAAAATACAAAAAAATCAAAAAATTCAAAATACAAAAAAAATTATAAAACAAAAAAAAAACATTGAAAAATAAAAAAAAGTAAAGAGAAATAATTTTGACCAATGGTGAAAACCACTTCGGTGGCGCCCTGGGCAAGTACCATGGTGAAAACTGGGTCACCAACGCCATGCGTAGAGACATTGCTCCTCCCTCCTTCAGGATTCACTTTCATCCTTTCACTTTGCACACACTCACGACCAATTCATCCATAATAAATCAAATCCTATCTATGGCTACGGCAAATCCTAGGTCTAGTGATGGGTGTGAAACTAAGAACATCACATGTTTCGAGGAGTACAATTTCTTCCAGCTTCCTTCAGTCTATCTGCGCACAATCCACAATAAAGCAGCATTTGTATCACAGATCTGCAATAAAGTTTCATCTTCTCCGCAATAAAGTATCATCTTCATGGATTCAGTCAGTTTCAGATGAGACACAGTAGCAACAATGGGCTTCAACAAAATCAAATCTTTCAACAGACTCAGACAATATTATGGTTCAGTGCTATCTATCTTTTCTGTGAAAGTAAACATTGTGACCACAATCAAATAAGACTTATACAAGTGACAAGAGACACTAAACTTGAGGACTACAGTGGATGTTGGTGTCGAGTCTTAGTTTTCTTTTGATTTTATCTTTTTGGTGACATGTCTTTTAGCTTTTCTAGGATGTCTTTGACTAGAGATTCTATCTCCAAGATGTCTTTGACTAGAAAGGCGAGGATGGGGTATCGTCACCTATTTTCTTTTGCTGTCTGTGGATTGTCTCTTAGTAATGCTATGACTTATCCAAGGATATGAGGACACTGTGAGTCTAGTGTGAACTGGGGCATTCCTTGTTTGTGACTATCTTATCTCCATGCAAATAGGTACAATGACTTTCTGGGTTGAACAAATGCCTCGATTGTCATAACCTACTTGCCATAATAAAGCTCAATAATGATAACACACAAGAAGCTCTTTCACTTTCATATCTTCTATCTTCCATCCCCCTTTCTTGATTGACTTCCATCATCCTTCTCGAGTCCGTGTAGCCTGCTATCACATGACTGAGTATAATGACACACCAAAAACATTTGCATGTCATATAGTTGCACCTGCATTACCACATATAAGCATTTTATACATACATATAGATATCACAACTGCATCACATCCTGCACACAACACCTGTTAGCACAATTTACATTTGCATTATCATATTCATCTGCATTACATACATTCACATTTGCATCATGCATACGCATCTAAAACATAAAAGAACAAAATATATTGCATTGCATCATATACATATTTGCATCCATATTATAAGCATCACACAAAACATACATCATTAAACATCTCATCACATAGGTACAAATGCATATAGCTGCCACAAAAATGAATCATCTCATATATATAATCATAAGTGTCATGATACAATGATGTCAAAAATACATATGGCTACAATCACCCAAAGGTGTCTACATCATCATACAAAAGAATGGTACAACACTGATACAATGGGAGCCCTCTATGGCTATGATGAACTCCCTCCTTCGGAGCCGCTTGGCCTCAATGGAATCTGAGCCCCTAAGGGACCCGCCCCAGGATCACCCTGCCTATCTCCTCTATCTGGTGGTGGTGGTGGACCCATGACCCCACCACTAGATGCCTGCCTCCTCCAACTCCCTCCCGTAGCTATCGTTGTACACGACGGTCTATGGAAGCTCCTCGCCTGCTGATCTGCTGGTACTGCACCATAGTAGAGGTCCCTCCAGTACCCTATCTCCTCTTCGGCCCACAGGACATATGCATATCCTGCCCCTGTGTCCTCCGCTGCTTGTCTCCCTGCCCTCAGTGCTGTCTCGGCCTCTGTATAGCTCTGGATCGCCTGATCTCTCTCCCGCTCAGTATCTCTGAGCCTCATCCTGAGCTGATCCCTCTCCCTCTCCAGCTCCTGAATCTCATTTGCTTGTCCCTAGCAGATCTCCCTGAGCTCAATCAGCTCATTCTCCTCTGGGTTAGCCCCCTCTGCCTCTGCTTGTGGCTCCCCCTCTGCGGGTGCATGCCCTTGTACCTGTACCTGTACTGGTGCCTGTACGGGTACCTGTCTCTATACATGCCTCTGTGCCTGTACCTATCTCCGTCCCTGCTCCTGTGCCTGTACTAGCACTTGTCCCTATACCTGTCCCTGTCTCTGTACCTGCCTGGGACCCTGTGTTGCCGGTACCTGTAAGGGCAATCCACCGCGACCCCTCACCACCTGAGCCTGCCTCTCTTCTCCACCCTCCCTCTGAGGTGCAACTCGCCTCTCCCCAACTACTCCCCTCCGCCTCCATCGACCTCTACCCCGATCACCTCCACCATCATCATCATCGTCCCCACCTCCATCTCCATCCAATAGCTCCCCTGGATCTGTCAATCATGGGAATGGATGCTCTGCCCAATATGCTGAATACTCAGCATCCATCCCGGCGTCCTCAATCTCAGGCCACATGTCCTAGGGTAGGGGCACCATCTCTGCCAGCTGTGTAAGCGCCTGATCATATGACAGTAGCGACCCAAACTGCGCCTGATCTCTGACCGTGCGGGCATACATGCCCGAGCCCCGTGGCATCCTCTGAATCCTGCCATTCTGCCTGCAAACCCTATCCACAAGCTACCTCTCTAGCACATAGGGCATCCGCCCAATCAGGTACTTGCTCCGGAAGGTGTAGGGCAGCTCCACTGCGTCATCCTCCCACTCCTCGCAGCCTAGATATGGTCTCCATATGACCACATCGATATCATCTAGCACCCGCCGCCAATGCTCCAACCTGCCAATCCATGGCTGCGAGGTGATCATATCGTACAAATGCACAAAACTGCGTCCATGTCCCCTACCTCTGAAGTGTATCGGCCTCGTCACTGGCAGATGCTCGTAAGCCCAAACCTGTAATAGTGTCACCCCGCAGCCCAATCCCACTGACCCATGATAAACAAACTGGTGAAGCTCGTAATATAAATGGGCCAACACACATGGTCCCCAGGCATATCTGGTGTGCTATGTCACTAGTGTCTCCAGTGCTCCCCCCCAGCCCACAGCCAATCCCCGTGTTGCCCTATCTGGACATAGGAATCCACTGATCGCTCCTCCGATCACGGCCGGCAATGCTAACCCTGTAGCGGTCATGGTGTCCCATGCCACGTGTCTTGCCCTCATCTCTAATCCAGGGTCCTGAAATACCTATCTCAATGCCTCCCAGTCTCCATCTCGATCATAGGGGATCAAATCTCCATCGATCGGCACCCGCAAAATCCTATATACATCCTCAAGGGTGACTGTCATCTCACCCATCGGTAAATGGAATGTGCACGTCTCAGAGTGCCATCTCTCAGCAAGCGCAGTCAGCAAACCCATGTTTGCCCGAAACTCAGGCACATACAATACATGTTTCAGACCCATCTCCTCGATGGCAGCTCTATCTCCAACCGACAGCTCAGGTCGCAACCTCTGCATTGACGGGAATCTCTCCTGTGACTCCAGCATTGGCAAGTACTCCTGCAGTCAAGCAAATCAAATCATGTCAGTCATAGTGGCATTCACTGTTTATCACAAAATGCTACTCGTTATCTAAATGCACATAGCTATTTATTCTAGTGACACTCACTGTTCATCACAAAGTGTTACTATCTATCCTAGTAGTACTCCCTGTTTATCACAAAGTACTCTGTGTGTGACATTCAATGTTCATCACAAAGTGTTACTCACATTTGCACTCCCTGTTCATCACAAAGTGTTGCTCATACTTTGGGTACTCCCTGTTCATCACAAAGTACTCTATCTTGGTACTCACTGTTCATCACAAAGTGCCTTGATCTATCCTAGTCTTCCTAGAGGACCTGCTTGAGTGTATCCTCTCAGCAGCTTATCCAATCGACAGCGTATGTTCATCACAGAACTGTCGATTTGACCTAGAAGACCAAAACTTGCATTTTTCAATGCAAACGCACTTGACTGACACAAACGCGCCTACAGACTGCACAGACACGCCCGTACAATACAGACGCGCCTGTATAACACAAACGTGCTTATACCGTGCATAAACGCGACTTGGCGACGCAGACGCCCCTAAATGACATAAACGCGCCCGCATCTGATGCAAACGCGATTCCAGACGCAGACGCGCCTGGCACCTACACAAACGCGCCTGGCACTGACACAGACGCGTTTCAATGGTTTTTGACATTTTTTAACTCTACTTCTAAGCGCATTTATTTCTCTATTCGACATGCATTAATGACAAAATTGAATGCGTCAAATTACAAGGAGGTTTGGTGGTACTTACCGGCTCTCCTGCCTCTGCTGGCCGCTGAAATTGGCGAACACGGTCGAATCTATGCACGAAAGTCATCGCTGCTGACTGCTCCTGCTCTTTTCTCGCTCTGCACTTTGATCTCGTGAAGGTGTAGATGACAATGAGGATGTATTTTCCCCCGTGGTCTATCTTATAGCCTACTCTAGCCCTCGCCTTCATTTTCTGAGTCAGTCTTCATTATCCCGTGACTTTGTCACTTTATTCGGTCAGTCCATTCTATCCCGTCTTTCTTATCGAGAGATTGTCTGCGATCTTTCCAGACATTTTCATCCAATCTCTCGAGGGGGCATATCATTCCCATCTTGGGGCAACTCTGTATCAGTTCATCTTATCTTCTTTGAAACAACGCGACAAGCCGCATTGTCTCAAAGAGGGGCAAAATGTAGACACCTAAAATTGTCCAGTCTAATTAAATAAATATTTTATTTATTTAATTATCTAGGCTTAATTCTTCTATTAATTAAATAAATCTTTATTTATTTAATTAATTCATTTATCCTCTTCTAGCCTTATTTCTCATTTAAATAAATACATTTATTTATTTAAATTATCCTTTTCCTAAATTAAATAAATATCTTATTTATTTAATTATCCTACTTCTTCTATTAATTAAATAAATCTGTGTTTATTTAATTAATTCATTATCCTTTTCTACACATGACACATGTCACTCATCTCTTAATTCCTACACTATCTACCCCTTTCATTATTTTACTATTTCTTTTACCTACCCTCTAATCATAGCCGACCTCCTTTTTACACCTCTCAATCTTATCCCTCCATTTCATATAGTGTCTTCTATATAAGGAGATGCTTCCTTCATTATCAAACCCTAATCAACAATTTGGAGGACTTGACTACAGTACGATCCTACTTGCAACCACATTCCGTTCTTTGTTGAGCTCTTGTGCACATAAAATCTGAGAGCAAATATATCAAGCAAGATCAATGGAGATAGGAAGAATGGAGATCAAAACCCTATTGGACATGTGATGGTATAATCTTTGTGATTTCATGTGATTTGCATTGTCTTAGGTAATCTTGATATGTTATGGTAGATCTTTCTTGTTGTTAGGCTAGGATTTGGTGGTTAAATTCATTTAGCCTTTCAATCTTGTTATTATTGTTATCCATTTTCACCATATACAGTAGTTTATAGTGATGTCTGGGATTGATCGAGAAACCTACAAACCTCAAAATTTTGATCAATAGACAAAGGTCTGCAGAAATAGCGCTCGCGCTATTTTGCAGACACTCATGCTAAAGCGCCTACGCGGGTGTTGAAATGCCTGCGTACACGCTAAAGGGGGCCGAAATACAAAATAACAAGAAAAAAAAAAAAAAAAAAGAAGATCTGTATAGAAAATAAATAAAATGTCAAGTATACCTAAGTGGTTAAGCTGTTATGAAGTCGGACGCACTGAAGCACGAGCGTATGCACTGAAACAGGTTAATAAAGACAACAAAAATTTAAAATTCAAAAAGTTTAAAACTAAAAGGGAAATCCAGTAGAGCACCCGCGCTATTCATAGGGCGCTCGCGCTAAAGTGGACTACCAAAAGAAAATAATAACTAGCCTAAAATCAACTTAAAATTTAATTTTTTTAAAGATTTTTTTACTCTTTTTAGTGTTTTTAGGTTATCAATTATGAATAACAAGAGAAGGAAGAAGAGAGAAAATTGTTGAGATTAGACAAGAAAATTTTGTAGATGGGTGCATTGATCCCGCAACACTCACGCTCATGTGTAGACCTGCAAAACAAGCAAGTTAAAAATTCAAATTTTTAGCACTCACGCTAAACCGCATGCACATGCGTTGAACCTGAGACGGTCGCGTCGATTTGCAACCTCTCGTGATATTCTGATACCTGCGATCAAAATCTCACAAAAACTTGAAAAAAAGTGATGCAAAGGGATCCTCCTACTCTAGACCTCTCAAGGGTTCAATCATTCAAGGTGACACTCAAGAGGATCCTTCTACATGCTAGGTGAAACCAACTCCCCATTCCAACTTCTATTGATCATGATTGATCATCTCATCATTTGTTTAAGACTGCATTCTTAAGGTTTGATAACCTACTCACTCCTTTGGACCCTACTCTAGGATCAATACTTGACTCTTAAACCTCTCCATACCCTAACACAAAGGTAGACTCTTCCCACATTGCCTTTGAAAGCATTACAAACCACTAAACTCCAAACTAGGTTCACAAGCCAAAAATGCTCAACACTTTGATTAAATAAAACCAAAGTTACCTTCTTGCTATCCTCTTAGATATACCTATACACAGAGATATATAACTTTTCAATCGATTCAAAACTCCTCAATCTCTCTAGTGAGATTCTGAAGAACCTGATTTGAAACAACATATCCCAAATTTAGACAAATCCAACAGTTCAACGCCGAGATATGGCCCCCGCATCAGGCTACATTTTTTGTGACTGTCATTTTGTCACACTATGACAGTCTATTGCTATCTTTGGAAACCCACTGATTTAACCCCTCCTTTGGGCACTCCACCTAAACCAACTCTTTGGAAAGGTTGTATACACACCAAAAAACACCTCCCTAAGCCCTTCTAGCCTTAACATGCTCTGCCATAACAAACAAAGCCTCCACCATTTGACTGTAACAGTCAATCTGCCCCTATGACAACAACAGTCATAAAAACCTTATACAACACATGTCAAACCTTTGCATGACACCCTACACATGCCATGGATAGGTAGTATACACCCTTGGCCTCATCCCTGCCCAAAATGAGGATTGGTTATGCATCAAAACAAAAGATACTACATTTATGAAGCCAGGGTTCTGGCAGATTTTATGAAAATGCAAATAACTTGGTAAAACAAAATGAAAATGAATTCCACCACCTCAAAGTAAAGTTAATTCAATCCTCTATCACCTCTAATCAATAATCTCTCAAAATACAAACATGAAATGCATCAAAACCAATGAGAGATCTGACTGTCACATTAAAAACTCAGAAAATGCACATAAAAATATGGTTTTTATTGCTCCAAATGATTGCCTTTGACCATACACTCACCATATCCCTCAATATCATTGTTTTACATCATTTTATATCATTTTTGTTCTACAATACTGAACCATAACCACCCAACTACCTCTAACCACCTATTTTTATCATTTTTTGCAATTTTGATAATAAAAGTTGCTCAAAAAGTTGTCATTTGACAAACAAAGTTGTCAAGATGAACAAAATTGACCCCTAACTCTACCAACACATAAAAATGGTCTTAATATTACCTTACAAACATTTAAGACATGTTTATTCCTCACAAACCTAATCTACCCTTCAAAACCCAATTTTAGCCCTATCCAGGCCTAATTGCCAATTTTGACAATTTTACACTTTTTGACCTTTCTATTACATTTCATTGCATTTATTGGCTCTACTGGCCATGATTACACTATTTTAATACCTTAAAGTCCTTTTGGACTTCATTACTCATTGCTGCTCCATGAAGGCCTATCAGTGACCCTAGTGCACCTTGTCTCCATGGGTCTTCATAGGTGCTTCATAGGTGTTCCATAGGTGCTCTTGCACCATACTCTTGGGGAAAAAAGATTCAAGGTCCCCTTGAATGGATGCCTCCTCTTTCTAGTTTTCCAATTCATAGGTACTTGCTCCTTGTATCCTACAAAAAATGTTCCATGCTTTGGTGGCTCATTGCAACTCCTCTCAAGCAAATGGTACTCAACATAAGCACCTCCAACATTGTCATCCATACAAACACTCAACAAACCTGCATACAAATGATTAGAAAAAACAAATATAGCATCATCATTGATTTCAATATCAGCTTGTTCCATCATAGGAATCTTTTGTGCCAATATCTCAAGTGAGTCAACCCCACCAAGGCTTCTCCATTCTTCTTTTATGGCTGCATACAATGCCCGTAGATCGGGTTCTTCTCCTTCACCAAATTCATCCTCATTCTCATGCAATTTACCTTGCCATCTCAACTCATCATTCACCTTCAAGGATTCCTCATTAGCCTTCTTCTTTGTTGCTATTAGCCACTTTATAGGCCAAACTATCCTCTTTTGCACCCTCAAGTGCCAACACTTCACTTTCCTCTCTAGGTTTTCTAACCTCAACTCCATTTGTGCTTCATAAAGTTCATCTTCCCTTTTCAATTTCTCCCTCTCTTCTGCAAGTCTTCTTAACTTCTCATCAATCTCACCAAGTTCTTTTTCAATATACTCAACTCTTCTTCATCTATCCTCTTCTTCCTTCTCTCATCTTCTTTTCCTTTTTGCTTCCTTCCACCATCCAAGTATTCTATGAAAGCATTACACAACTCTCTTTCTGACCTTGTCAAATACATCTTCTCTCCTATCTATGATTCATACACACATATCCCAGACCTTTTTCTTTCTCTAATACCATCTGTTGCAAAGGGACGTGGGTCCCATCGGGCGTGCGAAAATGAAGCAAGGGAAAATCTCTGCAAGGGTAGATTGTTAATTCAAATCCAAACAAACATAAAAAATTTCAAATAAAAGACAAGAAAACAAACTTTTATACCTTTGCAAGAGATCTCTCTTGTTCCTCCGATTTGGACTCTTGTTGAAGCCAAGAATGCACCCCTTCTTAGCTTGTTTGGATTGGTCCAATGGTGATATGTGACTGGCTCTCCAAGATTTGTGCACAATGGATTGACAAGGAAGGATGAAATGACTAAGTATGGATGAGTACAAATTTTGGCATAATGTGGATATGAGGATGATTTCTTTAATTCAAACTAGCAGCATAGACTTACTTGACTTGGAGATGATAAACAAGGGGATGGAGTCCTAAATTTATAGGAGAAGAGGAGAAGAAATGGAGGGCTATAATTGACCAAAGATAAAGGGCCAGGATTCCATGTGATCCCACACATGGCCCAAGAGGAGGTGACAAGACAAGTGTGGAGATCAAGAGATATGCCTTAAAGGCATTTCTTGTCTCCACACAATAGGAATTGGCACAATTAATAAATTAATTATGTGAGGAAATTAAATAAATAAATTAAAATAATTAATTTAAGTGTCTATAGTTGATGCTAACCAATCCCCTACCTTGGAAGTAGAGATGAATCTCCACCCTCCACGACAGCTATCTCCCTTAATTTCAATAGCTTCCTAAAAGGGAAAAACCGTGGTAAAAATTTCTTTCTTTTTCTTTCTTTATTTTATTAAAAACATTCATTTATTTATTTATTAAAACCTTTCATTCTTGACAGTGCTCACATGTGTCTCTAAGTCTCTTTTGGGGACTTTTTGAAGAAACCTGTGTCCTTCACAACTTCGGCCCAGAATAGAGCTTATGTCATTGATTAAAATTAATTGAGTATAGACTTAGAGTTAATTAAGTATACAATTTATAATAGTTAATTAATTATTAGACAATGCTCAGGCTTGTCTCTATTTGAGTGACTTTTTGAAGAAACCTTTGTCCTTCAGAACTTTGGGCCGAAATAGAGATTATGTCGTTGATCTGCGATCATCCAACGGTCATTAAGTTGATTGATTAATTTAATATTTAAATCTAGGTAATAATAAATTTATACTTTGTTTATTTCATTTTATTTGTATGTATTTTTAGTTCTCTATTGGTTAATTATTGAATTAGTTTGTAGATCTAGAGTTAGTGGTTGGATCTTTAGGGTTTATAGACGATTATGGATGTATTTATGATGCCTATATGTAATAATTTTAATCCATATTCTTGTGAATATGATGCTATGGATTATGACCTAACCTTTATGTTGAAAACGTCACAAGATTGAGAGGGGGTGAATTACTCTAAACCAAATCCTAAACTTCTTTAATCACAAGTACTTATCAATTTCATTCCTCCCTGACTTTCTTGGCTTGCAAGATGAGCAAGTAATCCTATCTCCAGTTAGCATGAGCATCACCCACTGCAATTTCCTCCACACCGCGTCTGTTGTCCTCAATCCATTCCTCTCCACTCCCCAGCTCCAGTGCCCCTACAATCTCAGCCGCATCCTCCTCATCAATTTCATTTTCATCTACCAACCCTTCAATGGTAAAGTAGTCTCAATGCCAATCGTCCTCCTTGAGTTCCTTGATTTGGCTACATACATGAGGAAATTGATACTACATAGAATATTACTCCTTCATACTTGCAACAACTGTGCATCTTATGTTTGCACAGTCAAAAATTTAAAAACCCTTCGAATGTAATATTTTTGTGGGAGGGGAATGAGGAGGTTCTCATCCACATTGTTGATGACCGCATCAATATTGCACAAATATGCATGCTCGAACACCATCTAGGTGAGATTTTTCACCCACTCCTTGGAACCCTGACATATAATAGCATGGCAAGAAAAAAGGCTGGAATGTCTGAACTGACCCCATGCCTATGATACACCATCAGAAACTCCAACCCTAGCACTATCTTGATCGCATACATAATGTACGTGTGGCCATTCACCAAGACCCCCCCTAACTGTTTATTTGTGACTTTGCCTACAAATGCTATATGTGGTTTCATTTCCCTAAGCATAATTGGTGTGTCCATCACTCTCACCTCAGTGTTTCCAACTCGAACATGTAATGTGAAAATATGGTAATACCCCAATGCCCAATTTAAAAGCATTCGATCAACATCAGCATAAATGCTTTATTAAATGCACACTTACCATAAGTTGCCTTGTGCGATATATATTAATAGTATATATATCTTCTTCTTCTTTTCTAATTTTTGATACAAGTACATAAACCCACAAACAAAGTTTCACTTTCACAAGAGATTTGCAAAGACAAATAACAAAACCATTGATATTATTATTCATGTGAGATCAAGAAGTACATTCTACAGACTATATCTGTAGTAATTGTCATGACAAATCATAAAATAATTAATATTTTTGAAGGAATATATACATTCTTCACTATGGAAGACTCCACATTCTATCTTGGACACTACTACTATACTCTTTTCCAAAGAGACCAAGATTCCCTCCAGAAAATTCTCTTAATTACAGCCTTGGAATTCCTTTTATAAGAGTAAGAAACGCAACAAGCTTCAGGCTATATACAACTGCCATGTTCTCATTTGACATATGTTTGTTTTATACGCATGGAAATGATATATGCCCAATATGAAACCTAAAATAGAATAGGATAACTTATTAAACCATATGACTAAACTATCATGAAACTATCATGGACCATGGTGAAGAATAAAATACTGTTGACATTCAACTGCTTGAGTTGCGCCACCATCGCATTGCTGATAACTTTATGGATGCAAGATTCTAACTATAAAAAGTAGAGGAGTAGTTTTACAGATGCAAGATTCTAGTTATAAAAACTAGTGGATGAGCTCCACAAAAACTACTGGATGAGCTCCAGAGATGGGTATTGTAATCAAAATAGGGGTCCGGCTTTAGTTATCAATTTTAACTAAACAGGCTCTTTGCTAGAGCTGGCTCTTCCATGTTCTCATTGTTCTCCTCCCTGCTCCCTCTCGCTCTTAGGCTTCAGGACATGAGGGAGCAAATGTAGGCAGCCAGGGAAAGGCCATTTGTAGCTGCAGATGGCCTTTGAAAATCCTTTTAGCTACCTACTTCGATTTGAAAGTCCCTTTAGCTACAAAGCAATTTGTTGTGCTTCTATAAACACAACCTTCCTGAAATATTCTCCACCCGATGTCATTAAACCTATATCTTATGAACACACAAAAAACATAGATACATATGGGCATTCCATTTTTTATACTATTCTTGAACAAGTGTAGAGGGAAATATTTATAATGCTCCTTGATCAACTCAACTGCTACCAATTTATGAAAAACCTCAAAGCTCTAAATTTAGAAGTTCTAAATATTCCTTTTCACCTTTTTGCCTTTCCAAAGAATCAGAAGTCTCCATGTTGGCATGCAACTCTTCATGCCACCTAATAAAAGGATCAAAACTCACCAGTCTACTATAATCATTTAACCGCCAATTCAATATTTTCTTCAAGAAAAAGCTAACATTCGTACCCACGCAACTCTTCATCAAAATGACAAGCATAAAGTCCTCTGATAGGAGGAGTGTTTTCTATGCAAAAAGATCGCTTAGAATCTGAGATGAAGATTTCATATGTGCTAAAAAGTATGTTTCTAATTCCAATGGATATGCAGTACACTTTCTATATGGGTTATTTTCCAAAAAAAATGTGAAAGATGCACCTTAATTATTCTACATTTAATTGGACTTTGATTGTGAAGCATGCAGTTGCACTCAAGCCTTTTAATAACCCTTTGCTTATCTTTGGCTATTTTAATAACCCTCTAGCTACAAGGTAAGTCATTAATTTTCTTTACTTCATGGCATCTTCAAAACTTCAGTGCCAGAATTCAGTTGCACCTTCTATGCACTTCATTTTAAAACCTCTACAAGCAAAACAACAACACTTCCTAAAAACTTATCTCTATAAAATGTCTATCTTCTACATTATAAAATGAGGCATGTGAATGATATAACTTCTATCTTCTACATTCTGAAATGCAACATGCAAATAATGACCCTATTTCTCGATTTGTGAAGTGGTGACAATTGACTGTCGGGTCTATACTTTGGATTATTCCATATACTATATTAATCTATGTGAGATGTACTTTTCTCCCATTCCATAAGAAATTTTTCATTCCAATAGTCCTAACACCTGTACATGACTCACAAACCTCAACACAGATTAATACTGGTAGCTTCTCATTGAATATTAAATATGTTCTATCCTCCGTATTTTAATTTCTCTGACACACGCAGTGTTTTGAGTTGTCTATGCAAAAGGATAGCAGAGAATCCTCAATCAAGATTCCATACGTGCCAAAAGCAGCTTTCTACAAGATTTCATACGGATATGCAGGACACTTACAACTAAGATGTGATGTATTTGCTATATCAGTTTTTTTCTCCAATTAGTAATGGAAGATTAGCCTTAATTATTATTTTCCCCCAAAAATAATGAATGATTCGCCTTAATTTGTCCACATTATTCATGCAATATGAACAAAATCGCCAATGTAATTATTATTTTTCCCCAAAAGTAATGAAATATTTGCCTTAATTTTTCAAAAACATTCATGCAAAAGAAAAAGATTCGCCAATAAAATTAATATTTTTTCCCAAAAAGAATGAAAAAAAAATCGCCAACAGAATTTAATATTTTCCCCCTATTTAAAAAAAAAATCGCCAAAAAAAATAATATTTTCCCCCAAAATATTGAAATATTCGCCTAGATTTTACACCTTTACCCAGGGGGGGGGGTTTCTTAAAGTTATCCCTAGGTAGAAATTTCACTATCAAGTCTTGTTACCCAAAATCTATGAATTGTTATATCTCACACATTAATCAATAGCTCTAAGTTATTATAGATACCTAGTTGGTCATGTGGCTAGTGAAAAACCCAAAGTTCTACTTCAGCATCGTTGTAATCATCATACCCAAGAAGATTTAATTACTTACAAGTCAAGGCAAAAAATAGAAAAATATGCTATGCCAAAATCAATATCAAAATATCATGGCAAAAAGAGCAAAGATATATAACTGAAATATCACGCATACAAGTGCGATAATAAAAGCTTGACTATGGGAACATGCAGATAACTCCATTAGGGTTATGGATGTCTGCTGGCAATGGAGCAATATTTGAGAGATTACAGTGTATAACCTCATCAGAGCCCTAAAAGCTTGACTTCAGCGAGGCTCTATCTAGGTTTCTTTTGAAGTCAGAATAACCTACGTAGCTAGCCACAGGATTTCAAGGGTCTTTGATGGTTATAAGAGTCAGAATGAATTCAAATGCACACACATAGAAAAAAGAAGATCAAAGTTTCAAGAATTGATGGAGAAGTTTTCTGTGCCTCCATTCATAAATCTTGGTTACATAGTGCGTTAGGTTGGATGGTCTAAGGTTTTTTGAGAATGGATTAAACTCCTATCTCTGAAATGTTTCCTACCTTTGATTCAATTAGCAAATTTCAGAATGAAGAGCACACACAATCATCTTTGTTCGAATAGGAACTTCATTTTCATCATGCATCTTGCATTAGCATAACTCATATCAAAAATTCATTGTCTCGATGTGCATTGCCTAGATCATCATATCATACAGGTTTGCATACTTGGGGGCATAACTGAAAAAAATCTAAAAATCGTAAAAAGACCTTAAAAATCCTAAAAATCATAACATCCAAAATCCAAAAAATATGAAAAATGTCCTTAAAAAGCAATCAAAATCACAAAATTGAAAATTGAAAAATCAAAGCAAGAAACCATAGACCATCCATCAAATCAAATCAACAACAGGTAAACTCTCAAAGTCTGCAATCAAACTGATCACATGTCTTGTTAATCAATCTATCGATCAAACTTTATCAAACATCAACATGTCTTATACAAGGAAGGGTACATTCGAAACTAGACGGATCGGTCTTATACAGGGTACTCACTCTTTGAAACAAGACATTCCTATCAATGATCACACAAATTAAAACAATGACATAGATTTCTACTCCAACAATGATAATAATAACTCTAATTGAAGTCTCAACCCAAAGTTTGGAAATTCATCTAGTAAAGTTACTATTTTCGTGGATAGTGCTCATTTAGTTATCAACCCAGGGACATAGTACTTGAAATGGGTCTGCACTATATATACACTAAGTTCCTTCAATGGCTATTTTGCATTACTGCAGCAACTAACATTATGCGAAAAGGAAAGGCAAGAATGGAAATTATGAAAGGCTACAGGAAAAACTTATAAAGACAATGCTGGAAAGATTTAAAATAGATAACAGAAATTACTCTGTTCTAGCTTGGCTGCAGGAATAGTCAGTGGATCTGTTTCCAGTGGCTGCAAGAATAGTCAAATCAAAAACTTCTACTGCAACTAAAGAAAAACTAATTTCAATGAGCACACACAGGATCACTCACCAAGTGGGCCCCCTTGGATGAGTGATATCAAGCTTCCAGAAAACTACCTTTAACGGATTAGAACAACATATGTTTTATTCATTGCTTCCTGAAAATGATTACATATTTTGAAAAGAAACTTAAGAATGCTTATCAAAATTCTCTGCTCTATTCCTTTCTATTCTGTCTAACCTCTAAGAAAAAGGAAGAGCTTATTAATAAAGAGAAGATCAACTACAATAGACAACACAAATCATTCCCAGAAGAAGAGGCGGATGATTGACTGATAAAGAAGATAACTAGAGCTTGGTTGTAGGAAACATGGATCTAAACTGAACCATAGTCTTTGCATGTCATGGCGGTGTTTTGCGAGTTCAATGCCCACTAAAGTTAAACTTCAATAGTGTTTCTTGGTTGCTCCACCCATGTCGTACCTTGCGCTCACTCAGCTCCTCTTCAGTTTGATCTCCATTTATTTCTTACGTGATCCTTCCTTCTTCAGGCGCGAAAGGAGAATATCCACCGCAACATCATTTATTATCTGCACTACAACAAAAACAACATACAAGGACATGTATACGCATTTTACTTAATTAACACATTCATTATTTCATGTGTGATATTACCCTAAATAATCCACATAGCAACAGGAACAAATCACATGGCTGCAAGAATAAATGGCATGGCTGCAAGAATAGACCGGCAAAGTTCAAACATGATTTCATAAGTTCAGGTTTAACACATGGAATACATATAGTCAATTTACAATACATCACTACCACTATGCAAACCAAAAGATGTCAAAAACCTAAGAGTTTTGATGATAAAAACATGACAAAGTCTCAACTTATCATGCCCCCCAACTTTAAGAGTTTGTTGATCCTACAGCAAAAGGAAAATTTATGACTCTTGTAGTAACTCTCAAATCACCAATGGTGCCCTGAAGCCAAGTTCCAATAAAATCCTTTCATTTTTTCCATCCTGGACCATCTAGCTGATTCTTCTGTGACTGCATCATAGTTCTGTTCTGTAGGCTGACATGCCAAAAGTGGCCACATAAGGATTAGGGGTTGAAAGATCAATGGTAGCCAATTGTTGGCTTTCTCCCTGCCTAATTGTATATATCTGGGGGCTCTTTGCATGACTTCTTGAAAATTTTGTAGTGAATAAGGTTCTCCTTGTTTTAAGTATTTCGATAGATTATTCCAGCGCTGAGTTAACCCTTCTATTGCAGTTGTCCTGTCAGTATGAACCAAATGCTCATATGCTTGATAGACTTCTTCTCTCATTGGAAGCACTAATATTCTAACATCATCTCTTACCAATAATTTTTGCCACTCATAATAAAGAACTCTTGGTGCTTATGATTCCCTCCTTAATGGTAATGGACAGTCAAACTCTAATTTTTCATACTCCTTGGCTTGTGCCCCCATGATGATCTCATTTTGGATCCATGACATTAAAGATTTGATATGGCTATCCCCAATATACAATAACGGGTTCCACTCCATGTCTGAGGGTACATCATAGTTATGTAAGTACAATTCACATAGAAAATTCTTCATAGCTGGTGGAGACGTTTGGTAAGCATAAAATAATTCTTCAGGTGTTTCTAAGGAGGGGCTAAGGTCCCTAATAATGCGGTTTAGTTTGAAGTTAAGATACCGCTCTTTCAAGTGTACTACATAAACTCTTGGAGGTGACCTACACTGCATCAACTCGGGAACCATACCAGCAATTATTTCTACTTAGCCTCTAATTCCTCAATTCTGTTATCTTTCTTTTCAATTTCTTTTTGTTGTTTATCAATAATCCCTTGCAACCTAGGCCTCTCTATTTCCCATTGTCTATAAAATGTTAAAGCAATAGACAAACTACTTAGGGATGAAGGAGTTCTAATAGGTGCTACCTTAGACCATGGAATTTCCTCAATAAACTCCTCAATCTGTGATGGCATCTCTCCAATATTTTCCTCAGGTTGCTGTAGAATGTCTCTAACAGTCTCTTCAAACTGCTCAGGAATATCTCCAACAATTTCTTTAGGATGCTGAGAAATATTTCCAACAGTTTTTTCAAGTTGTTGCACCACAAAAGCAAGATTTGCTAGTCTATCCTCATCAGCTTTTACTTGGATTTCATCCTCGGTAGGGCTTCCTTCTTCTTAAATTTCAATATCTGTAGGGCTTCCTTCCTCTAAAGTTTCCACTGTAATAACCTCTGTCGGATTACCCACAAGATGAGTCTTTTGTGTCTTACTACGTGTTCTTCTCACATAAACCTTTGGAGTGGCTGCAAGAGTTACTTTAGTTGATGCAGGAGTTTTTCTTTTTGTCCTACGCCTCTTGGCTGCAGGAGGAATCAAAGTTACCTGCGGCTGGGCCATGGGTTCTTCATCTGTTTCATCTCTTTCCAACTCCTTCCATTTTCTTCGAGGAAATGATGAATCTCTTTGAAGAGAAGTAGAGGGTTGTTCCATATTTGCTTCAGCCATCTCTTCCTCTATAATAACCGTAGCTCCTTCAGCAACAAGAAAATCCTTGTCTGCAGCAACTATGGGGGAAGAGGGCTCTACAACATTTTCTTCTTCAACCAGTGGGTTATCTGCAATAGGGGCATCTTCAACCCTAAATTGTTGTATATCCTCAAATATGACCCATTCCATTTGTGAAACGTCTCTCAGGGATCGTTGTACAAGCAAATTAACCAATCCATGATGGCTAATGAAGCGATTTCCATTCTTTCGTGTCTCCTTAGCGCTTGTAGAAATGAGGTGGTATAAGAAATTAGGAACATTCACTCGCCGGCCATACCGCAAATGACTAAGTAATTTAAAATGAGGTGAATGCAGATTTGAATATCGCCCCTCACATGTAATGTATTTCATAACATACAAAGCTACCTGAGGCCACTCTGCTGGCAGAGAAACCCTTCTAGTCCCTTGTTTGTCTACAATTAGGGGTCCATCAGTGGGAATTGTGAACTCTGCCCTGACGCTCCTTGCATCTTTTGATTATGGAAATAGTTCTCCTTCCTGCAGCAACCCCATTACTTCTTTTATTTGCTGCTCCATAGCAATAACCCTCAAGCCTTTCACTGTAGCTTCTCCTTCATTAAAGGAATGCATAAATTCTGAAGCAATTTCTTCGTTATAATCTTTGATTTTCAAGAAGTAATCCAACCAGCCGTGGTGTCTAAAATAATGCTCACAAAGAGCATCCTGCAGCAACACTTCATGAACCATTGGCTCATGATGAATTGGATCACCACCCACCTCTTACTCTATTTTTTTACTCTGCAGCTGAACCAAAATATCTGACAAACATGCTAAATTGAAATTCCCATACATATCTCAATTCTAGCGGTAGAATTTATTATTCCCTTGCGTGAAATAATAGCATAATAAGCAATGATGGAAAGAAATCAATTCAGAGTACCAAAAAAGACAAATAATTAATCACTTTGGAAACCAAACCATAAAGCACTCCCCCCCAACTTAACCTAGCACATGTCCACACAAGCTGACAAGATTTCGGGAAGTGGAGTGGATTTAAAAAGGATATAATCATAGAGAACTAATAAATGCATAATTAAAACAAAACACAATATACACGTACTTGCAATTGTACAAAAATGACAGTGAAATAAAGTGAAATGATAGGTAAGAATGTGGGATGGAATGACGTGGATGGGATTTTATTTATGGAGAAGAATATTCCCATAAAATATGGAAATATTTTATTATGAAGTGGCAAATATGTTCACTGCAGAGGTTGCAAGAACTTTACCTTTATTACCTTGCTCAATTGCAGCAGGAAGGTGATGAGTTGTTGCAGGATCATTGTCAGTTGCTGCAGGAACTGTATAAGTTGCTACAGGAACCTTTGTGTCACCTTTTCAAGAAAATTGTTGCAGGAACTCCTCTTTAGTAGCTGGCTTATGATATAGACGTAGTCGGTGACCATTTACTAAGAGTTTAAATTGAACATGATCAATTATGGACAAATGAACAGCTCCATTCTGGAAAACTTCTTCTATCTCATACGAACCTAACCACCTGGTTTGAAGGTTTCCCATAGCATCTTTATATCTAGAATCATATAGTAGTGCCCAGACACCAGCTTTGAATTTCTTTTCCCTGATATATTTATCATGCCATTTTACTCTTTGATTTTGAATCAATTCTGTCTGTTGAACAACTATCTTTCTCCATTCATCTAGAGCATTTAATTGTTGAATGTGGTCTTTCTATGGTTCAGATAATGTTATATTTAATTGCAAAGCTATCCTCAGGGTTTTATCCTCAAATTCAATAGGCATCATTATTGTTTTTCCATAAACCATCTCAAAAGGTGTGAAACCAATTGGTGTTTTCCAAGTTGTTCTATATGCCCAAATTGCTTCTGAAAGCCGATGAGACCAATCTTTCTTGTGAACAGACACTATTTTGTAAGAATAGCCTCAAGCTCTCTATTTGTAACTTCTACTTGTCCATTAGCCTGTGGATGATATGGAGTAGATTTCTTGTGCCTTATATTGTATTCATTGACCAAAGCTTTTATCAATGTTGAAGTAAAATGAGGTCCCTGGTCTGAGACAATTTCCCTTGGTATTCCATATCTTGTAAATATCTCTTCATAAAGAAACTCAGCTACCTTATTATCTCTTGCATGTGTCATGGCATGAGCTTCTACCCATTTTGTTACATAGTTTGTACATACCAAAATATAAGATCCGCCATTAGAAGGTGGATCAATTGGGCCAACAAAATCTAATCCCCACTTGTCAAATGGTGCAACTGATATTTGTGGATATAGTGGCATCTCATCATATTTTGTAGGTCTTCCCATTCACTGACATCTGTCACATTTTCGTGTGTACTGTATTGCATCCTTATGTAATGTGGGCCAATAGTATCCTGTATTGAGTATTTTTAGTGTTGTTCTTTTGGCAGTAAAATGGCCTCCACATGGCTCATCATGACATGCATGCAGGATGGCATACGTTTCATCTTCTCTGACACATCTTCTCATGAGTTGGTCAGGTCCAATTTAAAATAGACAATCAGCAATCCATGAGAAGTTAAAACTTTTTTCAACTAGCAACCTTTTTTCCTTAAGAGAGAAATAAATTGGCATCTTAGCTGCAACTAAATAGTTGGCATTATCAGCATACCAAGGAGTGTGAGCTTGAATGAGAAACAATGTTCATCTGGAAAAGTTTCATCTATCACTGTAGAATCTTCTTGCAATTGAAGTCTTGAAAGATAATCTGCAACCACATTAGACTTCCCTAGTTTATTAACAATTGTGATATCAAATTCATGCATCAACAATAACCAGCGAGCTAATCTACCAGTGATTGATGGCTTATTCATGAGATATCTAATTGCAGTATAATCTGTATGCACAAATATGGGATATCCTGTGATATAGTGTCTAAATTTGTTAAGTGCATTTATGATAGCTAGCATTTCCTTTATAGTGACTGTGTAATTCAATTCAGGTCCCTGCAAATTCTTGCTAATATAATATATTGCATTTTCCAATTTGTCAATTTTTGGTCCTAACACTGATCCTATTGCATAATCAGATGCATCTGTATCGATTTGGAATGGTAGAGACCAATTTGGGCCTTTAAGAACTGGTGCTTGAGTCAAAGCATGCTTAAGCTTTAAGAAAGCTTCATTACATGCTGGGGTCCATTTAAATTTCATATCTTTAGTAAGCAGTGAATATAAGGGACTTGCAATTTTACTGAAATCTTTGATAAACCGTCTATAGTATCCAACATGACCAAGAAAACTTCTTTCATCTTTTTGCTTCACAGGGTCATTAATATGTTGAATGACCTCTATCTTTGTTGGATCCACCTAGATACCTTGTACAGAGATATGATGACCAAGGACTATTCCTTCTTCCATCATCATGAAACACTTCTCACTATTTAAGGACAAATTATAGTCTTCACATCGTTGCAAAACTTTCTTCAGATTACCCAATGCTTGCTCAAATTCAGAACCATAAGTTGTAAAGTTATCCATAATATCTTGAGAAATATCAAAAAAAATACTAATCACCGCTCTTTGAAAAGTGGTTGGAGCATTACACAACCCAAAAGGAAGAACAAAATATGCATACGTGCCCCATGGACAAGTAAATGTTGTCTTCTCTTGATCCTCGGGGGCTATCTGGATATGATTGTAGCCACTGAATCCATCAAGGAATGAAAAATATCTTTTACCAGCTAGAGAATCCAATACCTGATCCACAATTGGTAATGGAAAATGATCTTTTCTTGTTGATAAGTTCAGAGCTCTATAATCAACACATACCCTCCATTTTCCTCCTTTTTTAGGGACTATGACTAGAGGTGATACCCATTGGCTATCAGAGATAGGATAGATAAACCCAGCTTTTAATAACTTCTGCAATTCTTCTTTAACTATCTCTTTCAAGGCAGGATTGATTCTTCTTTGAGGCTGTCTGAGTGGGCAACACTCTTCCTTTATATAAATACGGTGGGTGCAAACTGTTGGATCTATCCCATTCATATCCTTGTAATCCAATGCAAAAGCATTTTTATGAAGTTTTAGCAAGTCCACAAGGCCCTCTTTTTGAGTATCTGATAGATCTCTATTGATATTCAAATATTTATTCAATTCCACTTCTATCTTAATAGTAAGATCAATCTAGTTTATATCATAATTCCTATGGCAACAGAGTATGCAATATATCAGTGGTTTCAGGAAAGTCCAAACCTGCAATATTCGGAACCAATTCCTGCAATTTTTGCTCTTCTATTCATTTATCAGGATTTTATAAAGAATTGATTCCTCATCATATAACTGCATGAGTGGTCCTCAATTAATCATCATAAGGTGATTAATAGAGTCAACTTCCTCAAATTCTTCTCCCAAAATAGGCCAAACGGCTTGTTGTTGTTCAAGCTGGGGTTGTGCTAGAGAATACAAGGCTACTATTTTTGTAGAACTCTCATCTGAAATAGTCATATCCCCTAATCTACATCCAATATATGCATTAGTTGTGGCAAGCCAAGGTCTACCCAAAATGACCGGATATCCTCCCAATGTTGCTTTTGGAGATAAAATCATAAAGTTTGCAGGATATTCCTAGGAATCCAAAATAACTACTACATCCTCTATGATACCATCAGGTCTTCCTGTAGAGCTATCAACAAGTTGTAGAACTATGGGTGTAGGCCTTAAACTATTGATCTCAAGTTGTTTCATTACTTCCCTTGTCATCATATTAATGGTTGCCCTTAAATCAATGAAAATATTTTTTATTTGACTGCCATTAATGACTATACTCACAACAGGACTACCTGGATCAGAATACTTTGGAATGGCAATCTTACCTAACATAATATTGGCCAGTTGACCCATAACATGAACTGTTTGTGGATCCTTTTTCTTCCTGCTAGGTTTTTTTAGACATGCTTCTCTCAATGCCTTATTATATATGGGAACATATTTTATTACTTGCAACAATGGAATTTTAACACAAATATGCTTCAGTTGATCAATAATATCAAAGCTTTGTTGTTGTTCTGTAGAAACTTCCTTTTCTTGTAATCTGTGGGGGAATGGTGGCAATATTTAGTTCTGAGGTATTGTATATGTTCGATGAGAGATTTCTTTCTCCTCTTGTACCTCAGTGATAACTGGATGAGAGGGATTAGGTAGAATTGTCCCAGACCGGAGTTGCATATCATTTAGAGATAAAGAATAGGTTGGGTATTGATTCAGATCAGCTGAATAAGCTTGTGGTTGTTGCTGAGACTTAATATTAGGATTTGGAAATGGTTGAGTAGGCAATTGTGTTGGTTTAGGCGGTGCAGCAGTGGCTGTAGGAGGAGGCATTAATGTAGGAGGTTGTGGCTGCTGAATAGGCAGCTGATAACCAGAAGATTGGGTATTCCATGGTTGGCTTCCCCTCCATTGAGAAGTAGGTTGCTAATTCCCTTGAAACTGGTTTCCTTGTCCCTGAGGTGGGTAACAGTTCCCTTGTGGTTGCTGCCACTATGGCATTTGATTACCAAAATGTTACCCTTGGCCTTGAGAACCATACCAATTTTGATAATTACCAAGATTTTGAGAATACGGTGATTGCCATTGGTTATTTGGTGCATAAGAATTTCCACTATAACCAGAAAAAGAAAGTGGATCTGGTGGCATACCTTATCTTTGGAAATTTGGTCTTCTTTGAGCAACATAGAAGAATTGCTCATCCTCACCTTGAATTGGCTTGAATTCAGGTACCTCCACATTTGCAACCATTTTACATCTACAATCTTTCTTTCATTGTTTACAATGAGGACAGAATTCTGAAAGAAATACATCAGCTTCCTCATGCTTCTTCTTAGCTGCCAGTGTATCCAACTGGGTAGCCATATTGTTTATAATGTCCTCCTTGAAGTCCTTTAACAGATGACTAAGTTCCAATCTAGAAACTCTAGTTCCAGATACTGATAATGGTGCTCCTAGTTTAGATATCCTATTCTTCTTAGAAGCAGATCTAGAATACTTCTTGCAAATTTGTCCTATTTCAGCCCAAGTGGATTGTGTAATGTCACCTCCTCCCATAAGATCCGAGGAATCAGTGCATTCATCACTGATTCCCCTCAAATATATCAACTTGAGGGAATCTTCATTGAGAGTACTATGCTTGGACTTTTTGACACTAAATAGAAACCTTTCTAGGTAATCTTTAAGACTCTCATCTTCAGTTTGTGTCATTCTAAAGATATCATCCCCATGACGATCAATACCTCTACAATAATCTTTGTATTTTGCAAGAAACAACCGTTTCATCTCATCCCATGTATTGATTGTGCTACTACCCAAGATCATAAACCATCTCAAGGATGACTGCTTCAAAGTGGCAGGAAAATTTTTGAGTCTATGGGCATCTCTAGTATAGTCAAAACTGCTACAGAGAACATCAAACTCAAACAGAAATGTGTCTGGATCCTCTGTCACCAATCCATAGAATTTAGGGAGTGAAGATGTTGGAATGTTCTTGAGATTAGCGTTATCATGCTGATCAGATATGGGAAACTCAAACGTTGGACCTGGTGGTGGTGGTGGATTATTCCCACCAGAAGGTGGCTTCCCTTGCATTGGACTTGTGGGGGTTGTTACTATAGGAAATTCTTCTTCTTGAAGACCAAAAAGGAACTGAAGACTACCTTCCAGAAATTCAAATTCAGGGTGGTTCAAATTCTGTGGGGCTTGGTAAAGTTCAACAAAAGGATTTATATCTGGGAAATTATCTTCTGCATGATTAGAATGAGTGGGCAGAAATCTACCTCTGGGGTCTCTTCTTCTTCTATGCATGCAGATTCATGAAATTTTTCAAATGATCAGATATTCCCAAAAACAATTAACTAAAAACTGAAAAACAATAATAACCATGAAGGGTTCTTAGATTGACATCATCCCCGGCAACGGCGCCAAAAATGTCTACTCCAGCAATAATAATAATAACTCTAATTGAAGTCTCAACCCGAAGTTTGGAAATTCATCTAGTAAAGTTACTATTTTCATGGCTAGTGCTCATTTAGTTATCAACCTAGGGACGTAGTAATTGAAATGGGTCTGCACTATATATGCACTAAGTTCCTTCAATGGCTATTCTGCATTACTGCAACAACTAACATTATACGAAAAGGAAAGGCAAGAATGAAAATTATGAAAGGCTACAGGAAAAACTTATAAAGACAATGCTGGAAAGATTTAATATAGATAACAGAAATTACTCTATTATGGCTTGGTTGCAAGAACAGTCAAAGCAAGAACTTCTACTACAACTAAAGAAAAACTAATTTCAATGAGCACACATAGGATCACTCACCAAGTGGGCCCCCTTGGATGAGTGATATCAAGCTTCCGAAAAACTACCTTTAACAGATCAAAACAACATATCTTTTATTCATTGCTTCCTGAAAATGATTACATATTTTGAAAAGAAACTTAAGATTGCTTATCAAAATTCTCTGCTCTATTCCTTTCTATTATGTCTAACCTCTAAGAAAAAGGAAGAGATTATTAATAAAGAGAAGATCAACTACAATAGACAACACAAATCACACCCAGAAGAAGAGGTGGATGATTGACTGATAAAAAAGATAACTAGAGCTTGGCTGCAGAAAATGTGGATCTAAACCAAACCATAGTCTTTGCATGCCGTGGCGGTGTTTTGTGAATTCAATGCCCACTAAAGTTAAACTTCAGTAGTGTTGCTTGGCTGTTCTGCCCATGCCGTACCTTGTGCTCGCTCAACTCCTCTTCAATTTGATCTCCAGTTATTTCTTATGTGATCCTTCCTTCTTCAGGCGCGAAAGGATAATATCCACCACGATATCATTTATTATCTGCACTACAACAAAAACAACATACAAGGACATGCATACGCATTTTATTTAATTAACACATTCATTAATTCACATATGATATTACCCTAAATAATCCGCATAGCAATAGGAACAAATCACATGGCTGGAGGAATAGACCGGAAAAGTTCAAACATGATTTCATAAGTTTAGGTTTAACATATGGAATACATATAGTCAATTTACAATTCATCACTACCACTATGCAAACCAAAAGATGTCAAAAACCTAAAAGTTTTGATGATAAAAACATGACAAAGTCTCAACTTATCAATAGATCAGTATGGTTGTTGGATTTTGTCCAGGTTAGTCTTATCTTAATCAATTAATGGCAGGTTGTGTTTTAGAAAAATTCAAAAATCAATCAAAAACATCAACATACCAAAAACATTTGAAAACCATAAAAATACCAAAATATTCGAAAAAAGTCCTGAAAAAATTAAAAATTAGAAAACATCAAAATCACAACGAAAACATTCAAATACGATTCTGAAAAAAAAAAAAAAGCACAAAAACATTGGTGAAATACCAAAAACCCTAAAAATCGAAAATCTCTTCGTTCAAACAAACTAAAAATCGAAAAACATAAAAAACTTGCAATAACATGTCTCGCAAGAATCAAATATCCTAGCAGCTATCCAACAAACACTTTGCATGAAGTTCACAAAGATATAACTATCTTAAACCAAACATATGCAATCAAATTGAACAAGTCTTATCAATTGTATCAACTATCCATATCAATGTGATCATTATCTTGTCTTAAACAAAAGAGGATACACTCGAAACTAGAAAGATTAGTCTTAAATGGGGTCCACAACTTTCTAAAACCAAACATTATCAACTATCACATCAAGCAATCACACAGACATAGATCAATATGGCTGCTGGATTTTGTCCTAGTTAGTTTTTTTATCTTTTATCATTTGGTGACAGATTATGTTACTATGCTACTCAAGGATATCCACAAGTGACTAGAGGAGTCATGATGGGCATGATCTTTTTCTTTGTTTGTTGTTTGTGGTGTGAACCAATGAAGTTCTGGGGCAATAGTTCCAGTGGGTGTCTGTGATTGGTACGTTCATTCAGCAAGTATCCTATGCAAAAATTAAAGTCAGGGATATCTATGCTTATGACTACCGCACATACCTCGACCCTTGTTGTTATTCCTAGAATGGAGGGTTCATTCCTTGTCTGCTACGTGTTTGTTTCTTTGCAATGAGATATCTTTGCATCTTGGTTCTTCATACCTTGATGTACAAATCTTCATTGTTACATAATAAGTCTCAATGATGAGAATGTGTTGCACTATGAATAAAGACTAGAAGACTATTCACCATCAATCAAATCATCATCATTTCATTTCAATTCATACCTATTATTTATGATCTCATCATGTTGATTGTCTCTTCATATCAGTCTCTCATCAAGCATTTTTCTTCTTGAATCAACCTTTTCAATTCTTCCAGTCATTCTAACATGATCTCTCTCATCACTTAATTCCAATATTTTCATCTATAACTCTATCATTCCTCACAACAACTATTCTATCTATCAATTAATTATTCCTCACCTTCATCATATTTCATTATTCATCCAATTTCGATCTATCTTTTGTCTTATATAGGATGTATCCTTCTTGAAACTAGACATGATCATCTATCTTTGTCTTATACAGGATTAGACCTTCCTGAAACTAGGCACGATCATCTATCTTCATCTTATACAGAATATATCCTTCCTGAAACCAGATATTTTTATCATTTTTGTCTTATACAGGATGTGTCCTTTATCAGATCAATCTTATCAATCCCATCAATCTTATCATTCAATCAATCTACAAATCACTTCAACCATTTCTTTTCTATAATCAAACTCATTCCTATCATCAAGTTAACCATTCTTCCAGCTCTCATCTAACATTCTTCTTCTTTCGAGAGATCATTCATGCCTTCAATGCACAAACAATCTCTCGAGGGGGCATTATACCCTAAGTATCACCGGGGCATATTGAGGCATAAATTTTTTGTTTTCTTTGAAACAACGTTGTTTCGACATTGTGTCAAAGAGGGGCAAATGTAGACACCTAAAAATGTCTCATTTATCGCATACTAATTATTTGCCTATTTAATAAAGTAATTCTTTAATTTTTTGATTAAACTAATTATTTCTTCTGACCATCACATTCAACATTACTAATTATTCAATTTCTATTCTCAAATCAATTTAATTAGTTAATCCTCTTATACATATTAATTATTTAAGTAATTGCGACATTTTCCTTAGTTAAATAATCTTTATTATTTAATTAAATTCTATTTCTAATTTTAAAATAATTTCATTTAAATTATTTTAATTAATTAATTATTCTTCTAATTCCCCAAATTCTAATTCCAATTAATTTCATTTCACATTTTCCCCATCGAATTTCATATGATTAATTCCTGGACCACGAATTTGCAGTTTCATTTCAATAAGCCTTTACCCATCTAGGATCCTATCTTTTGCAAGCCTATAGAGGGAGATAGTAGGGGGTGGGTTTGACTATACTCTAATGCGTATATATATGTATACATATATATACAGATATGTATATATATGATCCAAGCAAGATAGACTGGATACTTCTTTCATCCTCCACCAATGGGAAATTATGGATAGCTGGGGCAACTAGAGTTACTCAAGGGTAAGGCTTTGCCCTGGGCTCATGGGAAAGGGGAGAGGCTCAGGTTCACCCCTTCTATTGGGGCTTGCCTAAGCCAGCATCTAAACCAATTAAAGAGTCCACCAGCATATGATGACTGAGTAAAAGCAACATCAGAGGTATCATTTTAAGGGGGCAGCATCAACAACTGTTAGTAGGGCATTTTGATAGCCATGGCCTCATCCATTTCCAGTCCCATCCATTGGATATCTCATGTGAGGGGGATCCCATGCCAGTTCACCAAGTGGTTGCATTTGATCTAGGTTCAGATTCTATACATAACCTGGGTGGGCCCCTACTATTCTATGGGTAGGGCCATCACGCCTTTAGAATAGTAGGGTCGGTCAAGTACGCATGTTACGTATAGAATCAAGCCCTAGTATTATATTATTGTCTAGCCCAACTGTTCCTTATTCTAGTAGGCTGATGCCATGGCAGTGGGAGGGAATAATAGTTGTAGGTGTGTTACGTATAGAATCTGAATCGAGTAGGCAGGGCCCCTACTATTTGCCAGGGCTCTTCCACCCATGATTAATTGCCCTACTATTCTAAAGGGGGCATGTTACGTATAGAATCTGAATCCCCCTACTATTCACCAGGGGCATGTTAGGTCTAGAATCAGGGTAATACCCATAGGCTATTCTAGTAGTAGCCCTTTGTTTTCGCACCTTAAACTGCCTTTGTTGCGTCAATAGTAGTGATAAGGGGCAACTCTTAACTATAACTATATTAGTTGTAGCCACCTGGGGTTGGGAGGAAGGGCATATTATTGCCTATTATTGATGGCTCATGCTGCTTCAACAAAACCAACTGCGCAATGAACAGGATCAATCACTTCACCTACCAAATCATCTGTTGCTTAAGGATATGGGTATGGATCTTCGATTCACTCATGAAGGTATGGATCTACACTTGTCTCAACTTCAACCAAAGCTCTTGCCCCTCCCTGCCAATCAACAATAGTTGAAGAAACCAGGTATATCCCATTTTTGGCCTTACTATAAAGAGAATGTGAGTAGGTGGGGGCAAATCCTGATGGTAGAAACAACTATATATTCTATGTCATGTGTCACCTATAGTTTTTTATGCCCCCCTCCCCCCCTCTATATAGTTTTTATTGTCGACAACGCAAACTGCCCTATTGTTTATAGAGGCTAGTGCCTACCTATAGTAGGGAGGCCTGAAAGTGGAAGGTGGCGTTGTCTGTAGGTAGTGAGGCTAGCAAAAATTTCACCAAATCTAAATTTCAAATAATTTCATGTGCATTTTAGCATTCGAAAGTCCAAATTCAAATCTAAATTGAAAATGAAAATCAAATTCAATTTCAAAATCCTACAGCACATTTTGAAATCAAATTGATTGATCAAATCAATTAACTTAGTTAACTAGTAAATCTCCCTTTTTAACTCTCAATCAGCTTTTTCTGACTAAACAAACAATTTAGTCTTCTAATCCATCTAATCAGTCATCTCTCAATCAATTTAGTCAATTGACTACTCCATTCAGTTCACTAGTCAATCTCTTGAGTTGACTCCTCAATCAAATGAGTTAACAAATCAATCAAATTTGTTAACAGATCAATCAATTGAGTTCACTGATCAATCAATCTCAGTTATTTGTCAATCAACACTTGAGTTCAAATCCTCACCTCTTTTGTGTTGAAAATCTATAAATTCAATCCCTTTTCTCATTTTCAAGCTAGATCACAGTCTTGAAAATAGTTGCTAATCTATGCAGGAAATCAGTGCAATACTTGAGAGCCATTTAACAACAACTAAAGAGAAGAGAAATGGAAGCTACAATGCAATTGAGGGGGTTTTCAATTATGTTAATTGTTGAATTCTTTCATTTATGCAATTCATTTCATTGATTTGTGTTTGGAATTGCTTTGATAGTTAAGGATCTTGTGATCGTCCTTATTCCCTATTTCAATATTTACGACATTCAAGCATGGAAACAGACAACTTAAGTGTCATTTTGTATATGCTCTAGTACACATGTCGGACTGCACGTATCCTAATTCAAATAGGTCTCTACTTTTGACTTGGTCATAAGCAGTTGTAACTTTTCCCCTTTTTGTACATCATCCCTCTTCTATATATATGAGGGATTTCATTGTAATAAGCATCTTTTTCCATATTGTGTAAACCTGGTACCCAAAAGTAAATGAGGGGTTAATGGTTTTGTGTTCTCATGTTTTTTAGGCACATGGTTTAATCTTACGACTTGGTTGTATTTATATGGACTTTAGTCTATATAAGAGAGCTCTCGTTTATTGTTTAAGGATGGTTGGGTGAGTAGGTTATCATAGTATTGAGTCTTTTTGAGGAGCGTATAAGTGAAACATGTCATGGGGTGTGTAGATTCATGCTTGATCACATGGAGGATGCATTGGAGAGGCTTGATGTTTTAGAAGTGTTCATTGTGACTATGTAAGTGCATGCATTATTTTATTAATGAATAATAAATGGAGTATGGATGCTTGTGGAGGCTAGGTTTTTCTCTCTTGAGGGTTTTCCAAGCTATATCTTGTGTTATCTTGTGTCTTGTCTATTTCATGTATGCATTGTGGTTGTTCTATATTATTGTATGTTTTCTTTCATCTCATGGGTTTATGTAAGAAATGGATTTAACATGTGGGTGTTATGCTTGATTTTTTAACAATATCTATCATCGTGATAGGAGAGAGCTACAAGAGTAAAAAATAGTTATTTGTGGGCCAAGATAGACTAGAAAAGATGTGCGGGGAGGGGAAGAGAGGGGGAAGAGGTTTCACATGGTTTACGATAAAGTATGGTATACAAATGATTAAAAGACACAATATTGGAAGATCAAAAAACAATAAGAGGCCACAAAATGAACAAAAAGAAAAATAAATAAGACAATGTTGTTTTTAAAAAAATATATAAATGAGCATGAGAGATGTTGAACATTGTGTTGTCATTGATGTCAAACGTGTTGTCACTAATGCCAAGGTATCCAAGAGTTTGCCAAAGTATTAATTAGTTCTATCATGACATACAAATCATTTGAAGGACATAGTCAAGCATTGTTCAATAGATCTCTTGTAGACTTTTAATGTTGTCATAACAACCAATTTTAGTTGAATAGAACGTGATTCTCTTCCTGCTTTTATTTTTTATAGGACTTTTGAGAGCATTGTCATACTTCTTTGGTTTTTCCTCATTTGCTTTATTTGGTAGATCTTTGGAAAGTTGATCTTCCTTTTCTTCATAACCAGCCCTATTTTGATAAATGGTAACCTCTTTCCACTGATGATATCATGTAAGATTTCCATGCTTTTTTGAAACTTGAGACTTTTGTTTAACTTATAGGTTGTTTTTCCTAGTTCCTTAAGGAAATATTTTTGAACTCTAACCTCTCATAATTTTCTTCTTCTTTTATAAATTGAATTCTTACCTCCTCTTTATTCCTTTTTGCTTCTTCAATTCAAATATTTAGATTAATGGTCACGTTTTTCAGATTCTTAAAGACTATCTGACAATTTCACCTCATATTCAATGTCCTCTTGAAGTTGTAAAATTTTTTTTTAGGTTCTTCTTAAGTTTATTAATTTCACTTAGAGCACATATGATTTCTTCTTCCAAATATACTTCCCCATCTATTTTAGAATTCTCTTCCCCTTCTAACTTCTTTTCTTTTTATTTGTCTTCATTTTCCAAGATATCATCTTTTGTTTCTATTTCCATGAATAGAGTTTATTCTCTATTGCTAATGAATTTTTTTTCTTTAAATGAACTACTCTCCTCTTTTGTATAGAGGCTTTTGTTGTATTTGTGAAGGCTCTTCTTTTTCTCAATATTTCGTTTTTGTAGTCCCTTTTATGTTGATGATATTTTCTATCTTTCTTCATGTTATGTCCTTCTTCATCATTACTATTATTTTCATTTGAACATTTTGCAGCAAAATGTCCCACTTTTCCACAATTAAAACATTTAAAAGGCAATTTACTTTATACTTGTTGGACATTTGTTTAATTTCCTCACAAAAGGAGTTTCTTTTTCATATAATTCATCATTAGAGCTATCTCTTGGCTCGGGTTCCTTTTGCTTTATCCTCTTTTAGGCTTTGAAGGCTACCTCTCACTTAGACAATTCTTGCTTTCAGTCCTCATTTCGTATGTCATGAGGATCGCATGCAGCTCATCCTTTGTTAATTTATTTAGATCCTTCATCTTTTTAATAGAATTTTTTTTTGACATTAAATGTCAAGGGGAGAGATTTTAATACCTTTGGCACAATCACAAAATCTTCAATCTTTTCAAAGTACCCTTATGGTCTTGACAATTTTACCCAAGTGAAGTAGATAAATGGCAATGTTTTATTTTGTCCTTCATTTTGAAACTCTGTAATTGTCTTATATATATTTTAATCTTAATTTTATTCACCTTATTGTCTTCTTCATGGATATTGTTTAGTTTATCCTAGATTTCTTTATCTAATGCACAACGCATCACCTTGACAAACTCTGATTCTGATAGACCACACAAAATTGCATGCATAGCTTTTGCAATAATTCTCACCACCCTTATTTCTAGCTTGATCCATTAGTGGCATATTCATAGCAACATAACTATCCACTACCAATTGTCAAATATAAAATTGAATAGTCATTGGGTAAGTGTGCATATTTATTCTCCAACAAACATAGTTTGTTCCATCAAACAATAGAGCCCTATTTGAGGAGAATCCTTCTCGACATGTCATGTGTACTCTTTAAAATGTACCTTATAGCGGTTATATATACTTGAAAGAACCAAATCTAATACCAATTGAAGAGAACACAATTATATTGAGAGGGGGGTGAATAAGTATGAGGAAATCTTTTATTTTTCAATTTAATAATTACAATAATATCAATCACACAACTTAACACAAAAGAACACAAGGTTATGTGTAAACCTTTACCAGAAAAAGTCATAGAAAAATATTGTTTATATAAAAATTTCTTACAAACTTTGTAGGCACGAACCAATTAGAGACACCAATCCCCACCACTGAGCACCAACTTAGCTAGAGATGCTAGTCACCTCTAATGAGAGGCACCAACCTCTAACCATAAAGTCTATCTTCTTGAGAATAAATACCCTTTAGAAACTACTACAAATTTGTACATAAATCTACTCTTAACTCTGCCCATAAATCTGTTGATAAAGCTCCTTTAGATAATCTATTTTAATGAGTCACCAACCTCTAACAACAAAGTCTTTGTCTTCTTGAAAATAAATCTCTTTTAGAAACTACTATAAATTTGTTCATAAATCTACTCCCAAACCTCCTTTAGATCTACCCATAAACCTCCTTTAGATCTACTTATAAGTTTTCTATAAATATGCTCTTTTGCCTGCTATAAATGGGAAAGATATTCATTAATTGCTTTCCTTTTACACCAAAAAATTTCCTTCTTTTCTATCCCATCAACTACCTCGTCACCCAAGAGAGATGATTCTACCAAAGAGGTTAGCCAAATACAAGATAAAATGTTTATTTTAAATCTCCCAAATGAGGTGGTTTTCTAAAGGGAGTTGACCCCATAAACAATGTTTCGTTTCATTTTTAAAACACCAAATGGGAGAGCTATAATTGAGGAGACGACCCTTAGCAAAAATAAATTTATTCTTTAATTTTCCTTCTTGGAGGGCGACAACTTCATAGAAGGATTGCTTAAAACAATTTAAATAATCTTAATGACACAAAGTTGGTGATGTAAAATGGGCAAATTCATCAATATGGGTGCCAAAATTCATCGACTATTTCAATAATTTTTTTTGACATCAGTGAAAACAAATTCTAACATATTGATAGCACTAGTGAATTAGTTTGTATTGCTTCATTATTTGATGTTTCAATTATTAATGTGAAAAGTTTGTTGGCCCTATTTGACATATTTTGTCCTTTATTGAAATTGGGGCATTATATGAATAGACACACACATAATAAAATTCATTATTATTGACTCTTATAATAAAAAATTCTTCTTGTTTATAAATTGAATAACACGAAAATGTTTTCCAAAAATCCTCCCAAAACCTTGCTTAAACCTAAAATAAACCTCATTTCCTATTTTTAACCTATTTATTTTTTACTTTTCTTAGTATGATGGAAGATATTGCAATCACTTGTAATTTCCATGCTCTATAACCATCTTAAACTACCATCTTAAACTACTGTGTAGGAATAAATTTCAAATATAACTTTTATTTTAATAATAGACGATGCAAGTTTTGATGAATATATTATGGTTCTAAGAAAACTTTGTCACTTTCTCACCAAGTAATTCCTTGATTTTTTAGCCTACTTTTCTTTGTTTACTTTTTCAATAAAGTTAACACGTCTAACCTATGAGTTCATCCCTAAGGCAACAAAACTTTTTCTTAAGTGTTCATCTCTATATTAGAAAGATCTCTCTATCAAACTTTAGGAATCCATGATTTAATTTTTTATTGACATGGTCAAATCTTGGACTGCCAAAAGTGATTCATCTTAGTTATTTGATATAGCAATGGCATGCATTCATGTCACGTGAGATTAAAAAAGATGGTTATGTTTCTATTTAGTGGTTTAACAAAAAAAAAAAATTCTCAAGTGCAATACAATTATGTTCACTTGTGCTATATAACTAAAACAAAATGCATTATTGATAGTATTATGCATCAATGCTTACACTAAGGCTTATAGAATACTATTACATTATGTGTAAATATTGATTTCTCAAGAATCAATAATGTAAATATCTTTGTGAGCTAAAATGCCTCATGCTTTTGTGTGCATTGGAATGTGGTGCTAATGATCTTGATCCCAAAGTAGTTGTATCTTTTCCTCTTGTTCTACCTCTTTTGGCCTCTTTTGGCCTCTTTTGGCCTACTCTCTTGAGTATTATGCCAATGATGTTAAATATGAAATCACTAGATCTCTCTTGTTTGTGTTGATCCCTTAGTCAATGGAGGGGTTTAGAATGGTAGGCTTATTATTACTTTGCCTTTCTCCAAGCACTTCTCTCTTTATTAATTGTGGATGATTCTGAACAGTGGTCAAGCACTTTTATTTTGTAGATCCTTACAATAAGGGTGAGAAACCCTATTCCAATTTCATGTTCACAAATTAGGTTTTCTATTGGCATCCAATTTGTGTCAATTTCTTATGGTCCTTTTCTTTTTTTGACATATGCTTGGTGATAATTTTGCTAAGATAGCTAGTTCAAAATTGCATATAAAGAAGTTCTAAATTATCCTCATTCATAGATTGGATCTTATGATCAACCTTTGGTGCAAAAATTAGCTAAGGCTTCTACTCTAAAAATGAGGTTAGAATTTGTTGAGGTGTGTTATGAAGATTGTCATGTCCCTTTTTGCAAATTTCCTAAAAATATCAACTTACTAAAAATAGTAAGTCGATAGAAATAGCAAATTAGGATAAATTTGAGAAATAATAATAAATTTGGTAACTTGGTTGAGATTTGAATATTATTTAAATAATAAAATATTTAAATTTAAATATTTCCCTCTTTTTGGCATTGGTATTAGGGAAACTTCACATGACTTGTCTTTTTGGAAATTAGTGGGTTTTTTTTGGCAATTATAAAAAATGGCAAGTTTCTTTATAAGTTGTAGAATTATGGTAAGTTGGTAACACTTGGCAAAAAGAAAGTTTATTTTCCTTGGGAGTTGTATTTGGGTGCCAAATTTGATTTTCGAAATTGGTTTCATATATGCTTGGTTTTGGCTCATAATTCTTGTTGTAGATTTTGCTAAACTTTGACTTGTTTCTGGCTCATAATTAGTGTTATAGATTTTGCTAAACTTTGACTTGTTTCTTCAATAGCTGATAAATCAGCCGAGAAAGAGTGTATAATGAGAGTTTAAAGATTTCCAGGTGATAATAATCATGTGATCTAAGATGGGAGTCAAGGAAAACCGTAGAATAATCTCATTCAAAGGTTATTTTTGTGTTGATTAAGAATTTCTTCAGTTTAATAGTTTGATCTTTTGGGTGAGTGTGTTGTTTGTAGCAAAAGTCTAAGGCAGCCTCGAAGCTGTGGATTTGCTGCAAATATCATGTATTTTTCTGTTGTTTATCACATTAAACTTATTTGTTGAGTTTATCGAGGTTATCAATACAATAATGTAATTTGCAGTAAGTTTATGTTTCAAATTTGATCTTCATTTTATATGCAGCACTTTGGATTGTATGTTTGCTGTTAGCAGCAATTTATGACAAATCTCTTGATAATAATCTGAAATATACCTTGTATATCAGATTCAGGAAGTTTGGTTAAGTTACTTACATGTCCAATGTACATTTTATTAAATTAGTTTACTCCAAATTTGGTTAATTGGGAAAGATAATTTGAAGGAGTTTCATTAGTTTACAATTTTGATATTTTTTTGGAAAAGGACATTACAGAGATCTAGCACTGATCTCTAGTTAACAAATTTCGGTCTAGCCTTGTAGATCTGCACACTTGGTTTTCTAAGACTTGGCAACCCTTCGTATATTATGTACTCATTATTTGATAGCTCTTGGGGTCGGTCCCTAGTTTTGGCGCAAAGCTCACTTTGAATGAAACCTTGGGAGCCTGAGTTTAATCCCTCTCCAAAATCTTTCTTTGAGATGCTTGTTTGGGTTAGGCTACTTAATCCCCCCTTTTCAATTCAGACAATCTTGTAGCTTGATAGAAATTGGCCATTCCTAGGGTAATATTAATTATATCTCTTCTAAAACTCATTTCACACTCCCATCCCACTTTTGCTTACCTGCACATTGAAACAGATTTCTCCAAGGATTTGCCCAAACGAGATCAAGCTCAAGGTTGGAGATCATATGTGGGAGTGATAGTTGAATTATGAGAGGATGGCTTTTAGGTACAACGCTTGCTTTATACTGGTCATCTAGTAGAGGCATGCTGGAAAAAAAAAAATGCTGAGTCCTAGAGATGCTTCTTGCTAGAAAGGTGTTAAGCCTCATAATTAGTGGATCTTAGCTGCCTCTAGTTCCCTTGCAGTTACTTCTGTTGTTCCCTCCTCCATGCATTTGAGTTCATGGAGAAAATTTCTCTAGTGGAATCTCCCCTATATTTTCATGCTTCTGTCCCTTAAGTGTGCTCTAAAAATGGACCCTACGTGCCTATGACACCAATAATTTTGGCTGATGGGTTGTCCTCGATTCCATTGAACAAGGGATCTTGTACCACCATCCAAGACAACGGTCCTTATCTAGACGGATAGTGAGTCCTCGGTTTTGGATTACCGAGATATGAACTCAAATAAGAAAGTATCATCTAGAAAGAAGGCCTCCAGTCATATAGTTCTCAAATCCTGTTAGGAGGAGATTTGTTATCTTTTCTTTGGAAGGTGTGAGTTGTCATTGGGTTTTCAGTTTGTTGTTGACATCTTGCAGATTGGGTGTGTTTGTGAATTGTTATATGCAATGATTATGCACATTTCAAATATATCTGCTTCAGCTTAGAAAAATTCAACAGCTCATTTTAGCACAGCTACTATAAGAGAATTTTATTTTCACTACAAGTATCCAAAGGGCAAACTAATGAGCCATCCACACGCACATAACTGCCTTCTCTTTGCCACAGAAGTACTGAGCCATTATTATTGTTTGTGCAGCATAGAAAATCATTCCAATCCATCAACAAGATATAAGCTTTCCATGTAGTATTCACCTAGGCTTATTGGTAGTTTCCTTCAGGAGACCCACTAGTGAACCGTCTTTGAGAGGTAGTGGTGCACCCTAACGCTGCTGGCCTTTCTGATTTTGCATAGTTCTGAATCCATTTTGCATAACCCACCGAAAGGGCTGGTGCAATCTCATATCCCAAAGTAGAACGGCACTCGAAAGGTATTTTTATTATTATTACGAAAGCAGTTGTATGACTGAATTTGAGAGGTGCTTATCATATTCATGTTTAAACAACACTCAATAAGAGTGGTATCTAGTCTCTCTAGAGTCTATAATGTATTGCTATCAGGCACAAACATTTGCTGCTCAAAGGCTTGTTGAAAATTAAGTTTCAACTTTAGGTTAGATTAGGATTATTTTATCATTAAAAAAAGTTGTTTTATTTTGTGTATTTTCTGCAGCTTCTGCTGGGTTTGGCCCAGATTTGGCCAGGGCCTATGGGTCCACCCCTGGTATGCCTTCAGGCCGTGGGCTAACCTAGGCCACAAAAAGAACCTAACAACTCAGAGAAATGGAAAAAAGGAATCATTAAAAGGCATTCAAGGGCAGTCTAGATGGAAGCTGGCCCATCTTGAGGAAGATCTGAATTCCCTTGAGGATGAACGATACCAAGCTAAAAGAGGTTCTGTCTCAAACAATTGGTAATGAATACAGCATTTCTTACTTGGAGCAGTGTTCTAACCAATCAAGTGAGAAAACTTCTGAAGCTACCCGTCAAAAGGATTGCTGACTCACGAGACACTTTGAAAGCAGATCCAACAACTTTAAATGAGGGATAAAAATCTGTGAGCAAGTAGAGACGCTTGTCTAGGTTGATATTGTAGTAAATACAAAAAAGAGTTGTGCCAAAAGTAATATGGAATGCTGACATCTTTTGTTGATTTGGTGTTACTAAAATAGTTGTGCTTGAGTTGGGAGGCACCGATATGAATCCAAAGAAAAGTAGGGCATGTGCAGCCCATGGTCTAAGCATAGTCAGGTACACAAGGTGGTTTCATATGCTGAGTTACCTAGTAATCTAGGTATAGTCAAGTGCACATGGTGGTTTCATATGCTATAAGTTTCCCTGTAATCTAAGGACACTTGATGCTGTAGTACCAGAAAAGAGAAATGGAAACCGCAACAACAATGGCAATGTGACAAGAAACAGGGTATTTAAAGGTTGCATATAAAATATATATATATATATAATTTTATCTCACAAATAAAAATGTAAGTAAAATATTATTAACATAATTAAATTAAATCAAAACTATTTTAAAAAATACAATGCATGTCAAGAAAAAATTTATAATTAAATAATTTTACAAATACATGCTAAAAACGAATATTTAAATAACTTAATACTTTTGAGAGTGCAAAATTATTTTAAAAGTATTCATGCATGTATATGGTGAATTGGACAGCTCTGCAATTTAAACATTAAAGAACTAATAGATAACTCCCATGTACTCTTGTACTTCCAAGTTCCAACAAATTAGTTCCTAGGTTATAACAAAAGTCTAAAATTCATAAATGAAACAAAGTGTTAATGCAACAATTTTTATTTCTGAACTGTTTTCATGATGGCTTTAAAATGGCATGGATGGCTTGGAAATCGCCATCTGCGACATGAAATACGTTTCAGCCATTGAATGTGAAGCAGCATTCTCCCGTCTCATTTCGGGTAACAGAGGTTATTCTTTCCTATCCTTGCTAAATGGATCTCTTAGTTTTCTTGCTTGAACACCACAGAATCTTATTTGCTTGTAACATTTTTTCAATAGAATGTTCCTATCAATATAAGTTGACAATCCAGAAATTTGACGACTAAACAAAGGCACTCTACTAGTATGATGACTTGGCCATTATTACTAATGCAAGTAACACCTTCTAATAACAATTGTGGTTTGTTCCATTGGTTCAAAAATGTACAGATAATATGTTTCTTGGCAAATAAATATTCTTCCTTTTCTGAATGCTCACAAATGCTCTCCAATTTTCTGGATGAACATCTAATGGAAGGACTATAATTAGTGTGCTCTTTTGTGGCATACCTTGGTAGATTATATGACCAAATATTGTATAGTATTGTTGCAACAAATTTTTTAATTTTCAGTGTCCAAATCAACACATGCAAGATTGTAGTGCAAATCAGCAATGGCATTCATAACTAAACAATGGTTCATTGTAACCATTTGAAATATAGGCCATGTGAGATATCATATCTTTTAAACTGATCATTAACAATTTGGAAAACTACACAGGCCAAAAGTTAAAATTTCTATGCTCGTACTAAATATGCTCCATGATATTGCCCAACAAAAGCTGATCCTTAAAAACATTTAATTAATCTTTTCCACTCAGTTTTATGGGCAAGTTATCATGCCAATTGCTAATTGCCACAAAAGCAAAGACAAAGGCTAAAAACTGCAATGCACTTAAATGAAATCAACATGGGAATTGTTGTGCATCACAACACCAGCAGCGGTAATCAGACCTTGAAATTTCCAACAAAGCTTCAGGTGTCATTTTCTCCAAATCTGCCTGCTTCATAGATGCAAAATTATTGGTTTTGTCAGAATCAGCAATCCCATCACCATCTTTTTGTTCATGGACTAGAGACCGCATTTTCTTGTAGATACGCATTGCTGCTACAGCATCCTCGTATGGGTCATGTTGACCATTTTGTATCCGGTACCTGTGCAACTCATATTTTAAATGATATAATAATTGCTAAACATCAATATCCTAAGGTGATGGAAGCAAATATTCATCAAGGCATCCATTAAAAATTGTTAGCTACCAATCAAAAGCCCAAGGCAGCTCATAAAATAATGAATTTCCCTTCAAAGTTTCCACAAATGATCTGTACTTCATTCTAAACTTACATATGGAGATCTTGTTTCAAAGATGAAAACTAAAATGAATGCCACAATGTACATTGAACACAACTATCCTCTCAAAATATAAATTAGTTTCTATATTCAAGAAATGAAGTATAATACCCTAATAAATGCTTTGTCAAGTACTTGAGAGAGTGGCTTGTCTTGCCAGTCTTGCGCAATGGTGGATACTTAGCAGTGTCCCTGAAGACGATTATACAAAAATATAATTTACAATTGAATAATAATCAAGAGCAAAACGGATACAAAATTTTTGATATTTTCTAGAAGATGCAAAATTCAATACACTTTGACAATTTATAAGCATCAAATTATGACAAAGGTGTTCAAACACTATTGCAAGCATGTTACAAAACATTAAATACCTGATTAGATGGCTTGGGTATTCAAGCATTAAGCATTGCAAATCATTGTCTAAGCTGTGCCCGACAAGAAGCTTTGCCTTACCACCTACTAGACGAACTCGTGATACTGTTTCACCATTATATAAAATTTTCTTAATTTCCTCGGCCACATCTTTCACTGGTATTGCCTCAGCAAGATGCTCTGGTTTTATACCAGTGATATCAAACCTACAAAAAGCACAAAAGAAAGCTCTGAAACTCATAATGCACCTAATGTTTAGCTCCTGACATAGGATGTTGCTTTAACATATTATATTTTTCAGGCATATAATCTAAAATTCAGAATTAAATTGTTGTATACAAAAGATAGGGATGAACATATCACCTGTAATCTGTAATAGGTATCTGTGGCTTGACATATGTATGAAAGAGACAATTTTCTTCTTCATCAACCAGGCAGACTTTTCCACAAAGGTTAAAGGAGCCATCCTGCCCACCACCAACCATCTCACAATCTAGAGATACGGCAGAAACTGGATATATTTCATCATTCGGTTTTGTTTGGGGTCCAATCTTTTCAGCTTGGATACGCTTATTAATCAGTGAACGAGAACCAGATGGAACCTGCAAATAGTGATGCAAAAGTTGATTCAATTTGAATCATGATATCAAGCTTTGCTTTCATGCCCATTGCAGTAAGCAGACTGATAACATCAAGGCAACTAAATATTGTGATCGACTGCACAATTCTGCAGTGCATCTTCCACTCCACCGTATCAAAATACAAAATGCACTTACAGAAGACTGATCAGAAAGTATTTGACAGGTTCTTTTGTGAGCGGCAGCTTCCTCAGGGCTGTCAAAAAAAATCAAGCACAACTCACACCCCCTTTTGAGAAACTGTTCTGAGCATTCGGCCTTAGGCAGCGGACCTGTGGTAAAAAGATGCCAAAAATTAAACATTCAAACAAAACAAATTTCACATAAAAACGCATTGAAGAACATTGTTTAACTGAAGAAAAGTGCAACAAAAAAGTATAATCATTGTTAAGGACTAAGTCACTAAAATATAAAGTGGTAAATGGGCTTCACAATAGTTGATTAAGTTTTGCAGATTTAGGTTGAGAAGATTAAAGCGCATTGTGCATAATTATGATACAATAATAGCTACTTAATTTGATGAGAAAAGCAAATCCCACCACTGGCAAGGCTTACATTTGAGACACAAGCAGACCTTAGCTTGCAGACTATTCTATGAGGGCTTGCCACATCACAGCCCAACTTTCTCTGCATACTGTAAGTTCTCGGATTAGTGATTGGTGATTACTGTGAGTGCTGCCTGACCAAGGGCAAAAATAGGCCAAATAACAAATTCTCATTTCATAAAAAATTATTGAAGAGACTGACCTAGAATTAGAAACATTCTAACCATATCCCTGAATAACACCCTCGAATAGGTCAGCAGAAGGGTAATTACTTCAATTCTGACTACATCATTCTAGATCTAAATTCACCAATGATGAGCTGTTTGAAAGCATCTCAAGGCCCCCTGAGCTTGCTTTTGGCCACTTGAACTTTGCATCTCCCATCTTTTCTTTGTGGCAAGCTAATTGGCAGGCCAAATGCCTTCTCATCATCAACAGCAAGTGTACTTCTAGCATATAGAAAAAATCCAGCTGTTGTTTATGGGGTCACTTGTTAGGTCTATAGATTCCTCCTTTTTTTATAGCTCTGAGAAGAGGGAGAAACCCTAGAATCCTCTTTGTTACCATTTCTATTTAACAAAAATTGGCTTGGGTGATGCCCAACCCTCTTGTAATTGTTTTTAGTCCTTGAATTCTATCCCTCTATTTCTGCTTTTTTCCAACACAAAAGAAAGAGTTGAGACTCTAGGAAAGAAAAGATTGAAAAGAGAGAAGCTAGAGATTATGAACACAGTCGAACATAGTGAGTCAAAGAACCTGCAATGCTTTCAACAAATGCCAAATATGGGCTCATGTCCACAATGACAGTTAAATCTTGTTTGTCAATTGAACATTTTTTAACTGAAGAAGGGTGCAACAAAGAAGTGACAGTAATCATTGCTAAGAATTGAGTCACTAAAATATCAAGTGGTAAATGTAAATTCACAATAATCGATCAAGTTTTACAGATTTGGGTTGAGAAGATTAAAGCATACTGCGTATAATTATTCTACAATAATAGCAAACCAATAAATGCAAATCCAGCCACTGGCGGAGCCTACATTTGAGACACCAGCAGGCCTTGGCTTGCAAACTATTGTATAAGGGCTTGCCACAGCACAGCCCAACTTTCTCTGCATACTGTAAATTCTATGATTACTGTAAGTGGTGCCCGACAACAGGCAAAAATAGGCCGAATACCAACTTCTTGTTTCATAAAAAATAATTGAAGAGGCTGCCCTAGAATTAGAAACATCTCTAACCATGTCTCTGAATAACACCCTCCAATAGGTCAGCAAAAGGATGATTAGCTCATCTCTGAATAGCCCACGACTGCCTTGCTCTAAAATTAAATTCAAAAATGATGAGCTACTTGGAGGCACCTCAATGGCCCCCTGGGCTTGCTTTTGACCACTTGAACATTTGCCCCTCCCCTTTTAACTTTTTTTAAGCAAGATAATTGGCAGGCCATTTAGCTTTTCATCATCAAAGGCAAGTGTAGTCCTAGCATCTACAAGTAAATCCAACTGTTATTTATAGGGTGACTGGTTAGGTTTATAGTTTCCTTGCTTTTTCGATAGCTCTAAGAACAGGGAGAAACCTTCAAATCCCCTTCGTCACCATTTCTATTTAACAAAAATGGACTTAAAGGATGCCCCACCCTCCTTGTAACTGTTTAAAGTCCCTTAAATTTTATCCTTTCATTTCTGTTTTCTTCCAGCACGAAAAAACGGGTCGAGACACTATGAAAATAATTGAAAACAGAAAGCTTAAGGTTATGAACACATTCAAACATACCAACAAGATGTTCCCTCAGTGAATCAAAGAACTTGCAATGCTTTCTACAAATGCCACATATGGGTTCATGTCCAGAATGACAGGTCAATCTCATGTGTTCTACCAAATGCTCCATTTTATTGAATTGCTTGAAGCATGCTGCACATTTGTTCCTACAAGCACACCCATAAATGTTATCTTCTCAAATTTACGTAAAAAGATAGTCCATGAAAGGCAAACCATATGCCATGAGAGATAATTTGACCCAACATAGCACTGATTAACACATAATAAAACTTTGCACTAGATTTCCATTTGGGCACATTTGTAGTAAACCGTGCCTTATATTTGTTATTAGGGAATGCCCTAATCATTGTTACTATACTTTAATCGGACAGTACTAGGAAAAATAGAGATCTTAAACCGTGCATAGCTCACAATAAATCCCATTCCAGGCATACATACATAGAATTGTATTAGAAATGGATCTTAAGCAGGTAAATCATATGCCATGATAGATAATTGGACCAAGATGACACGGTACTAATACATGATAAAAATTTGTAGTAAATTTCCATTTAGGCACATTTGTGGTAAGGAAGTGCCCTCGTCATTATCACTATAATCAATTGACCAGTACTAAGAAAATCAGGGATCTTAAACCGGCACAACTCAATAAAAACTATTTCAGGCATAAAAAAACAGATTGTGTATCAGAAATTAATTCTAAGCATATACACCATGGGCCATAACAGACAGTTCACTGGACAGAACACAGGACTCATATACAATAAACCACACAGGACTCATATACAATAAACCGGCACAACTCAAAATAAAACCCATTTCAGGCATACATACATAGATTTTGTATCAGAAATGAATTCTACGCAGGTACATCATATGCCATAACGGATAATTGACTAGATATAACGCAGTACTAATAGATGATAAAACGTTTATCCAAATTTCCATTCGGGCACATCTGTAGTGTACCGTGCCTAGCATTTGTTATTAGGGAATGCCCTCACCATGTTACTATTATTTTAATCGGGCAGTACTGAGAGAAACAGAGATCTTAAACTGTGGAAGCTCACAATAAAAACCCATTCCAGGCATGCACGCATGGAATTAATATCAGAAATCAATCTTAAGCTATTTGGAAGCCCATAAAAGACACATCATTCAGATTATAGAATTGCTCAAATTTTTTGCTAGAATCCCCTCAAAATCCAAGACCTAATACCACTAAATCACAGAGTAGAACAGACAATCCCCCACACAGAATACTAACCTGCTGCTTTCTGCAGAATCCATGACTTTATTTTGATAGAAAATTTCACAAAAGAGGTCTGTGAATTTATTGTGTCCTAAGGTGGCGGGAATATCATCACCCAACAACGATTATCCATTTTGCTTGCTCTATGAAGAGGATATGAATCGATAATTGTGTATTTTGAACAGTTTGAGGACACTCTCCTCTTCGTGGGTCACATCAAATGGGCAAAGAATTAATTCTATGATGAAATGTGTTTTATTATTATTATTATTATTGTCGAAGAAAAAAATTGTATATTTTGTCATTTTTATTTATTTATTTTATATTATTTATTCAGATCGAGGGGTGTTCATTTTGTCAATTCTGTTAGGGGCAAGATCCCAACCTCATCTTTTAAGATGTTGAGGTCTTGCATTCAATAAGATTTTATCTTCGGTGGGCTCATTTATAATCATTCAACTTCACCAAAAGAACAGTTGTCCATTGACTTATTTTGGGTTTTGATTTTGGAAATTATTTCTATATGGGGTGTCCTCATTCATATTAGTCACACTCCACTTTCCTATTTTTATTTAAACTGATTTTTCCATCTTGGTTTGGATTGTAGATGTCCGTAGAGAGACATGTTGACTACTAATTTTGCATTATACGCTAACAGCCTTATGGGAAATTCAATGATGGGGGACCTTTGCGCGAGGTTCACTGAATAACCTTTGGGTTTGAGAAGCCGACTCTTCATACAATAGGGGGGAGAAAAAGGAGAAAGAATACTTAAAATCTACACTAATTAAGCGATACACCATAATATTTTTGGAATGTTTGAAGCGCAGAAAACCCAGGTATTTGCAATTTTAAGGCTCATTCAACAATCTACATGCCTAATACAGTTAGAGAAGAAAATCAAACAAGACTCATTCAACATAATATGACATACACCATTCATCTAACAAATAAAAAGTTTAATAACATAGTTTAATCTGTAGAGTCTCACAACACATATCATAGAAGTTACTGAATTGGAAAATAGCACATAAGTTAATCTATTAAGCTTCAAACAAAAATAACCATAAAGGCCATAGGCACAGTCTGATATATTTATCATCCACAAAACATAATTAACAGAAAGGCCTAATTCACAGAGCCAAAGTCTAGTAAACTTTTCTCAAATTCTGAACCCCTAAAACAACTGAAGAAAGGCCAATAAATAGCCCTCGGACGCCTAACAACTGTCAGTAGGAAAGCACGAGAAAAAAACCCCAACAACTGCTCCCTGTCAGGAATCTCCTTGTGTGGCATCCATAGAGATGCATGCAATCAAAAAGAGAAAAAGGTCTTTTGATATCATTATGCTAACTGCATCATGGCGACCTCTGTGCCTGCCAAAACAAGAAACCCATGGTGCCAACAACATTCCAGCTCACGAACCGACGAAGGGACACGCAGCAACTCTGAGGAGACTTAGAGCCGAGCATAAAAGGAGGACCGGGAAATGAAGTGCAGAGGTACCAAGTGCCACTACTAGCGCACGAAGAATGGTGGGGCTGGGAGCACTTACGCCAAAGGAAAGACCTGCGCCACGCGGCAGCTCTGCACTTTCTCATCGCAAGGCGAGAAAAACGAGCCACTTAGAGAAACGTCGTGACACCACATGGCACACGCAGACAAATGGAAGAGCGGGCCGAAAAGGGAAAGGGGAATGACAAACACTTAACCAAAACGCCACCCCGCGAATAACTTCAACAAAACATTAACATTTCTTGCGATTCAACGGGGAATTCTACCTGCGGAATGCTAGGACCCAAAATTGTTGGTTCTAAGACCAGACTTAAGCTTGAATTGGGAAAAGCAGATCAAAAACCTAGTGCAGCGGGATCCAATTCCCTTAGAAGGTAACGCTTGAGCTTCCAAGATTTGGCAATTCTAGTCCAAATAGATAACTTCATCGAATGGTAAACTTGTTGGTTCCTCATGGACCATCTTTAGAAGCGCATGGAGTTGAGCCAGGGGGTGTAGGAGCTTCTCGACTTCCTTTACTGAAATAGGACTACTAAGGTGTTGTAGGAAAGTGTGATCTTGTTGCAGTTGATCAATTTGTCTTTTAACTTGCTCAACCCCTAAAACAAAGCCATTTATAGGAAAAGGTGAAGGCAGGCCAAAGTACACAAACCTCTCCACACGCCGCTTGATATTTGGAATCGAAATCGTCAAGGAATTAAGTGTTGCCAACGCTTGCATGGCTGCCTTGTGATGATTGATGAAAAGATTGGCCCTCCTAATCAATTGCTTACAATCTGCAACTCCCTTTGCTACCAAATCCTCATCAGAAGCAACATATAGCCACTGAATCAACCTTTGGTCCATGGGGAGCTTAGGACCAATTAAGAGAGTAACCCTGTCAATGAGAACACCCGCTCCAACACAAAGAGACTGTGCTTCACCAAGGAATCTTAGCACAGGTTGCAGTGAAGGGCAATATTGCTTAACCTTCTCCCAATGAGAAACATACAATTCTTCCACAACCAGAGAGAGATCTTGAGGAACTTCCAGAGGGGGGGAAGTTGAGATAAGCATGCGATTTCATCGCACTTCACTCTTATCTCATTTTGCATATCCTTATTTATGTCCTGCTCACGAGTGGCCTGATGCTCCAAAGTGAGGATCATGGTGCCTCTATCCTGAAAAGCGTCCTGAAGCCGCGCTATGCGATCTTTCTCTTGCTACAATAATTCCTTTGCATTTTGGAGTTCCTTCTCAGTTTGCTCTAGGCTACTCTGCATTTCACGTGTGGTTGTTTCAAACTTCCCTCTTTCCTCATTTAGAGTGACCTGCGCATCGCTCAAATATCGCGCGTATTCTTCTTTCAGGCGAACCTCTTCCCGCAGCTGAGCTTGAATCTAGGTAGCATCTCTGGAAGTTGCTTTCAGCTGGTGTATTTTTTGTTCTCTCTATTGCAATTCCTTTAGTGCTACATTCCTCGCCGCCTCTTGTTCCTGCAGCTGAGCACTCACATTGTTTAGGGCATCTTGTAACTTTTCCTTTTTAGAATTTGCTTGAGCTAACAAGCCTTGCAAACGGTTGATCTCATCACTTCTAGCTTTCTCCTCCTTCCTCTGATGGTCCAAGGATTCTTTGAGGCGACTGATCTCTTCTTGCATCTTGTCCAAATGATGACTCTTCTTGATGAAACCTGAAGACACAACCTTTGAAGTCTCTTCCATCATTTCCACCTTATCCATTGCAGTGGCATTCATGAGATCAATCCCAACAACATGTAGGGAGTAATCATTTGATTTCATTTGGGCCTTCGACTTGTTGACCTTTGGAAACATGGTTGCAAAGAAGAGACTTTGATTCTCCTCATTGAAATGTGTGCACATGTGGTCGGGCTGGCTTTTGTCCATCCTTCTTCTTCCTCTTGTTGGCCCGGTTAAGACACATGGTTTTAGAGTAGGTGACCTGCTGATAATAAGTATCCGAAGTGGAAATAGCTTGACCCGCAAATGTTGAATCAGGAGGAATGACATAGGGAAAAGAGGAAATGGAACCACTTTTTTGAATGGGTTGTGCAAGCATGGTTGGGGAGAACAATAGGACAAAGGGAGACGCTCTTGAAAAAGTTGGATCAGCGAAGGCTGAACCGACATTGGGGGTAGGAGTGGACTCTCCAAAACCAAGCATACATGCTATAGGGGTTGTAGTGGAAGTTTGTGGGAAGAATGTTGCAGGGAATGAGACAATAGCCTACAACAACATAGCCTACTATGAAGGGGCGATCACAGACGCAACCTGAGGCTCAATCGACAATCCGGCGGGTGCTAATGTAAGAGCAATAGGGACCTGGGTAGACATGGGTGCAACTTGGGATGCCGAGGAAACTAGAGACTGAGAAGAGAGGAGGGGAGGAGGAAGTTGTACCTAAACCGTAGAAGTCACCACCTGTTGAGAGGCTGAAGGAGCTGCAGGTACTCGAGAAGACAAACCATTCTTTGTAGAGTCCATAGATTGTTTCTTTTTAGATGGGGGGTCGAAGATCTACTTCTCAGTTGGTCTTTCTGAAGATTGGGAGTGCATTTTCCGAGTTGGGTTGGCGAAAGGAACTGAAATGTCAGCCTCAACACCTTGCTCTTCTACATTTATAATCTCCACCTCTTGTTGTTGAGCCGACTCGAGGGATGAGTCTTCACGTGGGGACTCGTCACTTGCCTCTTCCTCATCATTACTGTGCTTTTGCCATGCCTCTTCAAAATATTTTTCCAAGGGAGTGTTACCCACATTAGCCTTGAGTTGTTGGGTTTCTTGATGGTAAATCCAGAAATTCTCTCTCTTCTTTCTAGGCCAAGAATCTTATTTCATGGTTCGCAACATATTATGGGGAATAGGCTTAGCCGGGTTGTACCTCTACAGGGGAGTGTAGAAACTCAACCATGGGGGTCACACAACTTTAGGAAAATCACTAGGATCAATATAGAGGCTCGGGTGATTCACTAGAGGATTGGTGCGGCCTTCCCATGAGTTTTGCGGCACATGCTTGATGGCATTCCTTCTATGTTTGTTGAACAAGCACCCATCCAGGTCATAACTCCATACATTGTCAATTACTACCAAGCCGAGTTGCACCAGCTTGGAGGTCAAGACCATCTCAGTAATACTCTTTCGTTCAAGGAAAATGCGACCAATTGCCTTGTGGTCTTCAATTATAGATGTATCATGTTTCCTTGACCCTATAACCTTCTCAACTTCCACCAGCTTCCTGAATATCTCAAGAGCCAAGGCCCTTTTAGTGACATGCGTAGGTAGGCAGAATGGTTCCCCAGAAAAATCATGTACACAAATGAAAGAAAAATCCCTCCCCAAGAACCAATCACAGCAGGGGTGTTCGTTACTCATCCAATTCACCTGAATTTGGGAAAATTGGGCAAGAGGCTCTTGAGGAATAACACCAAAATCTTAAAAGACGGGGGCTAGGAAACAATCTGAAAACTGATATGTGTCATAGGTGGTCGACAAGACGAGTGTCCAGACAGACATCGACATTTTGTTTCCTTGCTCATCATGGGTAGCCAATTGGATGTACTGACTAAAGAAAGGGCAATTTTGGTGTACGAACAAATGAACTAGGAAAGAAGCGAACCTGAACCGTCACAACTACTCAACCTCATCCAACTGCCTTGTCAACTCTTTGGCTATCGACATAGAGACATCAAAATGAAACAACTCTCTCTGTTTCCGGCACTTAAAAAGTAACCCCATCATGGGAGCTGAGATCTCCTGGTCACTATCATGACCACATAGGAATGCAATTGTTGAGGCAATGTCTTGGAGCTTGGGAGGTTCAATCACCGAGATCCGATTTAACACTGCTTGACAGAAGGGGACGATATCTCGCTTGGTGTACCAATAGTCTTCCATGACATCCTTGTCAAAAATCTCTATAATATCAATTCTGGGGCAACACAGCATGTCTCTAATAGTGTCTGGGGTTATGAAAACCTACAAAGAAGAGCTCTGTATTGAAGGAGGATCAGGTACGAATCTGCTTGTGCACGCTGCAACAAATTTTAGACAATGTGGAACCATGGGCACCAAGAATTGGGGAACGTCGTTGTTCCAGAATTTAAACACTGTAGACTGCGACTCATTCCTATGGCTCAACATTCTCGTGCATGCAGCCTCCCTGAGGTCCTTCGGCTATTTGTGCAGATCAGGCTCAATGACATCTTCAAATGTGTCAATTACTACCATGGGGTCCTGGGTGTTCGTCTTCGACTTGGGCTTAGTTTTGGGGTAGTCCAGCTTTGGAGGCATAGCTTGAGATGCATATGAGATCTCCTTGTACACATCAACCCACATCGCGCCCTGAGATGGGTTAGAGGCTCCTGCTGCAATCTTCATTTCTTTGTAAACAAGCTTCTTGACACTTCTTAAGGACTTTGGCGCTCAAAATGTAGAATGAATATCTTCCATGCACTTTTGAGGTTCTCTTCTTTAAATGCATCACATGTCTAGATTTGCGTGCAAAAAAGGTGCATTTATTATAAGTAACAGTCCACACGTATGCCATCTCATTTTCCATGTGGCATTAATGCAAAAACATGAAGAGGCATCGCCATTGTGTTTTTGAAAAGATCTGCCCACTACATCATTATTTTAAGCCATTTGAGATGATTTTCTTATCAGGATAGATCTCTTCATTAAGGAAAATATTTGCGGCCAGCAAGGCTAACACGAGCCAAAACGATCCTTCAACTTACTGGGTTTAGGCAAAACATACTTGAGGATACACGTGGCGTTTGAGTATGCTGCTTCCTTTCTCGAGGCTCTGAGCACGATATATGCAATCCTTAAGCTTAACTCCATTCACTTGCGTGAGTTATGAGAAAGGATAGCCGCATCGAAGATTGAGGGCACTAGCTCTTAATTTTCATTTATTATTCAAGACTAGAAATCAGCTATAAATATGTCTTTTCAAACATCTTTTTGCATAGTAGATGGCTTAATGACAAAGTTTCTAGAGTCATGGATACTCCTGTTAGGCTCACCAGCAGCAAGGCGTAGGTCATTTTCCTAGGAAACATTTTAGACTGGCGGTTGCAAATCATGATGCAACGAAGAAGCCCTTTGATTATTGCAGCCATAAAATTGGTGCTTGGCAAGAATTTTATCGATGATATGGATCAGTATCGCGTCAACACGAACATTTCCTCACACTTTATGGCCTCGTTATTAGACACTAGTGTAGACACCTAAAATTAATATTTAATTAATTTAAGCTTGTCAACATAATTAATCGATTTAATTGTGTTATCCTTATTCCTCTTAGTGTTAATTAAATCCAATTTAATTAATCATGTCACTATTAATTAATTTATCAAATAAATTAATTATTTCCCTATTCTTGTAAAGTCCCCCTAGTAATTATTTCCTCTAAACCCGCTCAATTAATTAATTTTAATTAATTAACCTATTCCTGTGATTCCTAAAAATCACTTTTTCTAATTCTAGCTCAACCTAATTAATCCTTCTAGAATCTCTCATAATCATGGTTATCATCATTTCTCCAATTTTAAATTCCCACTCATGTCACATCAACATTGAGCCTCTCAAAGAAATTCAAATTTCTTTGAATCCCTCCATGCATCCTTATTTTGGAAATTTTAATTCCTCATTTTGAAATTCAAATTTCCTTTCCCCCCTCTTCTCAACGAATTTTCTATTCCTGTTTATTTTCCCAAGGCACCCTTGATCCATGCCTTCCATTTCAAATCAATCTTGGCCCTTCATTGGCCTCCTCCAATCTATAAATTGGGGATCATTTTGATAACTTAATGATGAGCGAATAGTACCCAATCGGTACTGAGAGGGGGGGGATGAATCAGTACAGGCAAAAATACAGTCCAAAACCGGTTTGACAGCAGACACTTCAAATGACTGGCAGACAGTGACACCAGTTTGAAACAGAGTGCAACCGGTAAAGCTAAGAATGTCTGAGACAAGCATTAACCGGTTACTCACTTAGCTTTTCACTCAACTCGAGACTACACTACCATTTCACCCTTATGTATAAACAAGTAATCTATCATCAGATCATAATAACAGCTAGTTCAACATGTTTTATTGACAAACATAAAACACATAACCATCATATGCTTGACAGACAATAGCAAAGCATCACAAGATAAGAGCATCACACATGACACACATATTTTTCACGTGGAAACCCAACTGGGAAAAACCACGGTGGGGATGAATATCCACAAGTTGTTTTTGAACACTTTAGAAGTTTTCTCTGTTAGGAGCCTTGTCCGGTTAGAGACATTACAAAAGGTTCTGCTAGGAACCGATCCTATTAGAGATCACCCGATTAAGGGATGGCTACAATACCCGATTAAGGGTTAAACCCCATTAAAGGTTACCTTGTTAGAGGATTTCAAGAACTCAATAGCTAAAGGATTCCGAACTCAATAGCTTTGAATTACCCTGTTAAAGGATTTTCAGCAAGTCGGTTAAGGCTACCTTGTTAAGGGATTTTCCAACTGGTGAGGTGGTTAGAGATCAACAAGTATTACAATGATCTGGTAACAGAACTCAATGCCAATGCAGATCTGCTTAAGCTCCTCTTTACCTTCTACACTTACACTCTGCAGGTATGACTTCTCTCCTTTTGGTCTGGCAAGAATCACATATCCCTTCTCTTGGATACACACACACACAACTTTTTCCAACAACCTCAGAAAGAGACACAACATCGACCTTATAGGAAAACAGATAGGTCGGTAGCATTAACCCTAAACCCTAACCCTGTTAGGTTAAGGAATTCAAATGGTTCAATCCTGACCGTTGAGCACACTGCATTAAATGCAGTAGATCTTGATCCAAATTCAAGACATTCTCCATCATCCATTTCCACCGATTTTATGGCAGCTGATAACCCATCACATTTTATCACCGTTTTATAGGCTTCGCACATTCTTGAGGTAGATAGGAACAATCTCCCTCATGCAAGATCCTTCACGCACATAGGCTTACGTGGCAACATGATCTGTTCGTCTTTACAATGCTAACTCATCACACAATATCATCGGTTGAGCCACACAGGCTTGAAGCACATCAACCGGAAACCCTAAAGTTGAGACTACCAACCGGTAGTCATACAATACTTCCATATGCCGGTTCCCATAAGTATATGCCGGTTCATCATGAACAAGCACACCGCTTCACTTTGGCACAAATGCCGGTTCACAGTGTTATACCAGTTCTCACATATGTTGGTTCACACCTCTTCAACATATTGACATCAATGACAACATACAATGTCATTATGTCCACATACTGGTTCACATAATGCCAACAATCTCCCCCTTTGGCATTGATGGCAATATACAAAGATATCTCTCTGCTTCACATCTTCTCCCCCAATGTCTGTAGATATCTTCTTCGCTTCACATCTTCTCCCCCTTTGACAACAATGCCAAAGTGGAGGCACAAGTTTCCCTGTTCCATTATGCTGCTCCCCCAGAGGAGTAGCATTTTTCACACATCAACCCTGAAGAAAGATTTGACTATGCAATACATGACTGATGTGGAGCATATACCTTTAGTTCACCTTCGGAAGGGGCAGTACCCCTAATTCACCTCTTAAGTATGTGAATGTAGTCTTTGGGAGAGGCTTGGTGAATATGTCTGCTAATTGCTCCTTACTGGAAACATGCTCCAGTGCAATCTCTTTGTTCTGAACCTTTTCCCTCAAGAAATGATACTTAAGCTCAAAGTGCTTGGTTCTAGAATGTAAAACTGGATTCTTGGAGATATTAATTGCACTAGTATTGTCACAAAATATACTTACCGGTTTAGATACAGGAACTTTGAAGCCATTCAATACATGCTTCATCCAAATTGTTTGAGTACAATTCATGAAAGATGCAACATACTCTGCTTTTGCTGTAAATTGAGAGATACAACTCTGCTTTTTACTCATTCATGAGACTAGTCTACCACCAAGGAAGAATGCAACACCAGTTGTGCTCTTCCAGTCATCTACATTACCAGCCCAATCATCATCTGTGAACACTTTCAGGTTAAAATCATTATTGTATGGATACCATAACCCATAGTCAATAGTTCCTTTCAGATACCTAAGAATCCGCTTGACTACAACCAAGTGGGATTCTCTTGGACTTTTCTGGAACCTTGCAGTAATGCCAACTACATGTGCAATATCCGGTCTGCTATGCACTACATAATGCAACTTACCAATCATTGATCGGTATTCCTTCTCATCAACCAATGCAGAGTCATCCTCTTTGGATAGTTTACAACCGGTCACCATCGGTGTACCAACCAGTTTGCTATCTTCCATGCCAAAAGTCTTCAACACTTCTTTGACATATTTGGACTGAGTGATAAAGATTCCATCCTTCATCTGTTGGATCTGTAGTCTAATGAAGAACTTAATCTCCCCTATGAGTGACATTTCAAACTCTTTCTTCATCTCATCTGCAAATTCATGACTCATCTTGTCATCTCCACCAAAGATAACCTCACAACAAATACCTCACAGATTAGGATCTGATCTCCTTCAGACTTCAAGTAGATATTGCTATCTTCACTTGTTCTTTCAAATCCAATCTTCACAAGATGGGAATGTAGACGTTCATACCATGCCCTAGGTGCCTGCTTTAGTCCATATAGGGCTTTATGTAGCCTACATACCATGTCACTTTCTTCAGATAGGGAAAACCCATCTGGTTGCTCAATATACACCTCCTCTTTAAGTACACCATTTAGGAATGCAGATTTTACATCCATTTGATATACTTTGAAACCTTTAAAAGCTGCATATGTCAGAAGTATATGGACCCCTTCCAATTTGGCTACAAGAGCAAAGGTTTCTCCATAGTCTTCTCTTTCTTCTTGAGCATATCCTTTGCATACCAATCTGGCTTTGTTTCTAATCACCGTGCCATCCTCATTCAGCTTATTTCTGAAGACCCATTTGGTACCAATGACATTTTTATGCTCCGGTCTGGGTACCAAAGACCATGTACCATTTTTCTCTATCTGGTCAAGTTCCTCTTCCATTGCCTTGATCCAGTCTTCATCTTTATGTGCCTCTTTAAATGATTTAGGCTCAAATTTAGAGATCATACATGAGTTTTCTCTGACCTTTCTTCTTGTAAGGATTCCTGCTTCCTTATCTCCTATGATCTGATTAGGATCATGATTCAGCTTGACATACTGAGGAATGGTCTTGATGGATTCCTCTTGCTTTTCTTCTTCATCCTCATCTCCATCAGTATCAACATCTACATTTGCCGATGTAGGAACACTGTTACTGGTACTCGGTTGACTAACAATTGGTTCCCAGAAGGTTGCAACTGGTTCGTTTACCTCTTGCTCACTACCGGTTTCCTTAGTTTTCTCAGAGGTTTCATCAACTCTTACATTGATGCTTTCCATAATTCTTTGAGTCCTATTGTTGAAACACTTGAGAGCTTTGCTCTTGGTGGAATATCCAAGGAATATTCCCTCATCACATTTCGCATCAAATTTGCTCTTGTGTTCACTCCTCTTGATGTAACATTTGCTACCAAACACTCTAAAGTAGCTAACCACAAGTGTCTTACCGGTCCAATACTCATAAGGAGTTTTATCCTTACCTTTCTTGATGAGTACATGATTCATTGTGTAGACTGCAGTGCTCACCGCTTCTCTCCAAAAGGTGTGAGCTACCTTTCCTTGAATCAACATGGTTCTAGTTGCTTCAACCATAGTCCAGTTATTCCTCTCTGCTAGGCCATTATGCTATGGAGTTCGGGGGGTAGACAATTGCCTCTTGATGCCATGTTCTTCACAATACTTGTTGAATTCACCGGAAGTGAATTCCCTTCCTTGATCAGTTCTTAGGCACTTGATCCTTTTACCACTTTCCTTCTCCACTAAAGCTCTGAAAGATTTGAACTTTACAGAGGCTTCAGACTTGTCTTTCAAGAATGTGACCCACATCATTCTTGAGCAGTCATCAGTGAGAATCATTAAGTACCTATCACCCTGCACACTTCTAGTTTTCATAGGACCAAACAAATCAGTATGCACAAGATCAAGCAAGTTGTCAGCAGTAAAAGATTTACCTTTAAAGGTTGAGGAAGACATTTTCCCCAATTGACACTCTCTACACAAGGTATTATCTAATTTGCTTGGCATCGACAACCCTCTAACTGCCTTGATCTTACTAGCTTTCACAATGTTATCAAAGTTTACGTGGCAGAGTCTCCTATGCCATATCCAGCTATCATCAAATTTTGCCATAAGACATGTACTTATATTTGCATTCAGATGAAATAGGTTACCTTTAGTCTGCATGTCGGTGGCCACCAGTTCACCATTCTTTCCTTTGATTCTGCAAATTCCATTCTTGAATTTCAGAGTGAGGCCATTGTCATTCAGCTGGGCAACACTAAGAAGGTTGTGGCTGAGACCATCAACCTAATACACATTATCAGCACTACTCTTTCTATTCAGAGAGATGGACCCTCTACCTTTGACCATGCATGGTGCATCATTGCCAAAGTGAACCACACCACCATCATACTCCTTCAAGGATAAAAAATTGCTCTGGTCGCCAGTCATATGGTGAGAACAACCACTGTCAATGATCCACTCATTGGAATTATCAAACCGGGAGACAAGAGCCTTCTTGTCTGACACATCTTCTTTGACAACAACAAACACAATATCTTCATTTTCTTCATCCTCTGATTCTTCATCTATGACACCTTCATCAACTGCCACAAAACAGTTTCTCCGGTTTCCTCCTTTGAATTTCTTGAACCTTTTCGGTTTGTCCTTGTTGTCGCCATTAGGACAGTTTACAACAATATGTCTTATCTGGTTGCAAGAAAAACATTTCAAAGGTAGCTTACCTTTGTATTTTTCGGTTCCTTTTGGAAGTTTCCTGGAAAGGAGAGCTTCAAATGCCATCAGAATCTCCTCATCATCCATTTCTCTGCTCTATCTTGGTTCACCACTAGTGCTAGCTTCTTTTCCTTTTCTGGATGGTACAACAGAAGCTTTAAAAGCTGATTCAGTCTTTTGAACACTGCCATCAAAACTATTTAGCTCATAGGCTGTCAACTTTGTTATGATGGAGTCTAAGGATACCTTAGTCTTGTCTATTGATCTCAGAACCTAAATAGCAACAACCCTTATTGCATAGACTGGCAATAGGGATCTCAGGACTTTTCTTACCATAGTGGCATCTTCTATTTTACCACCTACACTCTTGATATCTCCAACAACGGTTTTGATCCTTATTCCATACTGTTGAATGGTCTCACCTTCAACCATCCGCATATCTTCAAACTTCCCTCTAAGGCTTTCTTCCTTACCTTGTTTTACATGCTCATCACCGCCATAGATATTTTCAAGAGTATCCCATACCTCTTTGGGATTTACCTTATCCTGAACATCAATAAACTCAATGTTAGATAAACTACTAATTAGGGCTTCCATGACTTACCCATTCTCTTGCATCTCTCTCTTTTGGTCATCTATAAGGGTACCGGTGGGAGCAACATAGACAGTCTCAACATAGCTCCAGTGTTGAGCACCCATGCTTTTGATGAATATATTCATTCTGTCTTTCCATATACTGAAATTTTCTTTGTTAAACTTTGGACCTTCCCTCTTCATCATTAGACTGGGATCTTTACCTCAAGTGGTTAAGCTTATAGCACAGAGGACCTGGAGGATGCTTTGATACCAATTGATAACTTAATGATGAGCGAATAGTACCAAACTGGTACTGAGAGGGGGGGGGGTTGAATCAGTACAGGCAAAAATACAGTCCAAAACCGGTTTGATAGTAGACACTTCAAATGACTTGAAGACAGTGACATCGGTTTGGAACAGAGTGCAACCGGTAAAGCTAAGAATGTCTGAGACAAGCATTAACCAATTACTCACTTAGCTTTTCACTCAACTCAAGACTACACTACCATTTCACCCTTATGCATAAACATGTAATCTATGATCAAATCATAATAACAACTAGTTCAACATGTTTTATTGACATGCATAAAACAAAGAACCATCATATGCTTGACAGACAATAGCAAAGCATCGCAAGATAAAAGCATCACACATGACACACATATTTTTCACATGGAAACCCAACTAGGAAAAACCACGATGGGGATGAATACCCACAAGCTATTTTTGAACTCTTTAGAAGTCCACTCTATTAGGAGCCTTGTTCGGTTAGAGACATTACAAAAGGTTCTACTAGGAACCGTTCCTGTTAGAGATCATCTGGTTAAGGGATGGCTACAATACCCGATTAAGGGTTAAACCCCATTAAAGGTTACCTTGTTAGAGGATTTTAAGAACTCAATAGCTAAAGGATTCCGAACTCAGTAGCTTTGAATTACCCTGTTAAAGGATTTCCAGAAAGTTGGTTAAGGCTACCCTGTTAAGGGATTTTCCAACTGTTGAGGTGGTTAGAGATCAACGGGTATTACAATGATCTAGTAACAACACTCAATGCCAATGCAGATCCACTTAAGCTCCTCTTCACCTTCTGCACTTACACTCTGTAGGTATCGCTTCTCTCCTTTTGGTCTGGCAAGAATCACGTATCCCTTCTCTTGGATACACACACACACAACTTTTGCCAACAACCTCAGAAAGAGACACAACATCGACCTTATAGGAAAATAGATAGGTCGGTAGCATAAACCCTAAACCCTAAACCTATTAGGTTAAGGAATTCAAATGGTTCAATCCTGACCATTGAGCACACTGCATTAAATGCAGCAGATCTTGATCCAAACTCAAGACATTCTCCATTGTCCATTTCCACCGATTTTATGGCGGCTGATAACCCATCACATGTTATCACCGTTTTATAGACTTCACACATTCCCGAGGTAGATAGGAACAATCTCCCTCATGCAAGATCCTTCACGCACATAGGCTTACGTGGCAACATGATCTGTTCTTCTTTACAATGCTAACTCATCACACAATATCATTGGTTGAGCCACACAGGCTTGAAGCACATCATCCGGAAACCCTGAAGTTGAGACTACCAACCGGTAGTCATACAATACTTCCATATGCCGGTTCCCATAAGTATATGCCAGTTCATCATGAACAAGCACATCGCTTCACTTTGGCACAAATGCCAATTCACAGTGTTATACCGGTTCTCACCTATGCTGGTTCACACCTCTTCAACATATTGACATCAATGACAACATACAATGTCATTATATCCACATACCAGTTCGCATAATGCCAACACATTTCCTCACAAAAGGATCCACTTCCTCTATAGCATTCTCATGCTACCCATTTCTCTTCTATCTTCTTCCTTCAATCTTCCAATCCAAATCCATTCAAAATCCTATCAAATCCAATCCCTCTTGTTGAGAAAGGGAGAGCAATCCACATCCCCATCAAGGACCAATCCACTCAAGTGAGGAAGGGGCGCATTCTTCACTTCACCGAAGGTCTAATCCGAAGGAGAAGGCAAGATATCAAGGAATAAGTGGTTTATTATATGTTTGAATGTTTTATTTGAATACTAACTATAGACACATAAAAATTTCCATTAATTTATCCTCGTTTAATATCAAATTTCTTGGAACATCGGGTGAATCCTTATTATTATACTATTATTTCTCCATAATTCATTATTCATAATTTCTATATTTCATTATATTATTATTAATATCTCATCATTTATCTATTAAATTTATCAAATAAAAATTATATCACATTCATTTATACGCCTCCATGCATTCACCTTATATACATTTCTCTATTTATTTAATAAAACCCTTAAATATCCCCTCCTACCACTTACCATTTCCCATTTACCACTCATCTTGCATTATCCCATATTCATCCCACAACATGAACTCACTTGGATAAAATCTATTTAAACAAGGCCCCCTATCTTATTTGGGTATCTCATCTTTATGCACCAAACTTATGTCAGTTTGCATCCCATTATCTTGACATCTTATCTACTATTTTTGCATTTCCAAATCTCCATTTCCTCATAGCTTTTTGCATAAGTGCTTCTAAGAGAAAATGTATTAAATGTGAAATCTTGAGGAATAGGAGTACAATGGAGTAGAGTTTGATAGCATGCATGCATGTTTCTAGTTTAGATTTCCATTTGCATGTGTGTGTTTTGCAGGAAAAACTTCATTGTTGGATTTTGAAAGATTGAATCTTGTACTCATTCCATTTCCTCCATCTTCACTAACCACTAAATCTTACATTGCTCATTTTCCCCTCTTCATTATGGCATGCTCGGTGGGACTCACTTCCCTAGAATTTAATCTTTTTTGGAGTTTTTTTGTGAGTTTTTGCTTATAGGTGTCGAAACAACGGGAGTGACTACAAACTAGCATGATCGCCATGAGATTAGCGTGAGTGCTGCCTACTTTGGCGCATGCGCATGCGCTTTAGCGTGTGGGATTAGAGTTTGAAAGTTTTAACTCGCTTTCTTTTGCAGGTCTGCAGAACAACGTGGGCGCCGCGAGAACAACGTGGGCGCTGTGGGAACAATGTGGGCATCATGGGAACAACGTGTCCGCCTGCAACATCATCTTATTCCTTCTCCTCTCTTCTATTCTTCCACCTTCTGTTTTTTATTCCAGAATTAGTACTTAAAAACACACTAAAAAGAAAAAAACTTAAAAAATAAAAAAAATTAGTTAATTTTGTATTTAGCTATCTTTTTTATTTCGGAAGTGTCACTTCAATGCGAGTGCTTTGTGAATAGCATGGGCGCTCTGGCAGAATCCAGCCCATTTTTGAATTTTTAAAATTTAAATTTGTGGTTGTGCTAACCTCCTTCAGCGTGACCACCATCAAAACAACGCATCTGCCTCAGGTATATTCTGCCTTTTTTTTTTAATTTTGTACTTTTCTACATTTTCTATTTTTCTCTTTTCGGACCCCCTGCAATGTGTACGCAGACATTTTAGTGCCTGTGCAGGTGCTTCAGCGCGAGTGTCTGCAGAATAATGCAAGCATTGTTTTTGCAAAAAAATGTTTATTAAACAGTTTTTTTAGTTTTTCAGGTCCCGCCCGAGCAGTCCAAGACATAATAAAAACTACTAATTTGATATTCTACAGGTTGCCTAAGGAAATCCAGCTAGACATTGTGTTTTTCTTAATCTTCTTATTCTAGGCACCTCGATCTAATTAGGGGTAAAATAACATCTGCTTGAAGTGTTTGAGAAAAGTGTGAAAGTAGGAGAGTATGCTCTTGTCTATCTAGATAATCAAAAATCTATACCTTTGGTACTTTTATAGCTTGTTGTGTGCTTTCCCTTAGCGGGCCTGCCCTCTCAATTTTCTTAGGCATTGGTGAGAGGGGAACGACCCAAGTGAGTACAACTAGACCTGGGCATTCTGACTCACTATAATAAATAGGCCTTTTGAGATGAAAGTTTCGAAGGACAGAGCAATTCAAGAGTTCACTCTCATATTGAGCACTTTGTAGGGCCCCTTGAGGTCTCAATCACGCTTGCGTGACTACAAGGAGTAGTCCTCGAATAGAAATCCATACTAAAAGCCCTAGGAATAGAAGCCACTCGGGTCACCTCCGAAAGGTGGATAATCTTTGTGCAAGGGAGATGGTAACTCCTCCAAGAGACTTGCCATATCATGCCCCCATTAGCGTTTGGAGTTGGCTAATACAGCATTGAGAATCCATTGCATGAGACTCAGTGGTCGTATTCTGATCAGCTATTGGGTGTGTACCTACATCAGCAAGCAAAGGTTTTCCTCCTCATCCAACTTCCTAGGATAGCACGTGGTGTTTGGATTCTCTATGTGTGTCAGTGGCCAATGTGTATTCATTGTTTGATATCTCTTGCCAAGTCCATCATTCCTCCAGCCAATCAATCCTCCCTCTTTCCGGATTCCATCTTGTCAAATCCCTAATCCATTTCTATCTATTCAAGTAATCCTCCAATCCATTTTCATCCATTCATACAATCATCCTTCCTCAACCAATATTTGTGTCCAAATCATTCATCTGACTTTGGGTAGCCTCCCCCTTTATTCTTCCTATTATCTATCTATTCTTCCATAATCATTCTCCCTCTAATCCAATCAAATCAATCCATATTTCTAATCTAGTTATCCAATCCCTCATCAATCAATCATCCAATCCAATCCAATCCAATCCAATCATGTCCTAATCCAAGGACCAATCCAATCAAATCAAGTCCTAATCCAATGACCAGTCCAATCAAATCAAGTCCAATCAAAATCAAATCCAATCAAAATCTAATCAAGTTTGACCCATCATCATTCAAAGCCAAGTCCTAATCCTCATATTCATCCAATTCCAATCTAATCCCTCATTCTCAACATGGCTACCCAAAATTTCAAAGCTTGGTATGAGAAGATGCTCATGGAAGTTCACGAACCACCTCAACCTACTTACCAAGTCAATCCCATAACATCCCATCCATCTATCATATCCCCATCCATTTCATCTCAACACACTATATCCAATCCCAAACTATATCATATCTCTTACCCTTCCTCTACCTTTGACAAGGGAAATCCATCTTATTCCCCATCCGTACTTTCATATTATCCCTCATCCACATATATACCTTCATCTCCCCTCCTATCTACATCCCAATCCCCATCCTTTTGCAACACATTCATTACCTCTACTCCCCATCCAAATAATTTACTCCATATTCCTCCAAGCATTAATCCTAATTCCCCAATCCATTATCCTAATCCTCCATCCAATCCCCATCCTCCATCTAATCCCCATCCTCCATCTAATTCTTATCCTCCAAAATCCGTATTATCCACGTCCTCCAAATCCATCATCCATAATCTTATCCAAGACATGCTAGCAAAGGAGACAAAATCCCCACCTCAAAACAAAGTTGCCAAGTCTCCTCAAGTCCTCCATCCACCCCAATCACCTCCACCTTAAAACAAATCTCAATACCCCACACTTCATGATACCCCCATTGCTCCATCTACTTGCATCGAAGATTCCATATCCTCCTCCATCATACCACCCCCACAACCCCGAACATGCCAAGGGCTTCTTCCAAATCATGCTAGCATAGAATCCTCTCCATATCATGGTGCATCTCCCTCCACTCCATCTAATGATCCCATCCCCTCCACTTCCTCTCATGATCATATGATTCCTCTATCCAACCCTCTCCCTCCATCACATGATCCTCTCCCATCTCATGATCCAATCACCCCTCCCACTCCATCTCATGGTACCCTCCCTAATCAAGATCAAAGTATCCCTTCATCTCCATGTCATGATCCCAATCTATCTAAAGATCCTAATCTTCCTTCCACATCTCATCTCCCTCAAAATGGACTCGCATCTTGTTTCTGAAATAATTAGGGTCCTCAAGCTAATTCTCAAGATGTTGGTACATCCTTTATTTCTCCTAAGTCCAAAGTCCTTCATGCAAATCAAAATCCCATCATCCCTCATCATCCACATCCATTTTGGGACCCTATATTCCAAAGCTAAACCCTCCATTCCTTCCATCTATTTTGGGTCCTTACATCCCTCCATCCACCATCCCATCACCTCAAATAATCCCCAAGAAAGATCAACAAAGGCACACATCATTGAATGTCTCCCAACACTCTCCATCATCCCACCATCCATAAAATCCCTAAATCATCCATCCTCATGCACCGATACCATTGCTATTGGAAGCAATTTGGATGCCCAATCTAAAAAGCATAAAGCTCAAAATCCAAAAAAATCAAAGGATCAGCATGTCCCCTCAAAATGACATGCTCGAAAGGAAAATATGATCCGAAAGAAAGAAAAATAAAAAAGGCCACAAAGGCCCCAAAAGGAAAAATCAAAAACTATGTGGATTCCCAAAATACTCAAAGAAACAATGCATCTCAAAGTAAAATCAAAATTGGCATCCAAACTCACTAATCCAAAAGCTCCATCCATTCATAAGTCCCCCAATCTTTTGTCTAACATTCCTCCATCTTCAAAATCCATTTTGGGTCCTTATGTCCCAAAATACACCATCCCAATTCCACCACCCCCTTCATCTATTTTGGGTCTTCATGTCCCAAAATCCACACTTTATCCTCCACCTAATTCAAAACACTCTCCTCCACTACTCCACCACCCTTCGAGGTGTGTTCCAATGTTGATCTTCCACAAATTTTCAAAACCGCATCCATTATCCACCATCCATTTTTCACAATCCCATTCCATTAATCCAATCCTTTACAAATTCTCATCTTCCATCCCCTATGCATTTCATCTCCCCAAGTATTGTTACCAACATCTATGAGCATACCTCTAGTTCCAAGATATACTAAGGGATACCATCTATGGAACTAGATGCTTGAGTCCTCCCTTCCTCCTTCATACATCCACTATCTTCCATATCCATTCATCCTCATCCTATCCATCCAAAATATTCCAAAAATTCAAATAAAAAATAAAAAATCAAGAAATATCCAAAAAATAAAATAAAATAAAAAAATTAGGAAAAAGTAAAGAAAAATCATTTCATCCAGTGGTGAAAACCACTTCTTGTGGCGCCTTGGGTAAGTACCATGATGAAAACTTGGCAAACAAGTGTCATGTGTAATCCCCTCATCCTCTTGCACTCTACACTTGGGGGCAAGCTTCATCCATGCAATCAGCCCATCCATCTGCATCCTATCTAAGTCCATTCTCCTTTCCTATCTTTGATCTTGACTATCCTATCCATATCCTCCATCTCATATCCCTCATCCTATCAAAATGAATCCTCCATTCTTATCTTTGGTCTTGATCATATAGAGGAAAATTAATGTATATGCATGCATGCTTTGGAAAACATAAGCCTTAATCCTCCATCTATCCATATCCATTACACATTATCTTTCCATCTCATACATTATTATCCACCATCTTTCCTATCCTTCATTCCAATACCTCTATTGTTGGGCATCACACTCCTTTGCAACATGGTCCTTGGGTCTCCATCATCCTACCCTCCATCCTTTATTCCTCCATATCCCATCCATATCCATCCACTTGATCCATCTGTCTCCTTTCCAAACAATATCTCCCTCCCTCCATCCATCCATCTTTTTACCAATCCTTGGTTCTCCCTTGTCATTAGTTATATTCAATCAAATCTTATCCACCAATTCACCCCATCCTATCCAATTTCTAATACAATCTTATCTCATCCAATCATATTCTCCATCTCTTCCAATTCAATCATTAAGCCCATCCCCAATCCAATCATACTCAATCATCCATCCCCCTTTTCATCCTATCTAATCATTTATCCTTCTTCCAATCCCATCCAATCCATCAAACTGAGCCTTTCCCATCTACCTAAGCTCACACTGACTTGTGCCTAATCCAAGCACTTGTGCTAATCAAATCCAAGAAACAATCCTCTCATCTGTAGACCTTGCACATCCAACTTGTCTTTTGTCATCCATCAATCTATCCACATCCTGCCCATCGGGATGAATCCTTCCCATGTTTGGCAGTTCATCCAAATCCATCACCTACCCATCGGGATGCATCCTTCCCTAGTCCGATAGTTTATCCAAATCCATGTCCCACTCTTGGCAAGAGATGTCAATTGGTCATGTGCATGTTGTTTGCATGCTTAATCTTTTCACTTTGATTTTCATTGTGTCCCAGGAATATACTTGTTTAGGACTTCCTTGATCATCCTATATCTTGGTATGTCTTGGCTGGTGTATAATGAGGCATAGTTTTCATGACATGGCATGTTTGAAGGTTTTCCTTATACGATCTAGAAACCCTGCATTAGTGTTTATCAACACTTTCATGATTGTGTGCAAGGCATTCCTGTTTGACTGAGCGTCAGTCCACGCCTCAAATCTTCATATCATCCTGGTTCTTATAATCAGTGGTGTAGACTATCCATGGCAATATCAAAACTTAGGTTTGCTGTCTATACTTTCTCAACAAGAAATCCAATCCATTTATCATTTCTTTATCTCATTCCCTCTTTCAACATCTTCATCCTTTCATCCCCTCATCTTATCATCCTTTTCGAGAGCTCATATGTGTTCCTCTAACCCGCATGTCCTCTCGAGGGGGCATACAACTACTTCCACGTCATCCTTCCTCCTCATCATTCTTCCTCATCTCATGACTGAGGCATCATGCTACTAGTCCTTATCCTTTTCATCCACTATGTTTTATTCTTCTCTGATGTAACATCATTTCACGACACTATGTCAAAGAGGGGCAAAATGTAGACATCTAAAATTAATATTTAATTAATTTAAGCTTGTCAACATAATTAATTGATTTAATTGTGTTATCCTTATTCCTCCCAATGTTAATTAAATCTAATTTAATTAATTTTGTAGCTATTAATTAATTTATCAAATAAATTAATTATTCCCCTATTCTTCAAAAGTCCCCCTAGTAATTATTTCCTCTAAACCCACTTAGTTAATTACTTATAATTAATTAGCCTATTCATGTGATTCCTACAAATCACTTTTTCTAATTCCCACTCAACATAATTAATCCTTATAGAATCTCTCATAATCATGCTTATCATTATTTCTCCAATTTTAAATTCCCACTCATGTCACATCAACATTGAGCCTCTCAAAGAAATTCAAATTTATTTGAATCCCTCCATGCATCCTTATTTTGGAATTTTTAATTCCTCATTTTGAAATTCAAATTTCCTTTCCCCCCTCTTCTCAAGGAATTTTGTATTCCTTTTTATTTTCCCAAGACACCCTTGATCCATGCCTTCCATTTCAAATCAATCGCAACCTTCCATAACCAAATCAATCTTGGCCCTTCATTGGCCTCCTCCAATCTATAAATTGAAGGATCATTTCCTCACAAAAGGATCCACTTCCTCTATAGCATTCTCATGCTGCCCATTTTTCTTCTATCTTCTTCCTTCAATCTTCCAATCCAAATCCATCCAAAATCCTATCAAATCCAATCCCTCTTGTTGAGAAAAGGAGAGCAATCCACATCCCCATCAAGGACCAATCCACTCAAGTAAGGAAGGGGCACATTCTTCACTTCACCGAAGGTCTAATCCAAAGGAGAAGGAAAGATAGCAAGGTATAAGTGGTTTATTAAATGTTTGAATGTTTTATTTGAATACTAACCACTAAATCTTACATTGCTCATTTTTCCCTCTTCACTTGGGATGAATGACTTTCTGGTAGTGGAGTTGACTCGGACACTCTTTCCATCAGAGTATCTGGGCGGTTTTGAAGAAATAGTGTAATATGTTGTTCCCTTCCGGGGTCCACCTTTGGATTCAAACCCACAACACTTCATAGCCTCCAGAGAAGATGTGGAATGGCGTCTGCTAATCGGTAGTTTGAGGACGATGACATTGTTTGCTTATCACTTTCAAGCTAAATGCACTGTTGAATTCCTTCTGCAAGCTCATATGATAGTGATTGCTCTAGCTGGAATGACTTGGTATACTAATTTCTAGGACTACATCTTCCCGAGGATTCTGACGCCACACATCCCTCCATGCTTGGCGCACACCACAATATTCTGAGAGTCAAACAACAACTTTGGCTATGAATGGATGGAGGAAGGGGAGGACGATGACGACGACTCTTATTTCCTCATGGAAGAGGAAGAGGATGAAGAAGATGATTGATAAAAGAACTGCACACCTTGCTTCGACAACCTGCCACCTTTGCCTCGCTACCTCATAGGCCACAAGCCTTTCTTATGCATTGTACAAAAAAGATACTGCAATATAATATAATGTCTCTTTTTGCTCGTTTATAATGTATCTTATGGCTCACTTTTTGTTTTTTACAATGCATGAAAGATCATAATTAAATAAATATAGGCACATAAAATTTACACTCCTAAAAATACACTATTTACATAGGGATGCAAATGCTTTAATGGAAATGTTTGAGGTGAAATCCATTAACCAGTATTTCGAGGGGTTCTCCCTGCATGTCTTCAAGGTCAAATGTGTTGAACTTCTTGCAATTGGTTATACAAAAAGGTACCTCCCATAAGCCATCAAATTTTGCGTGCTGACTTGGCCTAGTGGCCCTCTCATTGTATTTTAAGATGAGATCCCCCTCGTTGAATCCCGGGTCAGAACTTTTCTTATCGTCAAACCACCTCTTGATGATTTGTTGGCAGTTTTGAAGTGACTCAAAAGCTACTTCTCTTGCCTCTTGTAGTTCCATGAGTTCTACTAATCTTACTTCCATCAGCTTCTTTTCTTCCACCTCAATGGATTTGAGGAGTTGTAAGGCGGGGATTTCCATTGATATAGGGAATAGGGCATCTTTTCCATAAACCAACTTGTATGAAGAATTCTTGAGGATCTGTTTGGGTGTGATCTGGTCTACCCATAATGCACTCTTTAGGTGATGGTGCCATTCCCTTTTGTACTTAGATCCAATCCTTTTGATGAGTCTCATTAGGTTATTGTTAGTGGACTTAGCCAGGCCATTCCCCTATGGGTAATATTTTGAAGAATTTTTTAGGTAAATACCTTGGCTGAAAGAGAATTGGGTCACTTGAGAACCTGTAAGCGCTCGCGCGTTCTCTAATATTATAGTTTTTGGCAGGCCATACCAGAATACTAACTCTTCCAGAAATGCCATGATTTCTGTTTTTGTAGCATTTCTTAGAGGTACAACTTCAACCCATCTAGTGAAGTAATCAGTGGCAGTGAGGATCCATTTGTGTCTGATCAAGCTCAACAGATTGACCATTCCTATGAATTCTAGACCCCACTGGGCAAAGGGCTCTTCGACCACTATTGGTCTAAGAGACATTATTGTATTCCTACGTCTGCCACTGTAAAAATGGCATTCCTTATATTTCCTTACTAGGGCATGTGCATCTTTAAACATTGAGGGCCATAAATATCCAGCACGGGTGATTTTAATGACAGTGGTTAGTGTTGAATAGTGACCGCTTGTGAGTCTATCATGGAATTCATGCAAGATCTTATTGGCTTGATCTTTGTCCACACAGTGGAGTAAAATTCCATCAAAATTTCTTTTGAACATAACCCCTTCCACTAAGCGATATCCACTATTTTGCATTGTATAGAACCTTCTCTTTTCAGGGGGAATATGAACTAGGAAGATCCCAGTTAGAATGAAATGCTTTCTATCCGTGATCCAACATGCTTCCATTGTCTCAGAGGTGGCCATCATGACTTCCTTCGTAGTGGTCTCAGCTTCTTGGGGGCTTGACTCCTGGGCTATGTATTCACAAAGGCCCTTTTCGTAGATTACCTTAGTAGATCTGACATCGATGTAATACTCTAGGATTTTAGTAATCCAGTTGGCTCTTTTTTTTGTAATGTCACCTTCCATTATATATTCTTGGACTGAAGGATGGGCAACATATAAGGTAGTTTTGTTATAGGCAATGAAATGCCAAAATATTTTAAGGCCTTTGGCAATGGCTAGGGCTTTCTTCTCAATGAATTTTTACTTGGCCTCATATTCTTTTAGCATTTTTGAGTGGAAGGCTATTGGATGTTCGCCCTTTTGATCTGCATCCTTCTGGGTTAAAACTACTACATGTTGTAATTACTAGAGAAGGCATACATTATGAAATCCTTAGACATGTCAGGATTGGAAAGGACTAGAGTTGATGAAATGGCGTCTTTGATCATCTCGAATGCATCCTTTTCTTCAAGGGTCCACTTAAAATGTGTGTCTTTCTTGAGCATAAGTGTGATAGGTCTTACCATCCTAGCGAAATCAGAGATGAAATGGATAACAAAATTAACCTTGCCCAGGAACGATTGGACACCTTTCTTGTTAACAGGAAGAGGGAGCTCTTTTATTTCTTTCACATGATCAGGATCGATTGAAACTCCTTATTTGGACACTACATGCCCCAACAATTTCCCTTATGGGACTCCAAAGATACATTTCTTTGGGTTCAAGGAGATACCAAATTTTAGGCACTTTTGGAAGACTATCTCAAGATGATCAAAATGATCCTCTTTTTGTTTTGAGAACACAATCAAATCATTTAAGTAGATAAGGATGATTTTGTTTATCAACTCCTTAAAATCCAAATCCATGGCCCTTTGAAAGGTCGCACCAACATTTGACAACCCAAACGATATCTTTTGGTAGGCAAACATTCCCCACTTGGTGGTGAACGTGGTCTTGTGTTGATCTTCTGGCTTGAATAGCACTTGGTTATAGCCTGAGAATCCATCTAACATTGAGAACATTTCAGACCCATCCACAGTGTGTAACAACTGCTCCATTGGTGGTAGGGGGTAGTGATCTTTCAGGGAGGCTTGATTCAAGTCGCGAAAATCTACACAGAGCTGGATATCTCCATTCTTCTTCATGACTGGTACCAAATTTGAGACCCACATACTGTTCCTAATGGGATAAATAATTTTGGATTCTATTAAATTTTTCAATTCCTATGCCATGAGAGTCTCAATCTTTGGATTAACAGGCCTCTATTTTTGTCAAACTGGCTTGGCTCTGTCAGTAAGTTCAATTGTATGCTAGATGATGTTGGGGTTATAACCTTTCAAGTCTACATATGACCATGCAATCACACCAAGGTATTCATCACAAAAGTGAGTCAACCTTTCTTTGTCCTTTGGAGAAACCTCCTTTCCAACCTTAAGCTTTCTCCCATTCCCCACTGGCATTTCAATGCAGTCACCCTTGTCAACAGTGAATTTTCTTTTGTCATTTTTGGCATCATCATGATCAAATAGATTCTCAAGGGTGATCAGTCCATTCGGGAGTTTATTGGATTTTAATTGAATGATTTGACCTCCATAGGCCTCCTTAGGTTGCATTTTATCTACAAATTCACCAGAGTGTTGGATGAACATGGCAATTTGTTCATCACTTTCAAATACTTTCCAATGGGTATTGTTGTCTAGAATAGCTGGTCAAATGACCACACAGACCGCTTGAGGGTTGGTAATCAATTCTTTAGTAGGGTTGAATTGTGACCCAATAGTGGTCATCCAGTCAATAGTTGCATTTTCCTTGTGAGGGATCCTTTGAATATTGAAAGCATTGAAGCTTTCGATTAAATCTCATATTCTATGGTGATATGACCTCACGCGAACATGTTTGGCACTCGAGATCTCTCAGACTTGGTGCAGTATTAGTTTGGAATCTCCTAATACTTTCAACTATTTAATCCCCATTCGCTCTGCTAAGCACGAGCGTTGAATTAGTCCCTCGTACTCTGCTTCATTGTTTGAGCAAGCAAACTGTAGGTGAAAAGATCCCAGGACTTGTTTTCTAGAGGGTGACGTAAGGCAAACTCCAGCTCCTGAGCCTACTTTGTAGCTGGCACCATAAAAGTGCAAGGTCTAGAGAGAAGAAGACAACTCCTCCTTTTCTAGTTGTTCTTCAGTCAATTTGGGAATAATTTGATCCTCATTAAAAATACAATAGGTCCCAAGACCTATATCATGGTAATTGGCATATGGGTTAGAGTTTATGAACTCATTAAGGAAGACCTCATGTTCTAGTGTAATGTCACCGATCACCTCTTTGTCCTCTAGAAGGTCTACATTTTTCCTCTCTTCATTAGAGATGGAGGTATGGGTTGGTTCAAAGTTGATCATGGCTTGATCAACTATATGCTTGACATGTAGGGGTTCTGAAAGGATTTAAATTTCTGCCCCATGCTAGGTCCAGAGGATCAGATGAGACCAATCTAGGGATAAGTAACCTCCTATCTTAGCAGTAAAGTCGCGGCAGAGGTAGAGGCCGAAAATAGGGGGGATATCAATGATTACTACCTCCTGAGATACAGTGACACTAGGACATGGAAACAATGTCAGTGGAAGACTTTTGATAAGACCCACAGTCTGAACTTTGTTTCTATCTAATTGCATAACACCTCTACTTAGAGGTTCATATTTGATTTTTAAAACCTTGACAATTTGCTTTGGCATGACGGTGGAGCTAGCGCCAGAGTCTATCATGAAATTATGCAACAACTTGTCTCCTACATTGAGAGTTAAATAGAATGGATTTGGTTTAGGCTTACCCTCCTCTTGGGACCTGGGTGGCTCGACCTCATTCATTAGTACAACTAACAGACGTGATTGAGTTGTGAGAGTTGTAGATCCTTCCTTGTTAACCCGCAAGGAATTCGTGACATTCTTGGTGGTAGGTCTCTCCACCTCTACCAGAGCTTCTTTTGCTTTGGGATGCTAAGTATATCCCATAAAGAGACATTAGCCAGGGCTTTCTTTAGCTGTTCCACTATGTCTAATATTGACGACACAAACACTTTTACCTCTCTTGGCTTATAGGGGATAAAATATTTCCTCTGATATGCGGCAGCAGCCACGAGTTGTTCAAGAGCCTTTTTTGAGCTGAATTTCTCTTGTGCATTTACAGGATCTCCCGCGAACCATCTTTTTGACCGAAGGTTGTAGTTTGAGTGTACCTGGGGGGGGGCTCCCGAACTTGATGCAACTGCATCATTTGTGAGTACAACATCTTCATCCTCCATCCAAAAAAATAAAGCATGATCCGGGGCTATCTCTGCTTCTTGCTCCAACAACATGCCTTGCATTTGAACGATGAGGGCCGCATTGTCCATGCTAGGGGAAGCGTAAACCCCCAAATCTAAGGTAACACCTTGGCTTTGTTGATCTGCAATCTTTTGTTGCAAATTACCCCTTGGACAATTTCTTGGAGCATGAGCATCGCTACATGGGAAGCACCAAGAATTGGTGTCGTTAGCCAGATTATTCTATCCTATAGTTAATTCTTTATTGGTACTAGGATAGACGGTTTGCAGCGGATTGGGCATTGGAACTATTTGGCCATTTGCTTAACTCGAGGAAGCTCGGTTGTTCGCATATTGGTTTTGTTGATATGGAGGTTTATTTCCTTGGAAATTTTACTAGAAAGAAGGTCTAGTAGAGGGGATTTGGGATCTTTTTAGGTTAATGATCTCATTAGAAAAAGATCTTAGTAAATTTTTCATGTCATTGACTTCAGTACCCAGAGCTGAAGAAGAGAGTGCACTAGCTTGTTGGGATTTGGGGTATACGTACATGGATTGAGGCGCATCTAAGTGTTAGGTGCAACAAGTTCATGAACTTGATTCGATATTTTAGGGAAGACTAACATGAGCTATCGTGGTGCAAGCTTCCCAACATCATTTAAATTGTTCTCTTCTCGGATTGCCAAATCATATGTGTAATGCCTACTCGTTTGAACTCATTAGACTCATATTTTGTTATTGTTTACTTTCAGTGGATAAATTACCATGATGTTTATTCAGACTTATATGACATTATTTCATGCTTTATCTGGATATTAGATGCATAATTTATTTGCAGTATTTCAGTACTTATGATTTATGGCATTTTATGGATTATTGCTATGTACTAACACTTTACTTTATTTATGCAATGTGAAATTATATGTTGCGTGTCTGTGAGTGTATTGGATGCAAGGGGACAATTTTCCTTCACTCACTCTAGTGAGATAGGAAACATCGCGATTCTCCTTCATCGGTGTGTATGTCGTTTTTTCTATATTGTATATATGCATGTGTGGTTCGGTGATGCAGGATATTGTAGGTACAAGTACCAAGTAGGTACGGGGTATCATCTCCACCTGGCTTCATAGGTCTAAGCATGCCTTATATTGTCTGATGGAAGTGGAGGAGGTAGTAGTTGACCCTATTTTACTCAATTACACTCTTGTGAGTGTTGTCAGTTGGTCGTCCTGTCAGTTTGTTCAACCTTCGTGTATTGTCGTTTGACTTTTTCTAAGTCTTTGCTTGGGGTTTGCCCAGTTTGTGTGTTTAGTGGTTTTAATTAATTAATTAATTAAATTTATGGAGTTATCTCATAGTTGGTATTTTTGAAGTATGTATTTTATGCATTGAGATTATAAATTCAATTAATTAAAAGAAATTATTAAATTAAGTTGCAAGATGCATGATATTAGAAATATATTTTATTTAAATTTTATTGAAAAATAAATTAGATTAATTTCCTTTATTGTTTCCTAGAATTTTAAATAAATAAAAGAATAAATTAGAATTAAAGTATTGCTTTAATTTCTTTATTTAGAAAATTAATTAACTTGCATGAGAAAAGAAAAGAAAGAAAAATGATTTTTAATTATTGCATGTTAACTTATCCTTTGTTAGAAAACTAGAAAAGAAAAGAAAATTGCTTTATTACTAAAATTAATTATTAGGGTTTTGGGAAAAATATATGCAACCTAAAATTTTAGTTTAAAAAGGGGAATATGTCTTTATTTTAGAGAGATCACACGAAACAGGTTAGGGATTTAGGTGAAGAGAAATTTATTTGGAAGCTTGTTGAAGGATTGGTTCTCTTCTACAAATTTCTTCCAAGAAAGTTATACCAGGTTGGGTGGCTTCATTTGATTGTTTGTTTTGAAGAAAATATTTTATTTTTTTCTTCTTTCTGAATGATGTGTGTGTTAAGATGTTTGCCAAATCTAATATCCTGTCTGATTATTTCTTGTTCTTGGCTAAAGTCTATTCCTGAAGTTAATTTTTGGTTTATGGAAAGAAGTTATTTCCTGGGTGTTTTTAGATTAAAATTTTAAGATTGGGAAAAGTTAATGTGGCAAATTTTGCCAAGATTTTTATTGTGCATGGAAATTGCAAGATTTGGGAGGAATGGGATTTACTAGAGAAATCATTCCCTCTTGTTTGATTCTTATTTCGATATTTGGCTATGGCAGTCTTTTTTAATATTTGTGTATCTCTGTGGAATTATTTAGTTATTAAAGAAATAAATTTAATCGTTAATTAAATTTATTGTGTTATTAAAAGTTAAGGGAAATTGTTTTATTATATTATTTTGGAGAAATTATGTATTAATTAATTTCCCTGTAAATAAATTTTGGTTGAAAATCAATTTACTGGTTTTTAGGTTATTGTATTTAAAAAAAAAAAAAAAACCTTCGGTAGTTACTACCGACGGTAGTACAGCTACCAACGATAGTACCTGCTATCGCAAGGTACCAGTGCTACCGATTGTAACAGTACTACCGACAGTATTACCTGCTACCGCAGGGTAGCAGTACTACCTACGATAGTACCTGCTACCGTGCGGTAGCAGTGCTACTGGCGGTAGCACTTGCTACCTATGGTAGCATGGTTATATTAATTCACTATTTCCTGGTTAAAATTTCATGCAAACCGAAATTTGATATTTTGGATTTCTGTGCAGGGATTTAAATTTGATTTCTAAATTAATTTATTATATATATGATATATGTATATATATATATATATTCATATATAAGTTTATTTTATTATGGGCATTATGTTATTTAGTATTATTTTAATACTGTGAAAATTAATTCATGTGTTTGTATATATATTTTGTAATGTGATTATAGGTATATGATATATATACGATGTATATATATATATATTCATATAATTATATTATATTATATATATATAATTAATTTAGAGTTTGGTTATTTCTAGAAAAGCTTTTAATTTTAGATTCTATATTTATGCTTGGAAATACATTAGGAGATTAATTTTTATGCGATTGATTTAACCTTATTGGACAAATGACAAAATTGATTTCTTTATATTAATATAGTTGTATTTTCTTATTTTTTGGAAAATCTTTAGTTGCAAGTTATTTATGCTTTTGGCTATTTAAAGAAATGATTGCCTGTATTAGGATCTTGTGTAAATGGCGTTTGCAGTCAAGCTTAATTTCATTGCAATTTTGGTTGAGTTGTCATTGTTTCATATTTTATTATATCTCCTTGGTCAGGAGTTGTTGTATAACCCCGCCGATGTGAGCCATTGTGTGTTTTGTTCCAAATGGTCAATCTTGGGTTAGTGATTGTGTATCCTTCACCTATGGTTTGTCAGGATTATTTATGGCTGTTTGTTTCACCATAGAGTTCTCGTAGAGAGACCTTTCCTGTTAGTGTCCTATGAGAGAGAGTGGATTTCAAGCAGGGGCCGTGCTTGAAGTCAATATGCATTTGGGAGAGTATTGCCTCCGAGAGATTGAATCATCATGGATATATCTGAATTGAAAGCCTTCAAATAGAAGACAAACACCATATCTGTCGGTGGACGAGAGAACAAAGGTATCCTCTATCATATTCTTTGAAATCTCATATTGAATTCTGTCACTACTTCATGAGGATCTCTCTCGATAGTAATTAGTTGTTACATCAAAGATGACCTATCTTCCTTATCTAAAAATCTCTCGAAGAAATGATCACCAAGCTGATCCCAATCATTTATAGAGTTGGGTGCAAGAGATATGTACCAATCTAAAGCTCTTCCTTTAAAAGTGGTGGCAATCAATCTCAGAGCTACATTATGCTCTGTAATATTATGGACCGTGCAAACATCAGCCACATTTTGAAGGTGTTCCCCCAGGGTTTTAGAATCTTCATCGGTGAATTTAGGGATGACTTTTAGTGTAGAGCTAGGAATAGGGCCCCATACTGTAGGTGGAATGGGAGGAATAAGGGGATTGTTGCTATTCCATGTCACGAAATTCTTGGGAGGAACTTGAGCCATTACTATAGGAACGGGTACCGTAGGGATAACAGGTGAATTTTGAGAAGAGGCAGTTGTAGACAACTGAATGGTTATCAGAGGTGGCATAAGTAAACTGAGATTTGAAGCTGTTTGAATCCTGGTAACAAGTTTATTTTTCATAAAATTTCTTAGGATTTAAGCATAAATTATCATCCCACTGAGTGTGCCAGAAAAGAACTGTTGACTACTAATTTTGTATTATACGCTAACAACCTTATGGGAAATTTAGTGATGGGGGACCTTTGCGCGAAGTTCACTAAATAACCTCTAGGTTTGAGAAGCTGACTCCTCATACAATGGGGGGGGGGGGAGAAAAGGGAGAAAGAATACTTAAAAATCTACACTAATTACGTGATACGCCAGAATATTTTTGGAACGTTGAAGCACAAGAAAACCTAGGTATTTGTAGTTTTAAGGCCCATTCAACAATCTACATGCCCAATACTGTTAGAAAAGAAAATCAAACAAGACTCATTCAACATAATATGACATACACCATTCATCTAACAGATAACAAGTTTAATAACATAGTTTAATCCATAGTCTCACAACACATATAATAGAAGTTACTAAATTGGAAAATAGCACAAAAGTTAATCTATTAAGCTTCAAACAAAAATAACCATAAAGGCCACAGACATAGTCTGATATATTCATCATCCACAAGACATAATTAACATAAAGGTGTGAATCACAGAGCTAAAGTCTAGTAAATTTTTCTCAAAGTTTGAACCCCTAAAACAATTGAAGGAAGGCCAATAAATAGCCCTCATGCACCTAACAACTATCAGCAGGAAAGCATGAGAGAAAACCCCTACAACTGCTCCCTGTGAGGAATCTCCTCGTATGGCATCCATAGAGATGCATGCAATCAAAAAGAGAAAATGGCCTTTTGATATCATTATGCTAACTACATCATGGCGACCTCTGTACCTGCCAAAACAAGAAACCTGCAGCACCAACAACATTCCAGCTCACAAACCGATGAAGGGACGCACAGAAACTTAGAGGAGAATCAGAGCTGAGCACAAAAGGAGGACTAGTAAATGAAGCGCAAAGGTGCCAAGTGTCACTGCTAGCGCACGAAGAATAGTGGGGTTGGGGGAACTTACGCCAAAGGAAAGACCTGTGCCAAGCTCCGTGCTTTCTCATCACAAGGTGAGGAAAGCGAGTCGCTTAGAGTAATGCCGTGAAACCACGTGGGACGCCTTGAAAAATGGAAGAGCAAGCCAAAAAGAGAAATGGGGATGGTTGTTGGCATCATGGTGAGCATGATGAAGTTTGAGGTACCTAGAGGTTGTCATTGATGGAAAATACCGGCTCTAATATCATCACAACCGATCGGAAAAGGGATACAATGGATTGGTAAGAATAAGGGGATTGAGGACTTCCACCGGTGAGAAGAGACTAGTCTATAGGAAGACATTGGTAGTTGAGCTGAGTGAAGTAGGTTCACCGATATAAAGGAAGCAATTGGTAGCAGATCATAACGGTGATTGATAGGCATGCGAAGTGAAAAGGATAAGCACACGTAGTCATCAACATGTTTCGCTTGCTAACATGTGGATCCAACAAATTTAGAAAGAGCTAGTTGAAGCTGAAGTGCTTACTAGAGAATGAGCAAGATTTGTGGCATGAACGGATAGTCTCACCGATATAATCAGTGATATTTCTGGAACAAACAGATTGGCACATAGAATGATTTTTTGAGTTCAAATTTTGGATGGAAAGTTAGCGCCAAGATTGAATACAACTATATACATATTTTTCATCGAGTAAGGTGAAGAACGAGCTAAGGGCAGAAGGGCTCCTCAATGAATTGGTGAAGTCATCACCGAGCATAGATTGAAGCAGATACAGAGCGGATCTATTTGAAAGAAAAGTGTCATCATCAGATCAATGATTTTTTGCTCTCTAATCATTGCAACAGATTAAATCCCTTAACAGGGTGAACCTTAACCGATTCTATTTGTAAAATCCCCTAACAGGGTCACTCCATGAATGAAGTGTAAAATCCTTTTACAAGGTGAATCCTAATAGATTCTAAGGTATTCTTAACAAGATACCAGTAATCTTTAATAGGGTGATGTTCTCAAAAGGAACATGATTGTAAGCTCTTAATCGGGCACTCTTTTCATTGCAGTAAAAGAGATTGTGGGTTATCCCCACCGTGGTTTTCTCCCTCTAACTGAGGGTTTCCACGTATAATTGCTGGTGTTATGTGATTTTTATTTGATGCATGAAAATATCTTTCCTTCTATGTTCTTACCTATATGATTAATGCAATGTTTTAAGTTAATTTAAAAAGGGTAGTTGCAGATCAGTCAGCTTGGAATATTATTGTTTAAAAACTATTTTTACTGATTCACCCCCCCTCTCAGTCACCGGTTAATACCAACAACGAAAAACACTTAACCAAAATGCCACCTCACGAACAACTTCAACAAAACATTAACAATACACACATAAACAAAGAAAAAATATAGGTATATTAGAAATAGACTCTTTAGCTAGAATCCAAAATTATAATTTTATATTTGAGAATCAAATACTTTGAGAGGGTCAAATCAATAACAAGGACAATTTAATATTTAAAATAGTTTGAGTACTTTCTAACCTCTCAATTGTTGTGCCTATCTTAGTTCTTATATTTAGGGTTTCATTCGCATTATTTGATTTATTGTGTAATAAGACCATGCATTTTTATATGCCTAATTTTTTATCTCTACATATTAATGAATTCTCTAACATATTGCCTTAGGATTTTTCCCTTGAATTTGATCTCACTTTATATTAATAGTTTTTCACTCTTTCTTTAGATCTAAAATTTGTGTGTTATTTCCTTTACTTTAATCATTCACATATTAAAGTGAGATTCCTAATGTTAAAAAATGGAAGGCATCTATTCACTTGAATGAAGAAGGTCCTTTTTATCATTAGGCTTGATTTGTAAAGAGTTGAAGCTATGTTGCAGATTCTCATTAGTGATGGATATCTTAAGCTCTTTTAAACCTAAGAAATCACTTCAAATTTGCATATAACAATATATTTAACTTATAAAATGAAATTAACATGATTAGAATGGAATATATAAATAAAGGCATAAAATAAAAAGAGATCAAACAATAATGATGAGTGGTCTAGATTTACAATAATAAAATATACATAAAACATGGCTTTCAAGGGTGCTTCCCTTGAACCCCTACCACGGTGCATGACTTGTTGAGCCCCCACCAAACCCCATAGTGGGGAACCCCACTAAACTCCCTCCACACTCAACTATCAATAGTAAAATTTTATAATTTCAAGGTTGAGACACATTTTTCCTAAAATTCTCCCACTTTTTGAACACCTTGTAAGAGAAATAAAAGATCAACATCATGATTTAATTACCAGAATTTGAGAGGCCCATAGACTGTAAACACTATTTGAACTTATCCATGCTCATTCATCAAATTCTCTACCTTAACCAACTTCACCCTAACATATTTAACCCTATCTCTATAAAAAATATTGTACATTAATGTGTTTTGTTTTGAGATGTGTAGAGGAGGAGATTTGCTACCTCTAAGATGACAAATCCTAGAGAACAAACCTATCTGCCACTACCTCACTCAAATCAGCACTAAAGGTGAGTCCGGGGATACAAGCAACATAACTAGATGATTATGCCACAAAGAAGACCTCTGGACAACTTTGTGAAGCCTTTGCCTTCAGGAGGAATGTGCAGATTGGGGACACCAACGCAACATGTTATCATCCTATACGAATAGAGAGCAGAGACCGTACAGTGAACACAAATACAATAATATAACTAAATTAACAATGTTATGATAAATAAAATAAAAGGGATAGAATGCCAACTGTTAAAAGAAGGTAAAGGGAAGTTGAAGGAAGCTTACAACCAGTTCACGATTGAAGCCTCCAACAAGATAATCTCCTTTCTTCAATCACAAACCTACACACAAGTAAGAGGGAAAATGTTGGGGGTTGTGTTTTGGAGTCTGCCTCAGTCAGACCCCCATTTTGGTTTTTCCACCTCCACGGACAACCCAGATAGATAGATAGATCGAAAAGATAAACAAGCTAGAATGATAAAATGATCAACTAGATAGGGGATGTGCTAAATCCCAAGATGCTCAAATATGAGATAAATGGATAGATATTAATGAATAGGCTTGACAAAAGCCAAGAGAGTTGCAAGAGATATTGTGAGAGCTTGAGAGTGTTGTAGCAAACTAGAGACTGTTGTAGCAAGAGCCAAGAGAGGTTGAATAACCAAGAGATCCAAGAGCCAAAAGAAATTGCTTGGAGAAAATTAAGAGCTTGGAAGAAGAGAAAAGATGGATTTAAAAAGAGAGAAGAGGAGGGAAAGAGAGGGTCATGAGCTATTTGAAAGATTCAGGGTTATTTCCATCGACATGTGCAGGTGACAAGAGGCAAGGCACACTTAGAACCAAAATTTAAACGTTGATATTTCACAAGACAAATGCGTAGCACACGGACCTTCGTGTGGGGTGCTAGTGTCTAGATAAATCACACTTAGAAATGACAAGTGACAAGAGAAACATGCGGCTAACAGGAATCAAAAGATAAAGGATAGTTATTGAAAGGTGTCTCGAGCATCTTGAGAGGGAAAAGGTTGATGTAGGGGTTGAAATGAGCCTACTCAAATGCTAGGGGAATGGACACTAAAGTGGTTGCAAAAGTTTAGGTATAATTGCAAAGGGGTATGCAATTTTTCAGCACTACAACATGAAATGTTGGGCTCTGAGCTAGGGAGATTACACTCTAACTATCATAATAAATCATCAATGTACCATGTTTATTTTGATATTTGAACACAATATTTTAAGCCAAATAAATTATTTTCAAGCATGAGTAGTTTCCATATACTTAGATTTGGTAATAGAAAAAGCAAACATAACTCATTTCTTGCCAATCCAATTGGTAGCACCACCAAATAAATTAAACACATAAGAACTGGCAGATCATTTACTATCAACATCACCTACATAGTTAGAACCCACTTAACCATGAATATCAAGGGAATTCCTATCTCTTGTAAAAGGTTACAATGATAACATAATAAATACTTTGAGGCACCCTGCAAATATTTGAAAACTCTTGTAACTACATTCCAATGAAATTTACAAGCATTAGACATATATCTAGAAAGAAATGCCACTACTTAGGAAATTTTTAGTCTAATGTAGACCATGGAATACATCAAACTTCCAACTACACTCCAGTAAGATATTTTGTTCATGTCTTCCATCTTCGATGGGAACATTAGACAATCTAAAGTAGATAACTTTGTTCCAACTATAAAAGGAAAACACAATGTTTTGTAATCCTATTTAAACCTCAATAAAATTGAAGTAACATACTTTTTACAATTCATAACTTTTTGTTCACTCTATCACTTGTAATTTTTATCCCTAGAATGCGTTTAGCTGCACCAAGATCTTTCATTTGAAATTCAAGTACAAGTTGAGGCTTTAGTTCTAAAATCATTCCTTTCCCTTTACCAATAAAAATTATATCTTCAACATATAATGCAATACACATGAAATGATCACCATTATATTTATGATAAAAAATTGTTATTTTTAAAAAATGCTCAAATCTTAAATTCAATACATACATGTATAATTTTTTTGGTACCACATCCTAAGATTCTATTTGAGGCTAAACATAGATTTCATTAATTTACAAACCAATTTGTTTGATCTTTCACCACATAGGGCTCTAGTTGTGTTGTACAAATATCCTCCTCCAAATCATCATCAAGTAAATTCATTCAACCTCCAAATCATCATGAAGGAAATTTATTCAATATCCAAATCATAAGAAACCATGATAAAAACAAGAATATAATGGGTGCCTTTTTGTAAGTGGAGAAAATATCTCATCATAATCAACAACCTCAACCTAAAAGTAACCTTTTGCAACCAAACTCATTTTATACTTCTCAATATTATTTTTCTTTAACAACTAGTTGCAACTAATAGATTTGCATCCTTCGAGAAATGATACTAGATCACATGAATAATTATTTTTTTAAAGATGTCATGTCTTCATTCATAGAAATCTTCTAGTATTCTACATCATTTATACATAATACCTCTTTTATAGTTCTAGGTTCATTTGTGTTAGTATTCAAAGAAAAAATACATCTCCAGTCATCAGATGAATAACTTGCAAGTGATTGTCTATGCCTTGTAGATCTTTGAGTAAGCTAAGTTGAAGGTTCTTCCTCCTCTTCTAAAGATTCATATCTATATGAGCTTTCGTTGAGTTCTTGTCTATGTAGGGGCTTTAATTTAAATTTATTAGTTGTAGAGGGAAATTGAATCACATATTTATATTTAGTTTTTTTTGGCTGAAATATAATAGAAGAAGCCTTGGTTTCTCTAAAAATAACACTTTTACTATCTATTACCTTTTGTATAATTAGATCCCAAAGCTTGTCTTCTTTCACATTTTAACTATATTCAATTAAGACACATTTCATAGCCTTGTTCTTCAACATTATATGCTTGTCCTTTGGAACATGTGCATATATATTGCAACCAAAAGCTATACGATGTCTCAATGAAGGCTTGTAACTTGGACACACCTCCTTGGGTATTTTATCAATAATAGTTGATGTAAGAGACCTATTAATCAAGTAACAAGTACTTGCAACATCTATACTAACACCACTCAACATACACATTGCCTTCTATAGTAATGTCCTATTCTTTCTTTCTAGAACTTTATTCTATTGTGGAGAATAGAGACTTTTCTTTTGTCTAAAAAAATCCATAATCATCGTTGAATCTATAAAAACCATTAGAGAAATATTCACTAGCATGATCAATCCACATTTTATTTTATTTGCAGTTTGTAACTCAACCATTTCTTTAAGTTCATTAAAATGACTAAAAATAGATTTACTCATAAAATATACCCATGTCCTACTATTGTCATCAATAAGAAAAATTATATATATATATATTCTAATGGAAGGAACATCTATGAGAGAAAACACATTAGAATGAATAAGATCTAGCACAAGACGATATTTTTAAGAACTAGAGTAATATTGAATATATTTTTTTCCATGAATGTGATTCTCACAAAAATAAAATTCAAGGTTACAATAAATCAAACCTTCAACAAGATTTTTTAAAATTTTTATAGGTCCTTAGACCCTTTTCTCTAATGTGGCTAAGTCTCTAGTGCCAAAGCATAGTTTTTTATGCAAATAAATTTGATTCAAAAGAAAGATCACCCAAAGATCAACTAAAAATCAAACCTTCACCTCTTCCAACATAGCATAGCACCCTTGGGTGCCCAAAATCCACAAACATCCACTGAAGATGAAACCTTCACCTCTTTCACCAAAGTAGCCACATACTTTCTTTTTATAGAAGTATTATTGCACTCAACAATGAATTTATCATGCTTACACAATTTTCCAAGTTTGACACATCATCCCCATAGCATGTCTAACCATATTGTATCCTACATAAGAAAATACTACCTACACACTTGAATCTATTACTTTTATCACACAATTTTTTATGTGCTAAACTAGGGATATGCAATACATCATTAATCATTTTTACACTACCATAAAGAAACCTAATTTAAACTTTACCATGCCCAACAATATTTAAATAATAATTATCATTCAGGTACACCTTACCTCCATCAAAGTCTTCATATTTAGAAAAATAATCTCTATTATAAGTCATATAGAAAGATGCACCAAAGTCAATTAGCCATTCATCATTACCTACATCAATGACCAAAGTTGCAATGAACACATCACCATATTCCTTCTCAAAGTCATAATTAGAATGAAATTTCTTATTTTCTTCTTTGCACTCCTTATAGAAGTGTCCAGGCTTATCATGATTCCAACAATAATTTTAGACTTTTCAGGATATTTGGATCTCCTCTTGGACTTGAATTTATCACTCTTCATCCTTCTTTCCTTTTTCCTTAAGTCTTCCATGAACATTTAGGGTCTCCTTGGTACTAATGGATACATCCCTCCTAATCTCTCTAGAAAGAAAATAACCAACAACATCTTTGTTTTTCAAGATAATAAAAACACTCCTAATAGGCATAACAATAAATTCTTGTGAAAAAGGCAAAGATGAAAGCAAAATTTGACATTTCTCTTCCTAATCCATTTTGACACCAATTGATGACAATTGAGCCACCAAAACACTGAATGCATATAGGTGGTTTATAATTTTTCTAGGTCCTATTCCATTCTCAAGGAATATAATTTCTATTTACTAAAGATTTGGCTTGATATGTCTCACCAAGTTTTTTATATAGTTTCTTTATATATGTCTATTTATGTACATTTATTAAAGTAGGGTTTTCTAAGCATAATCTGATTAGACCCTCAACTTTATCATCCATAATATCTTACTGAGCAAAAAAGTAGGATTTATAGGCCTTAAAACATTCTCATCAATAACATCCCATAGATCTCTATCTAGTAGTAGAACCTCCATCTATAGCTATTACATATCAAAATTGTTACCAAATAATTTCTCCACCTCTATTCTTCTTGATGAACTTGCCATCTAAAAATCCTTGCAAAAAGATCATAAAGTATCTTTTGCACAATCTCCCACTCAAACATGATTAGCTCAAGATAGCCAACAAACCACAACTAAAATCAAATTTGATCAAATTGTGATACCACTTGTAAGAAAGATAAGATAGTAGAACACCTTCTTACATTAATCTTGAGAGGAGGGTTATGCAAAAATTTCATATTTTTATAATAGTTATTGTACACACCTAAAAATGGTCTAAAGATAATTAATTAAATAAGCAATTATTTGATTAATCTTCTTCCCAATTTAATTGAATTAATTAATCAATTTGATTAAATTCTTCCACTCATCTACTTATTAATAAATCTAAGGATTTATTTAATAGGTTCATTTCAATAATCCCCTTTGATTAATTAATTCAAATTAATTAATCCCCCCCCCATTTCAATCAATTCGTCTAATCTTCTAATTAATTAAAACAAATCAATTTATGAGTTGTTGAAAGTTAATTAGTCTTTTCATATTATTTGAATTTTTAAATTCAAATTACCCACATGCCTCCTAACTTTTAACCACCTAGCCTAACCACTTCTAAACCTAACCCATTCCATCTAACGTTGGGTTTAATTAAACCTATCTTATCTTGCAGATCCTAACCTCCTTATCCTAACCTCCTATGGTGTGGATACTCTTTCCTTGACACATGGCATTCTTGGGCCACATGTCCCCTTTCCTTAGACACTTTCCCTCTCATGAGAAAATATTCTTGACACATGTCACCATAGAGATGGAAAATGTTCCCTTTCCTCCAACCTCTTTTCCAACCTCCTCCAATTTCACCATTGATATCTTCAAACTCAATCTTGACCATTGATTCCTGCCACCTCACCCTTGGCCTTGGAAATCCTATAGATATCCCCCATTTTGGAGCAATAATCATCCCATCTCATTTGCATCTTATGCATTGTTACTATAGGCATAATATCTCTTAGCATATCATTTGAGAATTGTTATTATAGGCAATTGCATCTTAGATCTAGCTTAATTTGATCATTTTCTAGCATAACTGTTGAATTATGTAGCTTAATCAATATATTTTCAAGCTTAATTGCATCATTATAATTTCAAATCCTCCATCTAGGTGTAGTCAAGTCACTGGAATTTTCTTATCTAGATCTGAGAGCAAATCCACACTCGCATCTCTTAGGAGGCGATAGATCGCTTTGCTATGGTTTTATCTTTCTTTGTTTTAAATTTGATAACCATGCTTGTAATGATCTATTGAGTGTTTTGTGTTGCAGCTGCAGGTATCACACTTCACAAGAACGACATTTTGGCGCCCACCATGGGGCCCTAAATCTGATTTTTGGCCTCTCAAACATCATCAAATCTTCATTTCTAGTTGGGTTGGAATCAAAATCTCGTACGATTTCCTTTTCTAGCTCATACAAGCTCCTTTGTGAATTGAAATGATAATCCATCCTGACTCGTATGAGCTTCTGATAGTTGAACACGGAGTACCATTGAGAGGGGGATGAATCAGTGGTTCCTAACTTTAAATCTTTACCAATTCAATTCTAGACAATCAAATTTTTACTTATCCACTAAACAATGATACCAGTAATGCAAAAGAGAAGAACAAGGAGATCATCCACACTTAAGAAATTCACAACACCAAATTTATGAGGAAAACCCAATATGGGAAAAACCTTGGTGAGAAGAGCTGCTAGAGACTATTGCTCCAATCCAGCCTCACAAGTAAAACACAGATTTACAAAGATTTTGGGCACCAACCCAAGGAGCACCAACCCCTGCAGTTTTAGGGCACCAACCCAAGTAGCACCAACCCCTACACTTTTAGGGCACCAACCCAAGGAGAACCAACCCCTGCACCAAGATTCAACTTGGAAATGTATAATGAAATACTATTTGAATATAGTTAAGGCTTCTTGTTCCAAATGAAATTCTGCAACTCTTGAATCAAATTAATCTCTGCCGGTTTACAATCTTTTCTCCTCCACTAGAACTCACACTACTAGTTGTGAAATTTTCTCTCTATTTCTCAACCTTTGTTATTTGTCTCCCTCTCACACACAGTCTCTCACTAGGATGTTGCCTTCACTGCTACACCTGACCGGTTAGGCTCAACTGCTAGACTATGATACTTCTGGTAGAATCCTCTCACCGGTTTGCTTGCTCACTCTCATTGCTCTCTTCTCTCCAACACGACATCAATCATTTTCTGTCTATAGCTCTCATTTCTTATTAGATGATTTCCCGCCAAAATGCAATTCAAAGTTTTAACAGTTAGGGTTTCTTCACATCTACAAGGCAAACCAAATCCAATCATATCCTACATGATCTGATAACCTTGATGTCCATCTATTCATCTACCTAATTTTTGTGCCTTTTAGAACACATTTTCTAGAAAAGAGAAACACGATCCATTATTTCGATCTACATCTGTCAAACTATTATTAATTCCTCTATTGTTTCCTTCTTGAGGTATTCTTTCAATATGATCTTCTTGCTTCAATCTAGGCGCCAATTGCTCCCTTGATCTTCCTCTATCATTCCTTCTTCCTCGAGCCACAGTTAGTCTGGTGCCATCCCTTGATTTGCAGTTCCTTCATTAATGGCAAATATCTATGTCATGAACCCTTTCGATGAAGCTCCACCAACCATGACACACTTGCTACCTCAACTCCACATGGTATCACACCAATCAAGACATGACCTACCAACATGGAGCAAGACACGACCAACACAAAGAGGTAAAACCCTTTGCAAGTAGAGTGTTATTCTTCTGTTAACCGATATAGCATCTTGTACCGGTTGCACATCTTTACTTCTAGTGGTGTGAGACAACTTTTAACATTCTGCCTCTTCATCATGAGCAAGCAACCATCCTCCATGCTCAATCTCCACCGGTTGACATCAATGATAACTTAGTGCCAAAATGCCAACAATCTCCCCCTTTGGCATTGACGTCAACTTTTCACAGTCCACTCCATACTGGTACATTTCTCCCCCTTTGACATAAATGACAAAGGGTACTTGCGCACTCCCCCTTTGATCCATACCATGCTCCCCCTGAGCCACATAAACCTTCCTAGGCAGATGATACAACTCCCAACTTGTGTCAGAGGTACTCGAACATGCTTACCAGTAGTGGTTTGGTGAAAATGTCTGCTACTTGTTCACCAGTAGGATCATAGTCCATTCTTACCTCTTGTCCTTCAACCTTTTCTCTGAGGAAGTGGTATTTGATTGCAATGTGTTTTGTTCTAGAATGCATGACTAGATTCTTTGCTATGTTGATTGCACTCAAATTGTCACACCAGATGAGAATCAGTTCAGTGATGTCTACCTATATATCTTTGAGAGTCTACTTCATTCAAAGCACCTGAGAGCAGCATGTGGCAGCAACAATGTACTCAACTTCAACAACGGATAAGGAGACTAAGTCCTACTTCTTGCTATGCCAAGAGACCAACTGGTCACCTAGAAAAAATACACCACCACTTGTGCTCTTTCTATCATCAATGCATATTGCCCAATCAACATCAGTGTATGCTTCCAGGATAAAATTTCCCTGTTTAGGGTACCACAAACCATAGCTGAGAGTTCCTTGTAGGTACCTAAAAATTCTGCTAACAACATTCATGTGTGACTGCTTTGGTGCAGCTTGGAATCTGGCTACCATGCATACTGTTTGAACTATATCCGGTCTTGAAGTAGTCAGATACAGTAGACTGCCTATCATGGATCTATACAAAGTCTGATCCACTACTGGTGATTCATCATTCTTACTCAATTTACTACTTGTCACAATGGGAGACTTACTAGTTTTCAATCTTCCAATTTGAATTTCTTCAGCATCTCTTTTGCATACTTGACCTGTGAGATAAATATTCCCTTATCTTTCTATAATATTTGCAAGCCAAGGAAGTAAGACAGTTCACCAAGCATTGACATCTCAAATTTTGACTGCATCTGATCAACAAAATCTTTGTAGAGAGTATCCTTGTTGCCTCCAAAGATGATGTCATCTACATACACAACCACAATAATCATGTGATTCCCATATTTCCTTATGTACAAATTACTGTCTGCACTTCCCTTTTTGAATCCTTTCTCCTTCATATACTGATCTAATCTTGAGTACCATGCTCTAGGAGCTTGCTTCAAACCATACAGAGCCTTCTTTAACTGACACACAAATGTCTCATCATCATGCAGCAGAAATCCTTCCGGTTGCTCCATGTATACTTCTTCTAAATTTCCATTTAGAAAAGAAGATTTTACATTCATTTGGTATACTTTGTAGTCCTTGTAGGCAAAGTAATCTAGAAAAATCCTAATTGCTTCTAATCTAGCCACTGGTGCAAATGCTTCTTCAAAGTCAATCCCTTCTACTTGAGAGTATCCTTTGCACACTAGTCTAGCTTTATGCCTTACAATCTTACCTTCTTCATTCATTTTGTTTCGGTAGACCCACTTTGTACCAATGATATTCTTGTCTTCTGGTCTAGGGACTAACTCCCAAATCTTGTTCTTCTCAATCTGGTGCAGTTCTTCTTCCATGACATCCATCCATTCTTGTCTCTTTCTAGCCTCAATGAATGTTTTGGGTTCAACATCAATCATGAGGCATAGGTTGACTTGTTCATCATTCCGGGCAAGTCTTCTTCTAGTCTGCACACCATCATTCTTATTCCCTAGAATTTTCTCTTCCAGGTGATTCAACTATACATACCGGTTGGGAACCTTCTAAGATGCTACCTTTGGTGCAGTTTCTATCTAAGCTTCATAATATTCATCACCAAAGTCATCATACCAGTTAGCTTGTGGTTAAGCACCTCTGAGCATATCTTCATCAACTCTTACATGCACACTTTCAACAACTCTTCTTAGTCTTTTATTGTAGCATTTGTAGGCTTTGCTATTAGATGAGTAACCAAGGAAAATCCCTTTATCACTCCTAGAGTCAAAACTTCCCAAACCATCCACATCTTTCTTAATGAAGCACTTGCTTCCAAAAACTTTGAAATATTTGACTAATGGTTTTCGGTCATATCATAACCCATAAGGTGTCATTTTGCTGTTTGTTCTTAATTGAACCTAGTTCAAGGTATATGCAGTAGTATGAACAACTTATTTCCAATAAGTATCAAGTAGATTGGCCTCATGCAAAATGGTTCTGGCCATCTCTTTGACTGTCCCGTTCTTCCTTTCTACCACTCCATTTTGCTGTGGTGTTCTAGGAGCAGAGTATTGCCTTCTAATTCCATGTCTTTCACAATAATCTTCAAATTCATTTGATGTGAACTCTCCACCCCTGTTTGATCTTAGGCATTTTAATTTGTACCCACTTTCTTTTTATACCATCTTTCAAAAGATCTTGAATCTTTCAAATGCTTGTGATTTATCTTGTAGAAAGGTGAGCCATGTCATCCTTGAGTAGTCATCAATGAAGAGCATGAAGTATCTTTCACCGACAAGTTCTCTTGTTCTAGTTGGACCACATAGATCTATATGCACAATTTCAAGTGGATTGGAGGTGTTGTGCTCCTTTGTCCTGAAACTCACTTTTGTTTGCTTACCTTGTACACATTCATCACAGAATGTGTTTACCGGTTTGATGATGAGTGGAATATTCCTCACACACTCCCTTTTGCTTACCATGACTAAGTTATCAAAATTTATGTGGCCTAATCTTCTGTGCCACAGCCAACTTTCATCTACTTGTCCTAACATACATTGGGACTCATAGCATTCTTTCAGATTATAAAAATTTCCATCAGTCCTCTTTCCTTCAGCCACAACTTTACCGGTACTGTCTTTCTCTATCTGGTAGCCAGTTGAGTCAAAAGTGAATTTGTAACCTTTGTCACATATATGACTCACACTCAATAGATTATGTTTGAGGCCTTCCACATAGTATACATCATGTGCCTTCATTTTTCCATCAATGCTTAGTGTTCCTTTTCCCTTTATTTTGATGGAAGAGTTGTCCCCAAACCTTACCGATCCACCATTCCAATCTTCAAGTTCAATGAATTTCCTTTTGTCACCAGTCATATGGTTTGAGCAGCCACTATTTACCACCCATAGATTTTTACTTTCAGCATGCAAGGTAGTCTGCACTATGAGACTCAATTCTTCCTTTTCCTTTTCTTTCTCAACCCAAACTGGTTTGATTTCCTTCTTCTTGTCAGCTGCTATATTTAGCTCAAGTTCAGTTACTAGTTCATGATCTATTTTTTCGTTCATTTTTTTGATCTTCTTGTTTTTACATAACTTTGCTATGTGTCCAAATTCTTGACAGTTATAGCATTTTATATTTTCATTAAAGGGAACATCCTTAAGATTTTTGTAGGGTACCAGTTTGTTCTTTCTACAATCAAAACTCTTATACCCAAATCCATTGCACTGATAGTAGACAATGTCCATATCTTGGAGTGCATTAAATGAATTTCTACTTTCATAATTCATGGAAGGCTTATTGTTTAACCTACAGTCAGCTATTCTATGCCCAAACTTATTACACTGGTAACAATAGCCATGAAAATTTGATACATACCGGTTGGGTTGTCTTGGTCCTGAATGAAACTGCCTCAATGGGTGTCTTCCATTCATGTAGTTGAATCTGGTGAATCCTTATCGGTCAATCCCAAAATTCCTTCTTGAGTCTACATATTTACGCATGAAGAATGGCCTCCGGTTCATTTCTGCGTACCAGTTTGGATGTTGAGTTCTAAGAGCATTTGCATATGTCTTTTTGCTAGTATCCTTGCCTACAATGAATGTCTTCTTTTCTTTACCTTCAATTGAAGAGGTGAACATTATCTCTTTGTTGGATTTATCTTTGTGGGTTGAACCTTGACCAACTTCAAAGCCTAAACCTCCAATATCTTTGGATTGCTTTTATTTGCTCAACATCTTATCCAAAGCCTCAATGCTACCTTCATACTTACTTTTTGTCTTTATTTCTTCCTTGCTTTCTTCAAGCTCCTTTCTGAGCTTTATTATTTCTGCTTCCATCTCTTGATGCTCCTTTTCTTTGTTTGTTAGATCAAGGGCTGTAGCTTCACTAATCTTCTTAGTTTCTTCTAGCTGCAGTTTTAAGTCAAATATGATTTGACTAGATTCTTCTAGAGACCACTTCAAGAGATCTTGTTCATCTACTGCACCAAGCTTAACCCTCTTGAGTTCCCTTCTTGTTTTACTCAATTCCTCAAGTGCACTAATAAGTTCACTTTCTAAATCCACTTTAGCCTCAATGTCCTCTTCTTCCTCTTCTTCCTCATCTTCATCAGCAGGTTTGTCGAGTGCCATGAAAAGATTCTTTTCTGTCGTTCTCATGGTCATCATCTTCTGATGGATCTTCATCATCTGTTGTATCATCCTCAATGGTATATAAGCTGTTTTGGTTCCGGTAGCCTCTTCTTCCTTGCCGATAGTCATTCCTATCTCTGTCTTTGCTAGCAGATCTTCTGAACTCTCTTGACTCATCTCCACTAGTTTCTTTGTGAGGAAAACTTGCAGCAAAGTGTCCTACTTTCCTGCAGTTGAATCATTTTAGTGGTAACTTTCCTTTGTACCAGCCTGATCCTCTTTTGAGCTTTCTGACAAAGTTTACTACTTCAACATTAGAGTCTTCACTAGATTCTTTATGAGTAATAGCTTCTTTGCCCTTTTTGGTGATGTTGAATGCTGCTTCTTTCCCTGTGGAAGTCTCACCGGTTGTTCTCATCTCATAGGTTGTCAGGGAGCCAAATATTTCATCCATTGTAAAATTCTTTAGATCCTTGGCTTCTTCTATGGCTGACACCTTAGTATCATATTTGGGAGTGAGGGATCTAAGTGTCTTTTTTACAAGAATCTCATATGCGATTTCTTCTCCAAGTCCTCTAATAGTATTCACAGTTTCATCAAATCTATGGAGATAGTCTGCAATCTTTTCATCATCTTTTATCTTGATGCTTTCAAGTTGGCTCCTCAACGTTTGTAGCTTGGCTTCCTTGACCTTTGCATCTCCCTCAAATAATCTCTGCAATTTGTCCCATGTCTCCTTTGCTAAAACACAGTGCATGACTTTGACAAATTCATTATCAAATAGTCCACTCAAGATGGCACGTTTTGCCTTTGCATTATTCTCATACTCCCTTTTTGCATCTGGATCACTAGGAGGAGTATTGGGAATGACATACCCATTCCTGACCAACATCCACAAATCAAAACCAAGAGATGAAATATAGGTCTCCATTCTTCTGCTCCAAAAGGCATAGTTGGATCCATCAAACATGGGGGCTTTTGAGGAAGTAGACTCACTCCTTGCCATTGTGCTCAAAGTCTAGAATCTACCCAAGGTTTAAAGATAACTGGGAACTAGGCTCTAATACCAATTGTTGAACATAGAGTACCACTAAGAGGGGGGGTGAATCAGTGGTTCCTAACTTTAAATCTTTACCAATTCAATTCCAGACAATCAACTTTTTACTTAACCACTAAACAGTCATACCGGTAATGCAAAAGAGAAGAACAAGGATATCATCCACACTCAAGAAATTCACAACACCAGATTTATGAGGAAAACCCAATATGGGAAAAAAATCGATGAGAAGAGCTGCTGGAGACTACTGCTCCAATCTAGCCTTACAAGTAAAATATAGATTGACAAAGATTTTGGGTACCAACCCAAGGAGCACCAATCCCTGCAGTTTTAGGGCACCAACCCAAGGAGCACCAACCCCTGCACCAAGCTTCAACTTGGAAATGTATAATGAAATACTGTTTGAATACAATTAAGGCTTCTTGTTGCAAATGAAATTCTACAACTCTTGAATCAAATTAATCTTTGTTGGTTTACAGTCTTTTCTCCTCCACTAGAACTCACACTACTGGTTGTGAAATTTTCTGTCTCTATTTCTCAACCTCTGTTATCCGTCTCTCCCTCTCACACACAGTCTCTCACTAGGATGTTGCCTTCACTGCCACACCTGACTAGTTAGGCTCAACTGCCAGACTATGATACTTCTGGTAGAATCCTCTCACTGGTTTGCTTGCTCACTCTCATTGCTCTCTTCTCTCCAATCTTCACGACATCAATCATTTTCTGTGCATAGCTCTCATTTATTATTGGATGATTTCCCGCCAAAATGCAATTCAAAGTTTTGATGGTTAGGATTTCCTAAGCATATACGAGGCAAACCAAATCCAATCAGATCCTGCACAATCTGATCACCTTGATGTCCATCTGTTCATCTCTGTAATTTCCACACCTTTTAGAAAATGTTTTCCTAAAAAGAGAAACATGATCCATTATTTCAATCTACATCTGTCAAACTATTATTAATACCTCTACTATTTCCTTCTCAAGGTATTCTTTCAATTCGATCTTCTTGCTATGATCCAGGAGCCAACTGCTCCCCTGATCTTCCTCTATTATTCCTTCTTCCTTGACCCGCAATTAGTCTGATGCCATCCCTTGATTTGCAGTTCCTTCATTAATGGTGAATATCTGTTTCATCAACCCTGTTGATAAAGCTCCACCAACTATGACACACTTGCCACCTCAGCTCCACATGGCATCACACCAATCAAGACACAACCTACCAACATGCAGCAAGGCATGACCAACACAAATAGGTAAAACCCTTTGCAAGTAGAGTGTTCTTCTTCTGTTAATCGGTATAGCATCATGTACCGGTTGCACATCTTTACTTTCGGTGGTGTGAGACAAATTTTAACATCCTGCCTCTTCATCATGAGCAAGCAACTATCCTCCATGCTCAATCTCCACCGGTTGACATCAATGACAACTTAGTGCCAAAATCCCAACACTGATTTGTCATACGAGCCTACTTTTGCACTCCTACGATCTCATAAAGATTCTCATATGAACAGGTAAATCATGTCATACGACATTCTGCTTCTCTGTTTTTAAAATAGACTGCACTTTTGGGGTTTCATGCTTTGATTCGATTATTACTAATGCTAACCCTGGTCTGTTTGTGAGTTCTTCGGTAGCCTAACTGGTTTTTGCAGGACGATTGTCGAAGATTACGCTTGTCAAAGACTCATTGCATAAAAACACATCATGACTACTAATGCATTTATTTTGTAGGTTACCTAGGAGGACTCAACTAAACTCTATGTCTTCTTTAATCTTTCTAGGCCAATTTGATTTTGCTAATGGAAATGAACAATCATGTTTTTTGTGTTTTGATGATAGGTGAGTATGCTCTCACATTTCTTAGGTGATCAAAAAGCTAGACTCATCTTTTTCTTTCATTAGTGCATTTCTTTAGCAGGCCTGCCCACCTGAGGAGCTAATAACTCTTAGCCATTAAGGCCAGTGAGAGGGGAATGACCTAAGTGGGAACAGCTAACACCAAGTAATCCAACCCACTATAAAATAAATGTGATTTGATGAAAATAAAGTCAATGACAATGATTGGGAATAGCTCTCTTCTGTACCTTTGGGTATATCAAACCTTGGTTTTCAAGGCTGGGAGACCTCTTAATTGAGTATTATACCCCGATGTGCCGAATGGATCCCTTACTAGTTCCAGTTAAATTAGAAGCTACCTAGTTCACCTCCAAAAGGGTGATAATCTTTGTGCAAGAGAGATAGTAACTCTCCCAAGACACTTGCCATATCGTGCCCCCATTAGCATTTGGAGTTAGATAATACAGCGTTCAGAATCCATTGCGTGAGACTCAGCAATCGTATTTTCATTATCTATTGGGTGTGTACCTAAGCTTGCAAGCAAAGGTTTTGTCTCTTAGCCAGCTTCCTTAGGTAGAATAATATGCTTGAAGGTCACTAATCATATCGTGTGTTTGCTATGTATTCATCCCTTAAACAGAAAATCAGATCAGACATTCGAAACTGGAAAACATAAACAAAAAATCAAACTTCATTGATCAAAATTTGGCCAAACAAACATATTTTTCTCTGTTTTGTTCTCTGTCGTACGAGGAATATAGTTTTTCATATGAGTCAGTGAAAGTTGTCGTACGAGCCTGTTAGCATAAAATCTTTTGTCGTATGGCTTATTAAGTTTTTTCGTACAAGGCCTTTTGTTTATCGTGTGGCTTAGGGGGAATTGTCGTACGAGCCTGTGCTTTGTCATATAAAATTTTTGATTTTTCATATGAGCTTATATGTATTGTCGTCTAAGTCTGCTTAAACTGTCATACAAATTTATGTCTCTGTTGGTCCAGAGTTGTCTTCTTGCACATCTTTGTTAGATCTATCATATTTGCTTGGTCAATTTACAGTGATCATAAACACCTGTTCTCTATCATTTTGTGCTTGGATTGTATCCTTTGTTCGCTTGGTCAAGTTATTATCTATCAAATCAGACTTTAGAACATAAACACCTCAAGATTTTCAAGTATTCACTTTCAACAAGTTCAAGATCTAAACATCTCAAAGTGCATTATCAACCTATTTGATAAACTGATCACCCAAAACATAGTTTCTCATCAGGATCTATCATCCTTTATCACAAAATTGAAATGTTTGGTCAGAATAATCTTGTCCCACATCGTAGGATATATCATTCCTACTGGACTAAATTTTTATCAAATCATCACCATTGCACTCCTAAACCGAAGATCAAAAAACTTGCAAACTTTTAAACACTTGAATCATCTTTTCGTGTCATATCGCGCTATCACATTTACATTGACAGTTGATGACTTATCAAAACAACTTTTGGACAATCAAATTCTAGCACAATATCTAACACACATGTATGCCTGTTCTAACTAGAGCTCAGAGATGAAGAATCATAGAGATGGAAATCGAAACATTGGAAATAACTGAAGAGCATAAAACCATGGAACATGAAGATGAAATACAAGTTGAAGGAGAAATAACAAAACAAAATATCAGAGACATCAAAAAAGAAAAATATTGGAGGGAGAAAAAGAAAAATATTTCCTAATGTTAGCAAAATCTGGTGCTACACTTCCCCAAGATTTTGATGTGAACAAATTGACACAAAAGAAAAGTGATCCTCCTCCTAGTAATGAACAATATGAGGATATTTTTGGTCTCAAAATGAATGACACATCAATTCCTAGTAACACTAGAACCAATGAAGAAACTTACATTCTCAAAAGAGATGAAGTAGAAATTTTGAATAACATTCAATTCAATGAAGATACAAGAAGGACTAGAGATGAAACAAGAAGAGATCTAGATCCTCCTAGAATGCAAAATCATGGTTATGCAAGAAAAATTCATGTTGATAATCCTATCACAACTCTCACACAACAACTACAAACACTGCAAAGACAAATTCAAGATATGTAGAGAGGAAATGTTAGAAGATACTCACTTTAAGAAATTTGTCCGTATCCATTTGACAAAAATCTAAACATGATTCCATTTCCTATAGGTTTTGAAACTCCTAGACACGAAAAATATGACGGAAGCACCGACCCTCAAGATCATATATGAGAATTTTGCACAATGAGTATGGAGTTTGCACATGAGGATACCTACTTAATGAGATTATTTCCAATAAGCTTAACTAGACTAGCTATGGAATGGTTCTCCAAACTTCCACCTGGAATCAGATCATTCTCAGAATTGGTGGATAAGTTTGTTTCACAATACTCTTACAACATATAACATGAAATAACAATGCTAGACCTATGTAATGCCAAACAAAAGAGTGGAGAACCTTTCATGACATTTTTACACCGATGGAGATGGTTAGCTTCATGGTATCCTCGTACAGTGCCAAAGTACGAAAAAATGGACATATTCATTGACAACGTAAATGATCAAATTTTATTTAAAAATTCAAGGAAATCAAAGTTTTGGAAAAATGATTGATAATGGAATCAGAATGGAGGAAGCCATGATAAAGAAAGGTGAATTGAAAATATACAAAGACAAAGTTCATCCTCCTAACAACACTAATAACAATAACCACATAGATAAGACAAGATTTGATTGATAACGGAGTAATAACTGTGGATGGACATACAACAAACGAATCTCATATAGCTTTTAAAACTCCGCTTCCAAACTATGAGAAAGGTGAATCATCAACAACAAATAATGGTAAGGGTAAAGCAAAGGTAAACTACACTCATACATATGATAATGTGGTAAACCTAATTGTAGTTAAAGAAAAGCAAAATCAAGAACGTGCTCATGCTATCACAAGAAGCAAAGCCAAAGTTATTTTGTCGGGTCCTACAACAAACACATCATCCACTACCAAACAATACAATCTAGTGGATCAATTGCAGAAAATACCCGCACAAATATCCATCTTAGAAATTTTAAATCTTTCACCTGCACACAAAGAAATTCTTAAACGAGCATTAGTAGATACAACAGTGTCCAAAGATCTTGACATCAATCAATTCCAAACCATGGTGGGAGACCTCACAACCCCTCACTTCTTATCATTCATTGAAGAAGATGACATCTCCCTACAACATCCCCATAATTCTCCCTTGCATATTGAAGTCATCATTCATAAGACGCAAGTTAAACGTGTCCTAATAGATGGAGGAGCTAGCTTAAAAATTTTCTCTTTGAGTCTTGTTTGTGCTCTAGGTTATTCAGAAGATGTAGTGGATCCCCAGAAAAAGATCACCATTAAAGCCTATGACGAAGAAGAACGTTCCTCTAAAGGAATTGTAATGTTACCCATCAGAGTGGGACCTTTGCAAAAAGACACAACATGCCAAGTTCTAGACTTAGATTTATCATACAACATACTCTTGGGAAGACCATGGATACATGACATACAAGTTGTTCCATCAACATACTATCAATACTTAAAGTTTCCCTATAGTGGGCAGGAAATCACAATCTTAGCAATTATGAAGATTACAACATACTTGTAGAACAATATTTTCATAATGCTCAACCATAATACAATGCCCTCATAAAATAGGGTAGCCTTTTGGAGAAAAAACAAACATTATCTCCACCATCAGATCTTAGATCTAATGATAAGTGGTCTATATTTACAATAATAAAATTATACATAAACTATGGCTTTTAGGGGTACTGCCCTTGAAACCCTATGAAGGTGCATGGCCCCAAATCCCCCACTAAGGGGATGATCCCTCAAATCATATAGGGGATACCCCCTACACCCCTTCATGCTCAACCATCATTTTCAACCTTTTGTAATTGCAAGGTTGAGACACAATTTTCCTAACAAAAAGTGACACCCAAACTATCCCCCAACCAAAGATGCCATATGATGTGTCATAATACACATTATAGTTTTGACAATAGGTGTAACTATCCTTTATAATTCTTTAGAGAGAATATATGCAATGAGCATTCTCATATGTAGTGTTGAGTGACCAATAATTTTTATTTTGCCAATAAACTAAGATTATAATCTCAAAATTAAGTTTTTTCTTTCTAAATCCCAAAATCACACCGTTCTTAATATTACAATTAAAACAAGTTTGAGATACATTTTCCAAAATAATTGTCTACACTCAAAAGACAAAAGTATGGGAAGACATTTTTTTTAAAAATTCCAACCATTAAGAATTTTTAATCATTTGTAGAAACATTGATACAAAAACTAATTGATGAGGATAAGAAAGGGGTGAGGATTAAGAGTTATTCTCAATTAGATTTTACAAAGTTTGCAACTAAAAAAAGTTACAAGATAGAAAAATAAAAAATGGACTTTACACATAAGTGTTTTGTGTTTCAATAATAATATTAAAAGGATAGATATGTTCATATAAGGTATATATATACCTTGATGGGAATACCTCCCTTTTCTATATGAATGCAACATCTTGCTAATATCAAGATCACACCACTTTCCAATATGGCTCTTTCAAGGAGAAGAATAAATACTTGAAATATGCCCATTTACATTTAAAACTACGTGGGGGAGAGATTCTAAATTTGCATCCGATATAGAAAATGATGGGAAGAAACATAATTTTAAAAATATTACATCTCATTCTTTCTAAGGAGATACAAAATTTGAAAATTACTTGAAAAATGGAATGGAAAATATTTTAAGAATATTTTGAAGAAAAATAAATATTAAAATGAAAATTAGAGTCTCATTAAAGAGGTGATTTAGAAAGGGATAGGTCAAAATGTTAAAAATAAAGAAAAACATGTGAAATTTTTTGGAGACCAAAGTTGAAGGAGGTATGATTGAAAGATGGAGATAGACACAAATAATTCATCCATAATTCTGAAAAATATAGACTAATATTGTAAACATAAAATTAAAATTTAGGGAACTTTTAGAAGAGGATAAGAAGATTAAGAAAGAAGTAGTTCTCTAATTTTAGAAATTATTAAGTAAAATATAAAATATTGAAGAAATGTCTTAGAAAATATTCACAATATTCTTAATTAAGATAAAAATATTTATCTTATGGGTTTCTTAATAGAGGAAGAAATAAAATTAGCAGCTACACAATTACACCAACACAAAACTTTTGACTGAAATGACTTCCTAATTAAGATTTTCCATTAAAATTAGAATATTGTTAATAAATATGCTTGGCTAATTACAAAAGAATCAAGAAAAAATGAACCCTTTAAAAAGATTTAAATAACACATTAATATCCTTCATCCTCAAAAACTAGGATAGAAACAATGTTTGAGTACTTTAGACCAATCTCTTTATGTAATAAAATTTATAAATCTCAATCTAAAGAACTCATAAACAGGCTGGAAGTTCTCTTGCTCCATTTGAGATGGAATTGTTATAATTCAAGAAATAGTTTACTCATTAAACATCAACAAAAAGAAAATTTGACATTAATTAATCTTATGATAGGATGAATTGGATGTTTTTAATGAAAGTAATAGTAAAATTTGGCTATTACAAGTAGTTTTAAATTAAAGTTTTAGCTTCATAGTTTTATCAAGCAATTTTTTTGGAGATCCAATCTAACCATTTTTTTTTGTTAATTTTCATGGATGACAATTAGGAGGTTTATTTAGGAAGAAAATAAAAAAAGGATCGATGGGAAGGGACAAGAATTATCAAGGAATTAAACCCTCTATTCCAATAATTTATAGATATGTTTTTAGTTAGAATTTCTAAGAAAGGATATCAACACAACCAAATTTGATATTTTTAAAAAAGAAGGATTTTTCTAGATTAGAAATAAGGATATCTTTTGGGTAAATATTTTGACATCCCAATGTTTGGAGGGCATTTATTTAGTATAATTACATGGGACTCTTAAATAGAATCATACACAAAAAGGATGTAAACATGAAGGGAAGGTAATTGTGCCTAGTATGCAAAATTCTAATGTTAGAATATATCGTATCCACTATATCAATTCATCTTACGTCTTGCTTTAAACTTTCTTAAAAAATTATAATAAGCTTGATGAAAAAATGAGAATAAATAATGTGCTTCAAAAGAAAATAAGATAATTGTTAATAGCTTGGAATCAATATGTAAACCTAAAGCATTTGGGGTGGATTAAAAATAAATTCTTATGAGTCAAGTTGTTATGGAATATATTACGCTAAATAAAATATGAAATGAATCAAAATACTATAGAATATATTTATAGATTCACAAATTATGAGTAGAGTTTTGATTGTACTAAACCCATTAAAGAATTGAGTAAAGAATTGAGCATTTTTCATGTAACTAACTATATTACCTAGGATATAAGGAATGAAATAAGTGTAAATTTTTGGTAGGATTCTTATAATGACTTTTCACTAATAGAAATAATTTATATTTTTATCTCAATAAAAGAGGTACTTTCAACAACTTGGGGGAAGAAAATGGTAGAATATGTGAGCCATGTGATCAAACAAAATGGAAAGATGGAAAAGTATCAAATTTACCATTATATTGAAGGATATTTTAAATAAAAGGAGAAATTGGTTAACCAAGGGAAAAGTACAATTAGATGAAATCTCTAAAATTGGTGAGTAATCCACTAATATTGAATTTATGGTAGAAAATTCATTAGTTTAAAAGAAAAAATATCTTTCAACCTATGTTGAAAAAAATCTATGCTTCCCCTAATAGAGGGTCTTCATGTTGGATATTGTTGCTGCTAGGATATGTTGTTGTCATTAATGTCAACATATTACTGTGTTCCGGTGTTGTAGAGAGTTGGTTTGGTCATTTCAGTTGGTATGTTGCAGATGTGTTGGTGTGGATTTGTGATTTCAGTAATGAAGTATCTCTAGTTGTTTTAGTGTTGATTTCATGATGATATGTGGTGATTTGATTGGGTTATGGATTTCGGTACGATGATTGGTTTTTCAGTGTTCAATGTTGCAGTATTCTGGTATTTGATCAGTTGTGCTTCAGAATGGCTTTATCTTGAGTTGCAGATTTGGGAGAGTGTTTGGGATGTTCATGTGTGTCTCTAGTTTAGATGGTTCATGATTTGGTGAGCTCCGCAAGTTATCTTTCTAGTCCCAGTTGTTGTTGTTGAGTATCAATGTGTTGATCGATGAAGATTTGATTAAGTGGTATTGGTGCAACTATTGTGGATGGTTATAACATGCTTGTTGGTGTTTCCTAATTGTGTCCTATTTGTTTTCCTAGTCTGCATTGATCTTTGTGCACATTATTGAATATCTTATGGGTTTGGTGATGTTCTTCATGTTATGCGACATTTTCAGTGGTATAGCGTGTTGCGGTTGATCTTGGTGGGATTTCTGGTGGTGTTGCATGTTTATGGATTTGATTTGGGTCCATGCTATGTCTTCATGGCATTATATTGGTCTGATGGTTGATTTATGTATTGTGTGATGTAATTTTGTAATTAGGTCTTAAGGGTTGAGCCAACCTTGTAGTCAAGGTTGATGATTTGTATAAATAGGTGTCATATTCATGTAATTTGGATATAGGTGTTGTGTCTACATTATTAGAGTGGTGTATGTGCAAACAAGCAAATTCATCTTTCAGTGAGAAGTGTAGAGAAGAGAGTGTTGCAGGGTAGACAATTATGCTTAATTGGAATTGTCATCAGGCATTTGGAGATGCTATTCTTTTAGTTCATCTAATCCGAATTGTTGTCTGATCTTTGTAAGGCGGTGAGCCTTCCTCAAGGTTGTAGACCTTCTTATTTTTGAGCAGTGATCTCTAGGCAGTGTGTCTGAATGCATGTGCATTCCCCGTTGTAATATTTTCACATACTACTACAGAGTATTATCTTATTGTGGGTAGGTTCCCACTATGGTTTTTCCTTTAACCGAGTTTTCCACGTGAAAAATCTTGGTGTAATGTGTGTTGCTATTATTGTGCTTATCTTTGTTATTGATGTAGTTGATCATTTATGAAGTTGTTCTTAAATTGTTTGATCTAGTGAAAACTGATTCACCCCCCCCTCTCAATTTTCCTTCATTGTTGTTGCCAACAATTGGTATCAGATCTAGATCCTCTAGAAGAAGCTCGACCACTTGAGGAGATTCAGGATGGCAACCTATGTTTTCAAGAAAGAGAGTCTGATATTTGATGGAAGCAATTACACTGTATGGAAGGAACGAATAGATTGTCATTTGAAGTGTGTTGGAGAAGATTATTGGAAGATTACAAAGAATAACTACAATATTCCTCAGAATGGTCTGGTTACTACAAATGAGATCAAGGAGCCTGAACATAACATAAGAGATAAAGAAGCATTGCTGAGTGCCTTGACCAATTCAGAGATGACTAATGTAGTGGGATTACAAACTGCACATGAGATCTGGGAAAAGTTATAGACTTTGTATGAAGGAGATAAACATGTCAAAGTTGCTAAATTGTAGAGTTTTAAAGGAAAGTATGAGATGCTGAAGATGGGAGATGATGAGAAAATATCATCCTTTGTGGCTAAAGTGAATGAACTTGTCACGAACATCAAATGTGCCGATGGAACTCTTGAAGAAGATGAGATTGTTCCTAAAGTGCTGAGATCCTTACATACTGCTTACAAATTTAAAGTTGCTGCTATTGATGAGATTCAAACTATGACCATTGTGACAAGAGACATGCTAGTTGGTAAACTTGCTGCTTTTGAGTTGAGTGAATTTGGAGAATGACATGGTAAATCTAAGACTACATTTAAAGCTTCTATATTTGGGAAGTAGAGGTATGGTCTGGGAGAAAGTTAATCTAGGGTTTCCAGATATGAAAAAGAAATGAGAGAGATTGAAGAACATGAAAGAGAGTTGGAAGAGCTTGAAGCACTTATTGCTCAGAGATTGCCTAAGGGAGTCGGTAAGTATGATGGGAAGTTACCTTTGAAATATTTCTCTTGTAATAAGATAGGACATTTTGGTTCTAGGTGTCCTAAAAGAATGTCAAGGTATGCTAAGAATGATAGATATGAGAGGCATGACAAGTATGATAATCCCTATAAGGGTAACCGGAAGTACAAATATCTAAAGAAATGTTATTATGTTGTTGACGAAGGTGTGATAGATGAAGAGTTTGAGAATGGGAATTTAGAAGATGAATTTGTATTTATTGCTATCAAGAAAGATGATCCGATACCAGTGAATTCTACAAGCTACATTGTTGAGGAGAAAGCTTTGGCTGCTAAGATTGAAGAAAAAGATGAATGGGTAATTGACAGTGTTTGTTCACATCATATTACAAGTGATAAAAGTAAATTTATGAATATGCAAAAGTATGATGGTGGTATAGTAAGATTTGGAGATGATAAAGCTTCTGTAATTCATGGTAGAGGTTCTATTTCTTTTGATGGTAAGCATAATACTGATGATGTCTTATATGTTGAAGGTTTGAAGCATAATCTTTTGAGTGTTGGATAGATGGTTGATAAGGGATATGATTTGCATTTCAATAATGGTAAATGGAAGATTTTGAATGCCTCCAATATAAAGAATGCATCCAGAACTAAGACTAAAGGTAATATCTTTCATTTGAATGCTGGTGAGAATAGTTGCTTGATTGCTCAGATAGATGAAAGCTGGTTGTGGCATAGAAGGATGTGTCATGTTAATTGTTATTGCATGATTAAGATAAGTTATACTCAAGATGTTAGGGATTTGCCTAAGATTGTGGAACCTTCTAATTCGGTATGTAAAGAATGTCAGTTGGGAAAGCAAACACAAATTTCATTTAAGAACAAATTGTATACATCTAATGGATTATTAGATCTTGTGCATACTAATTTGTGTGGTCCTACAAGAGTGAGAAGTGTGCAGGGTGATAAATATTTCATTTTATTGATTGATGACTATTCCAGAATGATGTGGGTTACTTTTCTAAGGGAGAAATTAGAAGCACTAGAGAAAATCAAGATATTCAAAGCTAAGGTGGAGACAGAGACAAGATTGAAGCTAAAATGTATGAGATTTGGCAGAGGAGGAGAATTCACATCAAGTGAGTTTTGATTCATTTTGTGAAAAGCATGGAATTAGAAGACGATTATATGCTCCTAGAACCCCTTAGTAGAATGGAGTTGTTGAAAGGAAGAACATAACTATTTTGAATGCTGCTAGGACTATGTTGATTGAAGAAGATGTTTTGAAGACCTTTTGGAGAGAAGCTGTTAGCACTATTGTTTACACATTCAACTAGGTGCATATAAAAGGTGATTCCGGTAAGACTCCTTATGAGTTATGGTTTGGTCATGTTCCAATAGTTAGATATTTTAGAGTTTTTGGAAGAAAATGCTATAACAAAAGAGATGAGGATATAGGAAAGTTTGATGCAAGATGTGATGAAGGAATCTTAATGGGTTACTCTACTAAGAGAAAGGGCTACTAGTGTTACAATAAGTTGAAAAAGATAGTGAAAAGTGCAAATATGAAGGTTGATGAATGTCATGGAAAGCAGATCAGAGCATGAATATATGAGTTTGATGATCAAGATGTTATTTAAAAGCCAGTGCATACTGAGAGCCTAAGGCAAAATGATCTAGTAGAGACAATCTAGATATTGTTGCCGATAGTGAAGCAGTTCAAGGACCTAAGATTTAGAATAATCAGAAGACTCCAAGGTATGTGAGATTAAATCATTCAGAAAATCAGATTATTGGTGATAAAAATAAAGGTGTGATGACTAGGAGAAAGACTGTTGCTGAAGAAATATGTTTGATTTCCAAGATTGAACCTAAAGATGTTGCTGAAGCTTGTAAAGGTGAGAATTGGATAAAATATATGGAAGAAGAGTTGAATTAGATTAAGAAGAATAATACATGGGAACTTGTTCTAAGACCAAAAGACAAGAATGTGATTGGTACAAAATGGGTATTCAGAAATAAATCGAATGAAACCAATGAAGTGGTTAGAAATAAAGCAAGATTGGTATGTAAAGGATGCTCACGAATGAAAGGAATTGATTATGAGGAGACTTTTTCTCGGGTATCTAGAATTGAAGCTATTAGATTACTTCTTGCATATGTTGCTTATAATAATTTCAAGGTATATCAGATGGATGTGAAGTCAGCAGCCTTTTTGAATGGTGATTTGGAAGATGAAGTCTACATTGAGAAACCAGATGGGTTTTCATTATCAGATGAAGGAGACATGGTATGCAGATTGAAGAAAGTATTGTATGGACTTAAACAAGCCCCTAGAACTTGGTATGCTAGATTGGACATGTATTTGATGAAGTTGGGATTCTATAAAGGTATTGCTAATAGTAACTTGCACTTTAAGGTTGATAATGATAACATTTTGATTGTTGAAGTTTTTGTTGATGATATTATTTTATGGAGGAGATGATGATTTGAGTATGAGGTTCGCTGATGATATGCAAAAAGAGTTTGAGATGTCTATTATAGATGAGATGAAATTATTCTTAGGATTGCAGATCACACAGACAAATAAAAGCATTTTCATTTCTCAATCTAAGTATGTGAAGGAATTGTTGAACAAGTTTGGGTTAGATGACTCCAAACCTATTGGAACTTCTATGGTGATTGGATGCAAGTTGTCTAAGCAAGGTGAATCTCCAAAAATTAATAAGACCTTGTATAGATCTATGGTTGGTGGACTGTTATACTTTACTCAAAGTAGACCAGACATTATGCATGCTATTTATCTTTGTGCAATATTTCAAGCTAATCCTAAAGAAAGTCATGTTATTGCTGTGAAGAGAATTTTTAGATACTTGAAGGGGATAGTTGATTATGGTTTGTAGTATCCAAAAAATGATGATTTCATGTTATGTGTTTATACTGATGCTAATTGGGTAGGTGATGTTGATGACTGAAAGAGTACCTTCGGTGGTGCATTCTTCTTGGAAAATAAGTTGGTTTCTTGGGCAAGTAAGAAGAAAGATACTATTTCTCTATCTACTGCAAAAGCTGAATACATTGTTGTTGCTAGCAACTGTACTCAAGTAGTTTGGATGAAGCAGATGTTGAAGGATATTAGAATTGTTTATGATGAGCCTACTATTATATATTGTGATAATTCAAGTGCTATTAATATTTCCAAGAATCTGATACTTTATTCTAAAAGAAAGCATACATCAATTAAGTATCATTTCTTGAGGGAGAAAGTCAGTGATGAAGAAGTCAAATTGGAGTATGTATGTACAAAGGATTAGATTGTATATACCTTTGCTAAGACTTTTCTTGTAGATACATTTGTATATCTAAGAGATAAGTTAGGGGTTTTTGCCCCTCCTGATGAGAACTAGATGCATTGAGATGCATCAATTTGGTAGACTTCATAGTCTTATCTTCTTATCTGGATTGATGAGCAGGTGCTGCTAATCAATAGGAGTAGTCAGTGTGTGGTTCAATGGTTTGTGCTTGGGGGAGAGATTATTGTTTTTTGTGTCTTTGGCATTGCTATCAAAGGGGGAGAGAAGCATGTGAAAAACTGTCTTATCTTGGAAACTTTGTGTGCATGACCTTAGGGGGAGACTATTGGTGTTGATTTCTTTCTTTGCATTGATTGTTTTTCACATTCATATGTTGCCATCAATTCCAAAGGGGGAGATTTTTTGATATTGCTACTACTAGGATATGTTGGTGTCATTGATGCCAACATATTCATGTGTTCCAGTGTTGTAGAGAGTTGGTTTGGTTGTTTTAGTTGGTATGTTGTAGATGTGTTGGTACGGATTTGTGATTTCAGTAATGAAGTATCTCTAGTTGATTTCATGATGATATATGGTGATTTGATCGAGTTATGGATTCTAGTATGAGGATTGATTTTGTAGTGTTTAGTGTTGTAGAGTTCTGGTATTTGATTTGTTGTGCTCCAAAATGATTATATCTTGAGTTGCGGATTCGGGAGAGTGTTTGGGATTTTAATGTGTGTCTTCAATTCAGATGGTTTGTGATTTGGTGCTTTGCAAGTTATCTTTCTAGTCCCAGTTGTTGTTGTTGAGTATCAACGTGTTGATCAATGAAGATTTGATTAAGTGGTGTTGGTGCAGTTATTGCGGATGGTTCTAACATTCTTGTTGGTGTTTCCTAATCATTTCCTATTTGTTTTTCTGGTCCGCATTGATTATTGTGAGTATTATTGAAGATCTTATGGGTTTGGTGATGTTCTTCATGTTATGCAACATTTCGGTGGTGTAGCGTGTCGCGATTGATCTTGGCGGGATTTTTGGTGGTGTTGCATATTTGTTGGTTTGATTTGGGTCCATGCTATGTCATCATGGCATTGTATTGGTCCAATGGTTGATTTATGTATCGTGTGATGTAATTTGTAATTAGGTCTTAAGGGTTGAGCTGACTTTGTAGTCAAGGTTGATGATTTGTATAAATAGGTGTCATATTCATGTAATTTGGATATAGGTGTTGTGTTTGCATTATTAGAGAATGGTGTATGTGCGAACAAGAAAATTCATCTTCTAGTGATAAGTGTGCAACATAGAGTGTTGCAAAGTAGACAAACATGCTTAACCAAAACTTTCATCAGGTATTTGGATATGCTATTCTTTCAACTCATCTAATCCGGATTGTTGTCTGATCTTTGTAAGGTAGTGAGCCTTCCTCAGGGTTGTAGCCCTTCTTATTTTTGAGCAGTGAGCTCTAGACAGTGTGCCTGAATGCATATGTATTCCCCATTGTAATATTTTCACATACTATTGTAGAGTATTATTTTTATGTGGGTAGGTTCCCACTGTGGGTTTTCCCTTAATTAGGTTTCCCACATCAAAAATCTCGGTGTTATGTGTGTTGTTGCTATTGTGATTATCTTTGTTCTTGCTGCAGTTGATCATTTATGAAGTTGTGCTTAAATTGTTTGATCTGGTGAAAATTGATTCACCCCCCTCCCCCTCTCTCAATTTTCCTTCATTGTTGTTGCCAACACTTCACATGGGTTGTATTATACGAACAATACTTTAATATTAGAAAGATTTCAAATACTTTTACAATGATCCTTCTAGATGTATATAATTAAAGCAAAGCGAATAACTATAAGACCATTTGATATTAAATTATTAATTTTCAAAGAAGAGTTAGGAGTGATTATATGCTAGATTGGGATGGAATAATGAAATACCACATGATATACTAGGCATCTTTCAATCACAACCAATTCTAAAAAAGAAATCAATCTTACATATTTTTTAGATAATAATCCAATTGGTATTTATTTGGGAAACTTGAAAATAAAAAAGAAGAATATTCTAGGATAAAACACTTACAAACTTATTTTTTTGATAGAGGGGTTAACAATAGAACAATTCCTATAATCATTTAAAGGGAAATCCTTCACAATATAGGATGATAAAATAACTAGAAATGATATTTCAAAAATTAGAAAAGAAGCATAGTTGAAACCTTCCCTTTCAAGATGGTTTGAGAATAATTGTTATGGAGAGTCAAAAGGGAATATAGGTGCATTTGAAAGAGGATGTATCATAAGGAATAATGAATGAAATTGATGGTTGTAAAATCAAAGAGACTAAAAGAGAAAAACCACAAAAAATTGAAGTCCCAAGCCCTCATCCTTGGGCTACAAGTATGTAAAGTGTAAAATAGTTGAAATTGAAGGTGACTCAATTATCATGCTTAATGTGGTAAAGAAGACGAAACCATCACATTAAAAAACCAACAATTCTTTTAAAGTATTATGACTTCTTTTGAATATGTTAGAAATTTATACAATTAATTATGATTATAATGATGTCCACGAAGATGCTAATGTTCTTTCTAATAGATTTAAAAATTTGATGATAAGGCAAGGTAGAATTATTTTTACATCATAGGTTTATGCTTTGTTTAAGTATAAAACTAATAATATGTATATAGAATTGTAGACACCCAAAAATGGTCAACGCTTGCGAGGTCATACTTTAACATTTGCGCATTGCCTCATTTTAGGTTTTTGCGTCGCATTAACATTTCTCCTATGTCACGCACTTGATTTTTATCATTTGCGAGCATCGAGTCATTCTTCTACATTCTTCAATCATCTCGTCCTCGAATTTGGTCTTGTCAACAACATTATCCAGTCATGATTTTGATCGATTTTATCTTATTGCATCAATGAGCATGCTTATTTGTCATCATTTTGGACATCGTCAATCCTAATTAGGGTTTTGTCCTCTTATCAATCTTATCATCAATCTTATCATTTTGGACATTGTCAACCCTAATTAGGGTTTTGTCCTCTTATCAATCTTGTCGATTTGTCATCAATCCTTCAACCTTGTCATTTTAACGATCGATTTGTCATCGATCGTTGTCATGTTCAATCTTGTCATTTTGCGATCGATTTGTCATCGATCGTGGTTATTTTCAATCTTGTCATCTTGCAATCCATTTTGTTGTCGATCCTTGTCCACTTGTCAATTTTGTCATTTTGCGACCGATTTGTCATCGATCGTTGTCTATCTCAATTATGTCAATTTGGATCAATTTGTCATTGTTCCTCGTCAATTGGCGCATTTATCAATCAAATCATTTTGTTGCATTGGTCATTTATCAATTCAAAATCATGATCGACATTAATTATCTTCAATCAGGACCTAATTGTCATTTTCACATTTCTAATTCGTCTTCTAGGGTTTTATGATTTAGTCATTTAACCTAATTCGCCATTTCTTCCTCTAGGATTACTAAATTACTTGTTAATCCTAAGTCTTCTTATTACAATTAAATCTTTATTTAATTGGCTAATTCTTCTTCTTTGTGAATTGATTAATAAATGAAAAATTATTAATTAATTCACTAATTCACTAAATTCCTAAATCCTATTTTTCATCAATTTCTAATTCCAATTTCCTAATTGGTCATCAATTTCAATTTCCTAATTTTTCAAATTTCTAATTCCTTTTCCCTCCTAATTCATCTCCTAATTCCATGGGAATGGCATGTCAATTTGTCATGAAATTGTCATAATTGATAATCAATCAATTTTGACATAGAATGTGTCATAATTTGTCATCAAATTGTCAATCAATCAAATTGTGCATGGAAAGTGCATAATTTGTCATAATTTGTCATATTGATTTGCAATTTCCATTTGAATTGCATCATGCCAATTTTGTGATTTCTCCAATTTCTCTATAAATTGGATAATTTTTCTTCAATCATCCCCTTCAATTACTTCTTGAAATCCGAATTGCTGTCAAACTATCAAATTTTAGTTCTAGTACTCTTGAGCTTTTTGCTTTCAATTGTGAGGGCACTTGTAGGTGAGATCCACAAAACTATTGAAGAGGAAAGAACAACAATGGAGCCGCATGGAAGGAGTATTCAATCTTGAATCTGGTTTGCATAATGTTTTCTTTTGAATGCTTCATTTTCATACCTTCATTGAATGTGCTTTAGAATTAGGTTCATTGCAATGAGTATTTCTTTGATTGAGCTATCATGTCTAATGTTTTGATTGATCTACTTATGTTTTGATGATTCCTAATTTTTACGCTACAAGAATAAATGTGATTGTAAATACAAGCAAGGCAAAAAAATACCAAATTGCTAGGAGCTTTTACTACTAGATCCTTATTTCTATATAATGATATAGGTTTTTTAATTCAATTCAAAATAGTTGAAATAATATATTTCTTATTATAGCATAATGTGATGGAAGTGGTCCCCAAGATTGTGATTTATTTATAAAATACTTTAAAAGTATTTTATATTGTCTTATAATTTTATCCACTCCTTTTTCATATAACACATCCAAATTTTTACATTTATAGATATATGTATATGTATATGTATATTTTATATGTATGTATGTATGTATGTATCTATTTCTCTCTCTATCTCTCTCTGTATATATTGGTGGAAATTAAGATAATAAAACCAGTAAATGACCTAATTCACCATTACATTAAAGAGGAGAGAAATCTAATAGATCTAACCTTGATAGACCAAGATTTTGATCAAATTTCAGGCTCTTTTGATAAGGCTCTATCCTCCTTAAATTGAATTGAATTGAATTGAATTGAATTGTTAAAGATTAGGGAAAAATAGGTGATTATTGAAGTGATTAGGTAGAAACAGTGAGCTATAGATGTCATACGAAGATACCAACCTAGATCTGGGAAAATAAGATGTCACGAATATGTTCCTAGAAGTTCAACCTAATTTTTTGGGACCAGGTAGTATCAATTCACCATGGTCCTCTTAATTTCTTGTCATCAAAAGCTAAACTTGTTCATCTTTGTGAATTATGTCGATCCTCTTGAACACAACTTTGTACCTATTTCCTGCACATCAAAAGGAAGAAATTTTTGGATAGAGGTTTGCCTAAGTCAAACCCCAATTTAAGAATTAACCTTCAATGAAATAGTATAAATATTAAAATAAATACTAAATAGATATACCTTGAATCTACAATTATTGATGATGATACTTTAATCTTTGAATGAAATCACAAGTGTTGTATCAAATGGCATGACAAACACAAAACCCTTATCACACACACATTCTTGCATAAGGTTGATGTAATTTGCTCCACAATGGTTAAATGAGGAATATGCAGGCTTGAAGATATCTAAAAGTGCTTTATTATGAATGCTTCACATATGCATGAATACTTTAGCTCAGATGTGGATATGAAAATGAATTGATATAATGTATTTATATAGGGGCCTCTAGGTAAATTATTGATTAGGTCGACCTCCAATGGTCATGCAGAGCAACGGAGATCAAATCTTACTAATGAGATATATCCCCCACCCTACTTCAAATTGGGGTTGGATTGAGCAAGACCATGACATTTTGGGGTGCCATGGTCTAGACGAGGGCATTCCATGCCCTAGTCCCACTATAATCAAGACCAAAACAATGCTAAAATGGGGTGGGTATTCAATGGTAGGAACTGAAGAGGGAAAAAATGGGAGGAAAGGTCAAATGATCAAAATTACAATGAAATAAACAATAAAACCATAAAACATCAAAATATCATTTTATACCTTTGCTATTTTACCTCTTCCTTAGATTGAGCCTAACATCAAAAGATCATTTTATACCTTTGCTATTTTACCTCTTCCTCAGATTGAGCCTTTAGTGAATTTGAATAGCGCCTCTCTTCAACTTGATTGGATGGGCTCCTTCTTGATGGATGTGGAATACTCTCCAAATGCTCAACAAGGTAAGTGGATTGTTGGATTGGACTTGGATTGAAAGATTAAGGATGGATGGATTTGATAGAGGATTATGAAGAGGATGAGAGAAGAAATAGGCAGCATGACAATGCATGAGAAGTGGATGATTTGTGCGGAGAATAGGCTCCAATTTATAGATTGGATGAGGCCAATGGAGGGCCAAGATTGATTTGATTATGAAGGGTTGAGATTGATTTTAGATAGAAGGCATTGATCAAGGGTGCCTTGGGAAAATAAGCAGGAATATAAAATTCCTTGGAAAAAAGCGGGAAGAAATTTGAATTTCAAATATGAGGAATTAAAAATTCTAAAATAAGGATGCATTGAGGGATTCAAAGAAATTTGAATTTCTTTGAGAGACTCAATATTGATGTGACATGAGTGGGAATTAAAAATTGAGGGATAATGATAAGCATGATTATGAGAGATTCTAGAAGGATTAATTAGGTTGAGTGGGATTAGGAAAAGTGATTTGTAGGAAGCACATGACTAGGTTAATTAATTAGAATTAATTAACTGAGTGGGTTTTAGAGGAAATAATTGTTGGAGGGGGCTTTAGAAGAATAGGGGAATAATTAATTTATTTGATAAATTATTTATTGGACAATAGTGATAGGATTAATTAAATTAGATTTAATTGATTCTGAGAGGATTAAGGATAACACAATTAAATTAATTAATTATGTTGATAGGCTTAAATTAATCAAATATTAATTTTAGGTGTCTACAGGACCCACAAAAGGTTGTTCATGGCCTCAAATCTAGAGAATAGGCACAAACGAACTTAGAAAGGGGATGATGATAGTATACACTAAAGCAAGGGCACAAACATGAGGTGTAAATTGGACTGGAGACAATTTACGATACTACATTTAGCCCCCATTTTAATATGAGTCTGAGCCTATGCAAATACTTGTGGTAAAGTATATAAAGATGAAAGAGAGGAGAAATTAGGAGCCAGATCACAAGGAGTATAAGACATCACTAATTTCAAGGAACTAATCCCCCAATCTTGGGATCTTAACTCACAATCGCATGAAAGGGCATGCAAAACCAGACAAAGACAAAAAGGCAAAAAACCAAAACAAGACCTCAAGTCAACTAGCCAAAGATACCTTGATAACAAAATATCTCAATTGCTAATGTCATTTTGAAAAATGCCATCACAAGAACACAAGGGATCACATAAAAAGAGCAAGAGCATGCATAAGAGCATGAACCACCAATACCAAAGCTATGAGCTCATGAAGGGAAGAAAGGGAAGACATGGATAAACATTCTAGTTGTGTTTTTCTAGGTGATCCATGAGAAGAAGAGCGAGGGAGGGACATGGATGCCACAAGCTAGCTATGTTTTCCTTGGTGATCTATGTTGGGGAGGAGAGTAGGAATAGTTTGGTTGTGATTTTCTAGTTCCACTCATCCTATTATGTATACAATTGTCTGGTTTTAGGTGTTAGGCATCCCATATAAGACAGTGTTTTCTCTATTTTTAAGCATGCAACAACCTATGTAAGACATGAAATGCAAATGCAAATGTGTTTCTGGTATCAAAAACATCTTGTGTAAGAGTTTGCTTGCTCTAGTTTTGAGTGTGTAACCTTGTGTAAGCCAGATGTATGCTTGGTTTTTAGGACATCTTGTGCAGGAGTCTTTTTCTCTAGTTTCAATAATGTGCACCCCATATAAGATATTCAAATGCTATGTCTGGTTTTGGGCATGAAGCATCACATGTAAGAGTTTATTTTCTCTCGTTTTGAGAATGAACACCCTATTTAAGACATGTAAAAATATAGTACAATATGGTACAAATAGGGTGATATGTATGCCGCCCCCTTAAGATGTCAACATAACCCTATGTTGATGTCTTAAGGAAGTAGGAAACAAGGATACCCACCTTCAACACCATGGAGATATCCTTTTAGGAAACAATGTTGATACATTCAAGCTAAAGTGGAGATACTCTTACAAGCAAGGATAAGATTGTTGAAAAAGAGATATCATGCAACAAGTGTAAAGGGAATCCTTGGAGGAGAAGAGTGTTGGAATCAATGAACACTGAGAGTTGGGGGGGGGGGTGTGAATTAGTATTCTACATTTTTTAACCTTATTAACTTAATCTTTCAACTACATAATGTAAATGAACAAAAGAGAAATGCAAAAACACAAGGCAATTAGCAACAACACCATAACACTAAGATTTATATGTGGAAAACCCAGTTAAGGGAAAAACCACAATGGGATTGAGACCCACAATATTAATATACTTCATTAGAAGTATATAAATATTACATAGGAGAATGCACATGCATTCAGGCACATTGCCTATAGCTCACTGCTCAAATTACAATAAGGGCTACAACCCCAGAAGGCTCATTGCCTTACAATAATTGTTACAAAAGATAATTGGAATGTATAAACTAAAAAATAGCATCTACAAATGCTTGGGTATAGTTTTGGTTAAGCACAAAACTCTTAATCACATATTGCTCTGCTATACTGCTCTTTTTTGTTGTTCAACTATATTTCAGAGCACAAATCCTTTACTTGCACATGTGAAACTACACACAATCACTCTCAAATACTTCTCACACAACCATCGATATCCAAAATGATCATATCCATTAGTCTTTTATATCTGCAACATCAAATTTGGTCATCTACATGTCGGCTTCAAGAACATGGCACAAATGATGAAACGTGTATACCAAGTTGGCTCAATCTGAACTCCAATGCATATGCAAACCAAAAATAATTATCCACATACTTTAGAAATATTGGCTAAACATCCTCAAACACAAAAATAATCACCAAAATTACTCCACCAATTCCACACATCGATCAACTAACCAAAATATCCATACCACACTGTTCGAACCAAAAACCTATATACCAGATCTTGAAAATCACTCCAAAATCAACACCGAAGGATACACACATGGAATATGGTAGATAACACCTCCATAATTCTTCCCTAAGATCCACAACACAAGATATTCAATGGAAATGAAATGCCAACCAACATGTTGTATACTGTCGGATGTCCTGTTCTATCTCATCGGACCTATCCAAAACATAATCTAACTTCTGGTAGAACCAGATCACATACTACAGATGGAATAGCTGACTTCAGTTGCCATCAATGAAAACATATGACTACTCGTGCAGTGTCTCTTGCCAGCACTATCCCCCTTTGGCATTGATGGCAACACTTAGTGAAAAATAACCAAGTGTCGGACCAAAACGAAAACACTACACTGCAACCAATAATCTAACAACCGAACTTCAAAAGACTCCCCCTAAGATTATTACAATATTTTCACTCTTCTACACTCCCCCTTTGAAATCAATGGCAAAAGATGAGGGTTTCAAAAACCAAAAGTTTGCATAAAATTCTATACACAAGCATATATACACATAGACTTTACAAAAACTTGAAGATATCTGCAAAAGTGTTCTTCATTGAATCCAAATGACTATCCCAGCCCTTCTTGAGGCACTCCAGGATGGATACGAGACCACTAAATAGATAGGCTTGTGTCTTTGTTGATTTAAGGTCTGAGGGTTCACTCGCAGCCTAAGAGCACTTCGCTTAATGTCCAACTTGGGAGTGATGAGACTCCACAATTCTCCAACTCTGTCAATGATCCTTTCCTTTTCATGGCTCAAACTTATGATTTTGTCTAGTAGAGATATTACTTGATATTCATGACTATTCATAGAAGTTGATAATGGATCAACTGACTTAGATATCTCAGCTAATTCATCCTAATGCTCCCTGGACTTCTCCTCAATATCCTTGGTGAACTTGGACAATGATAGACATGATTTGAAATTGTTTCCACATTCGGATAATGCATCTTGCAAACTCTTGACACAAGAATCTAATGAGGCTCTATCATCAGTAATCATTCTTTTCAATGTTTGAAACCTTTTTGCATTAAACTCACTGTGGATCTCCACCTCAATAGATTTCTTCGTAGTATCCACCGAATTTATCAAACTCTTAAGCTGTCCAGATGGAGTATCTAATGAGTTATTCTGAAATGTGGGAATTATTTTTCAAAGAATACCAGATGTTAGGGTAAGTAGCTCACTATCTTATGTATGTGATTTTAGCAAGTCCTCACTTGCCTTGGCTCGAGAAAACAAAGATAGTTGAAATTTTTGAATGGGGGACAAAGAGGCAAGGTTGATAGGGCCTCGAACAAATTTAGGATTATCAATAATCTATTTGCCCTTCACTACCCCTATAGTGTCTCTTGTTTTAGTATCAACTTTAATCTTAACCTTAGCCTTCTCCTTCTCAATTACCTTCTCTACACCAGCCTTAGTTGGGGATGCATGCTTCTTAATTGTCTCAATAGGATCAATAGTGTCAACCAGAGGATTTAGAGCTGCATTTACCTCTACTTGAGCATTTGTTTTCATTTTCGGAATAGAGGGAGTATCAACCTTTGTCTACTCAGTTTCCAGATCATCCTGAGTTTTCTTAGGGGTAACCTCATATTTATTCTGAAGTAATACCTTCCTCAAAATCACCTTAGTGTCTTTTGTAGCTTCCTCTAAAGTCATTTTACCATTTTCATCAGAATTGTCATACCATTCAGATAATGGCTTTAAATTTCCATTCTTTACAACCTCATTCACAATCTCATTTAGTGACGAATGAGGTTTAACAATAAATCTTACTTTCTTTATTACCTCATCTATTCTGGATGTTTTTGAATTCTTACCAGATGGCTTCTCCTTATAAAATTTAGAGGCCTTAGTTGATTTTTGCTTTACCTCCTTCATAGCTTCACCAGAGTCTATTTCTTCATCGCCCTTCACAGTCACAAATTTAACTGTCTTCTTTTTCCTTTCACCACCAGATGATTTGGCGGGACCAAAGAAGGGAGAAATTCTCCTTGTCTACTTAGGCTTTGGAGTAGATACTTATGATTTATCTTTCTTCATCTTAATAGTTTATTTTTTAGAGAGGATTTTCCTCTTTCTCACCTCCTGGACCGCCTCCTTAGAAATCCCTCTTCTCTCTGCATAAGCTTCTACTTCCTTCTTGACTTTCCTTTGAATTTTTTGGTTTTTTGAATTGCTGGTGCAAGTCCAAACTCTTCTTAGTAGAAGTTCTAAATCTCTCTTTAGAGGGATCTGATGGGGTCATTGTAATCCTAATCATTTAATTTATCAATGTAGAGTGGTGTCCATGGTTGTATGCAATAGAGAATCGAGAAAACTCATTTGATAGTCTATTCTAACTTGCAGGAAATGAAAGATAATATAAGGAACACTTGTATGAAAGGAAAGGCTAATCTAAGGCACACTTGCATGAATTTAAAATTATAAACTAAGGAACACTTGATTGAATTCAAATTTACTCTAAGAAATTATGGAAAATACATTGTTGGAAATGAAACTAGTCTATCCTATTTCCTCAGGCTGAAACAAGCCTTTCTAATCCCCCCCTTTGATTAAATGATTATAATGGATTTATATAATTATCATTCCATATCTACCCAACCAATCCACTAAGAATTTGGATCCAAGATCCTATTTTTTAAGGGGTCATTTACAAAACTTGACAAAACTAAACTTGTTGTCCTTCATCCTACCATCTTTGTCTCAATCATATTTAGTCAACTAATGACCTCTCTCTGTTGTGAATCATGCCAAACACTCAAAAGGGTTTTTATCAATTCAAGTCTAGTTTTTAGATCATTTTGAATTTTTGCATTTTGCTAAAAAATGAGGGATATATGGTTGTTTTACTGAGACTACACCTTTTACAATTTCTGGGCACCTGAATTTTAAGAAGTCTCAAGTTCTCAACGTGAATGAAGGAATTATTCTTCAATTTAGTTGACCAAATTATTATAGATCATCATGGATAATATTTTAAAATAATTCAATCAAATTGGAGTACTTTGGTAGCTAGAGTTATCTTTGTTGGAGAAAGATAACACAATGTAGTGTGCAACTGCAGCTTGTAGGAAACAAATACTTTGCCCATTGATTTAGGAAAACTGATGCTCCATGATTTTGCATGATTGTTGGAGTGTTCTGGGAGTATTAAAGAATCTTCTTTATCTTCTCTTAATGTCTTCAAAACCTTGTCAGTAGTTGTTTGGCATTAATGTTTGGAGGTCTCTGCTGCAAGTGTTTTTGAAGCTTCATCTTGTCTTGAGTTATGTAATAACTCATTCAACTACATTGTAGCATATTTCAAACTCATAGAGACACATTAGAATAATTTTAGATCATATTTATTTAACTAAAATAAACCAAATATCTACATTATATTCTACTTTAATCAAGATAAAGAACTTTCAATCATTACTCAAATCCAGTTTTAAAATAATGCACTAAGAAGAAAGATGATTTTAATGGGTTAAATATAAGACAGTTTATGGTCTCTTCAGGATCTACCAAATTTCTTAACAAGTGTTGTGCATAAAGTTCCAATATCCGCTCATCAATCTCATACCCCATGGGCATGTTCAATACAATTTGAGGATCAACAACTTCCATTAAGCATTGGTCTATGTCCACCATGAAGAAAATTGAGTCATGATACTTCTCAACTATTGTCTTAGGGATTCTCTCCCTTTCATGCATTTCCTTCTAATTTTTTTTGAAGTATCCCCAAATATTAGCATTTTGGACCTTGGAATCACTAGTGTTATATAAATATTCTCTAATTTGCACTCCCATAGGTTTGTCAAAATCCCATTGGACTTGATTGACTTTCAAAACTTCATTCATGAAGTAGAAAAATAAGCATAGGATCAAGGTTATGTATTTGAATGAATGTTTCTTGTTTTGCTTGATCTTTTTTAAATTCTTTATCAGCTCACTCCAAAGTAGTTCACATAGGTCTTACTTCTTATTTTCTCTAACCATTTCATATGCTTGTTCTGGATACAAAATTCTCCCTTCTGGAATAGTATACCTTATATCCAATCACCATTGAAGCAAACTCAACATCATACTCTAGAATGTTGTTGATTGTCCTTGCTCTTCGGTCAAATTTTGTTCTGGTTGCATCCATGACAATTTGGTTTTTCACAAATTTCAATGAGGGCAGTTCACCAGATGAGCACAACCTTGTAACAACCCTAATAATATTCTTTGTGTCCTTGAATGGTTTATTCAACCACATGAACTCATCATGCATTTTTCTAAGCATGTACCAGACCCATTTGGGTTCATCAAACATTGGAAATCTGACATATTGTACTAAACCCTTTTCCTCCACAACTTTGAATTCAAATTTCAAGCTACCAACCTTATTTGTCATTTTCTTGGTGCATGAATTCAATATTTGTGCACTTCCAAGCTCTTCAATATTGTAATACGCGAAAACCCTAACGTCCTCAATATGCAAAATGTCGCGTGGAATGGATGAGAATGCACTCTTCATATCATCTTCCATGGAGATAAATGGATGTTTCTTAAAGTCTAGCCAAGCTCTCTTAGTAGTGTCCACAACTAAAGGGGTTACAATTCCAGAGGCATCTATTTTAGAAATTAAAACTTCAAACTTGAAAGGTTTCACTAATAAATACCTTAACCACTAGATTAGGAAATAAGCACAATTAACATTCTTTGCACTTTGATCTTTGGAATTTTTTCTTGCAGAATGTTGTCCTCTTCTTCGCTCGAATGCAAAGTCAGAAATGAAGTGTTTAAGTCACTTTTTATCTTCTGCATACCTGAATTTTAGGTATAATAAATGCACTTTGCCCTAATGCTTCTGGATATTAGACGGTTCTTTAAGAAATCTTCTGCAGATTTTCAAATCTGCTCATAATCTTCTAGAAATCCTTCCAATAGATTAGTAATCATCAAACACAACTTCTGCAACATATTGGAATTAGGTATAGAACTCAAATAGGGGGTTTATAAGATTTTCATGAAAAATCCCCTAAGGACGGATGCCTTAGCTTAGTTACCGAATGAAGTTCCAGCATCAGAAGTAGGTGCGGACCCACTCCCTACATCATTATCACTCTTCTTAACCCATGTCTTCTTCATCTAATCTCTGATCTCTTTCACTTTTGCTTTCCCCTTTTTATCTGCCTTCACATTCTTGTTCTTGTCTACCAGACCATTCCTATTCACATTTTTGCTTCTACAGAATCTTGCAATATGACCAGATTTGTTGCAACTATAACAGATAACATTTCTCTAACTAGGCCTGAAGTTTCCTTGATTTCCTCATGACCTACATTGGTTAGCAACATGTCCAAACCTACCACATGCATAACATCTAATATTCCTTCTATTTTGAAATTTATTCATCATACTTCTACATTCATTTGAATTATTCCCATACTTATTGAATTTGAAACATTGACCGAAGAAAGATGGACCATTTTGATTTCATTCCACTTTTGCATTGACTAGCCATATGATTAAATTTATTGCAAACAAAATAGTTTCCATTGAACTTATGAGAATTAGGTTGCCTTACCACAGACCTTTTAAGTTTGTTCTTCTGATGTTGAGACTTTTGACTAGATCCAGAGTTTTCACCTTTCTCAAATCCAAGTCCTCACTTGTCATCTTCACTCTTTTGACTTTCAAGCATCTCATTAAGTTTAGCTAAACTAATCCTAAATTTTTCCTTGTACTCATTTGCAGCTTCAAGATCATATCTCAGAAGAAGGATCTTCTTTCCAAGCTCTTCCTTGGTTTCATGCAACTCACGATCTAGTTGACCATTCTCATAACCAAGTCTGTTGCATTCGTCAGATCTTTCTTTTAAGGATTGATTAAGATTTTCTTAATTCTTCTTTCTTTCCTCAATCTCCTTGGTTAATTTCATCACTATAGATTCCATCTCATGTTTTAGGGCTACATTCTCTCATGCAAGCTTCTCACATTCCTCTGACTTCTCATTCAGGGCTTGGTCATCAATGGTTTGGCTCTCTTTCTCCTTTATCTTATCAAGAAGTTCCTTTCTCTTCTCTCTTGACTTATTCAACTGATCTTTCAATGATTGGATGAAGTTATTATCATCTCTAAGATTCACTTTGATTTGTCGGACCTTTGCTTGGGATTGATCAAGATCCTCAAGTGCCACAATAAGTTGATGTTGAATACTACCAGAATCTATTGATTCACCTTCCCAAATCCTCCTCAAGTTGTTAGACTTATTCCTATGAACTAGGCTCTGATATTAATTGTTGGAATCAATGAACACTGATAGGGGGGTGAATTAGTGGTCTACAATTTTGACCTTATTAACTTGTTCGTTCAACTACTTAATGCAAATGAACAAAAGAGAAATGCAGAAACACAAGGCAATCAACAACAACACCATAACACCAATATTTTTATGTGGAAAACCTGGTTAATGTTAAAACCACAGTTGGATTGAGACCCACAATATTAATACTCTGTTAGAAGTATAGAAATATTACATAGGGGATGCACATGCATTCAAGGACACTGCCCAGAGATCACTGCTAAAATTACAATAAGGGCTACAACCTTGAAAGGCTCACTTCCTTACAATATCTTTTACAAAAGAATTGAAATATCTGAATTGAAAAAATAGCATCTACAAATGCCAGGGTACATTTCTGGTTAAGCAAAAAACTCTTAATCACACACTGCTCTCCTATACTGCTCTATTTTCTTGTTCTTCTATATTCTAGAGAACAAATCCTTTACTTGCACACGTGAAACTACACACAATCACTCTCAAATACTTCTTACACAACCACCAATATCCAAAATGATCATATCCATCAATCTTTTATATCCGCAACATCAAATTGGTTCATCTACATGTCAACTTCAAGAACAGGGCAAAAATTATGAAACGTGTATACCAAGTCGGCTCAATCCAAACTCCAATGCACATGTGGACCAAAAAGAATTATCCACATGCTTCTTAGATGTTGGATAAACATCCTCGAACATAAAAATAATCAGCAATTTTACTCCGCAAATTCCATACATTGATCAACTAACCAAAACATCCATACCACACTATTCTAACCAAAAACCTATATATCGGATCTTCTAACTCACTCTAGAATCAAAACTAGAGGCCACAAAACTAGAATATGGTAGATAACACCTCCATAATGCATCCCTAAGATCTGCAACACAAGATATTCAATGGAAATGAAAATTCCAACCAACATGTTGTATATTGTCGGATGTGTTGTTCCATCTCACCTACCTATCCAAAACTCAATTTGACTTTTAGAAGTATCAGATCACACACTATGGATGGAATAAATGACTTTAGTTTCCATCACTGACAACATCTAACTACTTGTGCAGTGTCTCTTGCCAACAAAGAGATCTTTGATCAAAATAATTCTATCCCCAAGAGGAGTTTCTGAACAAATATAACATGTTATACCAAAAGAAAGGAAGGGGAACAATAATGCATACCTTCCCCTTTTTGATAAGTGAAAGACATTCTTGATGAAGGATGACACACTTTTGACCCTAAGTGATGGGTTTTTTAATAATAGACATACATTTCCAAGTTTAAAAGAGGTTGTAGTCAAGGATACACACCTCTTACATAAAAGAGAATCCTTGAGCAAACAACAACTTTGCACAAGGAATGACATCAAATATTAAGAAAACACCAATCAACAAAAGACAAGTGGATCCTTAGAAAGGATAGGAGAGATCAATTCCCCCAAAGCATAGGGACAATGAGAATAATTATACAACCTCTAAGGAGAGATTATACATAAGAAAATGCACTATGTACTCACATGAAGGAAACTCATTGCAAGAAAGACATCAAGATATGCAAAATACAACTCTGAAGAAGAGGTAATATTCTAAGAAGGAAATATTAAGATAAAGGATCGCATACCTACCTTACGGAGAGATTATTCATTAGACATACCATTTCATGAAAGAAAGGACATTAAGTTATGAAGAGTGCAAGCCGAAAGGAAATAGTGAAACCTTAGAGAGAAGATATAATATAATATTATTTCCCCGCAAAAATATCACTATAAAACAACATGCATCATGGATAAAAGCTTAGAGATTTAATTGATTAATAGGAATCATTTTGAAAATTCTAAAAATGCAATATGCCAAAGTGCTATGAATGAAAAGAAGCAATGTAAACTGAAAGAAACCATTATCCAACACATGATTATGATAAATATAAGTGAAAAGTAATGTAATCATATGTGAAATTGCAAATAAATCAGATATATTAAGTTCCATTATGAATGTCTAAGACCAAATCTAAATTAATCAAATTAATTAATTATGTGGAAAGGACTAAATTAATTATGTATCGATTTAATTAATTTTGGACGTCTACATTTTGACCCTCTTTGATATAGCATTCATGAAGTGATGCTATATCAAAATAGAATAAAATATAGTGGATAGAAAAAGGATAAGGAATGGTAGCATGGTGCCCCAGTGGGTTAGGAAGGATGACGATGAGATAGTGGTATGGCTCCTCGAGTGGACATGAAGGTTCTAAGAACACGTGTGTGTCTCGAAATGTATAGGAGGACTAGATAATTAAGGTTGTGAAAATGATAAGGATGATTAAGGGGTGGATAAATGAATAATAAATTGGAGTCTTAGGAAAAATGGATAGAAATGATGAATAAGATGAATGGATAGATGGGATCTGTTATGTAAAATATGGAGAGAAAACCTAGTTTTGATATTGCCACAAATTATCTACATCATTGATTATAGAAATTAAGATGTTGTAAATATTAGAGGCATGGACTAGACTCTCAAAAAATAGGTTATCTCAATGCATAAAGGTTCGTAAACACATGGGGGCTTCACTTAGTGAACCTTGGTTATAGCACGTGCATTCATGGCATACTAAAGAATCCCCCCATTTTCAAATTTTTTTGCCTTGAATTCCTTTTTTGTCAGCCCCTCCCAATACGCAACCCAAATTAAAGACCCCTTATTTTCACCAAATATTGTATTTTTGCATAGCCAGAATTAAAAACCCTCCTATTTTCACTGATATGCAATATATTGCACCCTCATTTTTGGGATATTAAACCCCCCAATATGAATGCATGTGATATAATAATGCGTAGCTAGTGAAGCCTCTGTGTGTAAACATTGATGATGGTGTAAATGCGAGACTGTTGGATCATACAAGAGAACCATAAACCATGCCATACCACAAAAAGATGCCCCATTATATATCAACCCAAAACATACCAAGATATAGAATGATCAAGGTATCCCTAGATAGACATGGTCACAAGACACAAGATAAAAATTATTTTAAAATACCAAGCATGCAAATAACATACACATGGCCAACTAACATCTCTTGCCAAGAGTAGGACGTCGATTTGGATGGACTGCTGGACATGGGAAGGGTGATAAATTTGGATAAATTTCTAGACATGGGAAGGATGCATCCCAATGGGAAAGATGTTGATAGATGAAAAAGACAAGCTGGTTGTGTAGGGTCTGTAGATGATAGGATTTCCGCTTGGATTTGGTTAACAGGTTGTGGATGGGTGGTTGGATTATGCACAGGTCAATATAAGATCAGATAGATGGGAAAATATTAGTGTGATGGGGAAAGCTCAATTTAATTGGGATAAATCTTAGTTTGATAGGATAAATCTCAATATGATGGGGATCATAAAATGAATTTGGATAATATGGGAGGGGATTATTGATTAAATAGGATTAGATGGGATTGAATGGTGGATAAAGGATAAATAGATTAGGACCAATGACAAGGGAGAACCAAGGTTTGGTAAAAGAATGGATGAGTGGAAGGAGATATTTCTTGGATAGAAGATAGAGGGATTGAGTGGATGGATGTGGATAAGAGATGGAGGGATAAAGGAGATGGATAATGATAGGATATGAAGGGCTAATGGATGAAAGATAGGAGAATCAAGATCCAAGTACAATGTTGCAAAGGAGTGCAATGCTCCACATTAGAATATAGTGTAATTAATGATGATGGATAAAGATGTATGCGAAGGAAGGATAGTGCATAATGGATATGGATGGAGGAGGAATTAAGGCTTTCATTTTCCAAATCATGCATGGATATTATTTTTCCTCTATCTTGATCAAGATTAAAGGTATGAATGGAGGATGGATTTGGATAGGATGAGAGATATGGATAAGATAGTCAAGATCAAAGATAGGAAAGGAGAATGGACTTAGATAGGATGTGGATAGAGGATAAGAGATATGATAGAATATGGATAGAGGATAGAGGATATGGAAGGTGTAGAGTGCAAGAGGAGGACGGGATTACACATGACTCTTATTTACCGAGTTTTCATCATGGTACTTACCCAAGGCACCACGAGAAGTGGTTTTCACAATTGGATGGATTTTTTCTATTTTTCTTTGGAATACTTTGGATAGTTAAGGATGATGATAAGTGGATTTGGAAGATAGTGGATGTATGATAGGATAGAGGAAGGACTCAAGAATATAGTTCCATTGATGACATCCCTTGAAGATGTGTTGTATTAAACCAAAATAATTAGAGATATGCTCATAGATATTGGTAGAAATATATGGGGAGATGGAATGGATGTAAGATGGAGGGGGATAAGGATTCATGCAAAATATTGAATTAAAGGATTGGGACTATGGAAAATGGATGGGGTTGTGAAAGACTTGTGGATAAATGGATGGGGATGTTGGAAAGATCAACATTGGCACACACCTTGAAGGGTGGTGGAATTGTGGAGGAGAGGTTTTTAAATTAGATGGAGGATAAAATGTAGATTTTGGGATATGAGGACCCAAAATAGATGAAGGAGATGATGGACTTGAGATAGTGGAGTTTAAGATGTAAGGGCCGAAAGTGGATTTTGAAGATGGAGGATTGGAGGACTTATGAGTGGAGGGAGCTTTTGGATAAGCAAGTTTGGATGCTAAATTAGATTTCTCTTTGAGATGCATTTATTTGATGAGTACTTTAGGAGTCCACATGGTTTTTCATTTTTTCTTTTTGGGCCTTTGTGGCCTTTTGGATATTTCTTTATTTTGACGCATGTATTTTTGGGGGGACATGTTGATCCTTGGATTTTTATGGGTTTTTGGCTTTATGCATTTTTTATTTGGCATCCGAATTGCCTCCAATAGAAATGGTATGGGTGAATGAGGTTGGATGACTTGGAGATTTATGGATGGGATGATGGAGGGAGAAAGTTGGGAGGAATTCAAGAATGTGTGCCTTTGTTGATATTGCTTAGGGATCAGTTGAGGTGATGGAGTGGTGGATGGAGGGATGTAAGGACCCAAGATGAATGGAAGGGATGAAGGGTTTAGCTTTGGAACATACGGACCCAAATTGGATGTGGATGAGGAAGAAATGAACTTTAGGACATAAGGACTAGAAATGGATGTGGAAGATGGGGGATAGTAGGATTTTGATTTATACGAAGGGATTTTGGATTGAGGAGGGATGGAAGATATATCAACATCTTGAGCATGAGCTTTGTAGCCAAGGCCAAATGAACTTTCATTTTCTATCATTTGAAGGGGTTTCAATATTCCTTCTTCATGGAGGCCTACCCTTTACCTTGATAACTCATTTTTTGATAAATTCTTTTCCTGATAGGATACATATTATTTTGGAAACAAGATACAAGTCCATTTTGAGGTGAATAGGAGGTGGAAGGAGTTGTAAGCTCTTGGAAGAAACCGTAGTGGATAAAGGTGGAAGATCCAAGTTGATAGCTATGGGATTCATGGGTAGATTGGATAGGGGTGACGTGATCTTGTATAGAAGTAGGATCTTATGAGAGATTAGGAGGAATATTAGGATTGTGAGATGGATTCAGATCATGACATGGAGATGAAGGAATACTTTGATCCTAACTTGGGATGGAATCATGTGGTGGAGTGGGAGGGATGATTGGATCTTGAGATGGAAGATGATCATTGAATGAGGTGGTGGGGATACTTGGATTTTGAGATGGAATGGGAGTAGAGGGTAGACTTGGATTTTGAGATAGAATGGGAGGGAAGGGTAGAATTAGATTTTGAGATGGAGCTATATCATGAGATGGAGGGATGCTTTGATTTTGAGGTGGAGAGGAAGATATGGTAGGATGCTCTGGAACAAGCACTTGACATGGTTGGGGTCGAGCAGCTGGTGTGATGGAGGAGGATATGGAAGGTTCAACTTGAGTATATGGAGGGATGGTAGTATCATGAAGCTTAGGGGACTGAGGTTTGTCTTGATTTGGAAGGGAGGGTGGTGGACATGTATGAATTGGGAAGATTGGGAAACTGTGTTTGAAGGTGCAGATTTTTTTTCTCATTTTCTAGTATGTCTTGGATTATTTGTTGGAAAAAAGCTTGGAGGGGTGGGGATACTATGGATTTTGAAGGATTAGGAATATTTAGAGATTTAGAATTAGATGGAATATTAAGATTATGGATTGGGGGATTAGAATTAATGCTTAGAGAACTATTGTGTAAAGGATTTGGATGGCAGTGGATATGATGGAGGTGTTGTAAAAAGATGGGGATTGGGATGTGGATGGGGGGGATGGATAAATACCTATTGGATGGGAGGGGTATGAGGATAAGGGATAATACAAAGACATGGATGGGGAATAAGATGGATTTCTCTTTTAAATGGTAGAGGAAGGATAAGGAATGGAATATGGATTTGGATTGGATATAATGTGTTGAGGTGAAATGGATGGGGATGTGGTAGATAGATGCGAGGTCATGGGATTGAATTGGTAAATGGGCTAGGGTGGGAGATATGAATAGGTGGAAGTTGGATAACTTTGAGGCATGCATGAGTTACATGGGCATTATTGATAGTTTGGTCCTTGAACTCCCATAACCATTTATTCAAACCAACTCATGATGTTTGAATGTGGGTTTTGGGAAGCCAACTTTTTCTTTTGCGAGTGTGTGTAGATCATGCAAGGGTAACCTCAAAATTATGATAATAGAGTGATGACTTGAAATTGGTTGGATAGAATTCATCAAGAAAGTTATGAAATGATGCGAGATGGAAATGAGGGTAAGGAATTAGCATTTTTTTATTGGAATGGATTAGATTGGATTGTACTTGGATTTGGAAAAGATTTATTTGGATTAAGTTGATACCTTATTCCTTGGATTATAAATAAGTGAGGTGTAGGGGTTAATGATGCGGCCCACAAAGCAAGGTAATGACCAAGCTAGGCTAAACTTAGACCTTCAGATTAAGATTTGATCAAGCCTTCTTCCACTTAGGATAGAATAAGTTCCTAAGAAAAATTTGGCAATGAATTAGGATTTGGATCAACCCAAATAATTAAGAAAAATTGAGAAAAGTACTTGAGACATATTATTTCTCAAGAATAAGGCTAATTGGGGATTAGCAAATGATAAAAGACCTAAGTCAAACTTTGCGAAGTGCTAACCTTAGATTTGATGATTGATTGATTGATTGATTGATGATTTCATTTTGGATTGTTTTGATTTGATGTGCTAAGTCCTTATGGATAGAAGAAAATTATTCCAGGAGAGTGGATAGATGATAGGTAGAAGAAGGGGAAGGCTACACAAGATTGGATTGATGATTGACTAGAGATGTCCGTTGGGGATCAATGATCGTTTGCATGGATGAAAACTTATTGGAGATTTAGTTCGAGTGAAGATTGAGAAACAAAGGTGAAGATGATAAAATTTAGATGAAGATAGTGATCCTTAGAAATGAAGATGGTCAAATAGAGGCAGAGAAGGCAAAGCTTAGGCAAAGATGTTGAAACTCAGGTTTGACAGTGACAAAGTGAAAATTGAAAGGCTTGGTCAAATGTTTGGTCAAATTTGGGAATTTTTGGACTTGTTTGACCTGGCAAGAGATTTTAAGAAATGAATACACATCACCCAAGGTGATACTTTAAGCAAGTGTGGGCCTAAATTAGCCCAATATGACAAAATTTACTAGTTTGTACAATAGAAGACATGCTGAAAACATACAACTTAAGCTAGAAAGTGGATTCTACTTGTTGAATCCCCACTTGGATTTTTGTAAATACCTAGACAAAGTGGATAGATAGAGATTTGGTAGTGTTGGCTCCCCCACCATGGAACTCACTTCTTGGGCACACTAGAATCTTATACCCTAAAGACCTAGAGATCTTATGAGTTGAGGGACATCTATCTCTACTTTGAATGGTATGAATTGGGGCAGCTTTGGAGGTCCAACCTCCTACATCAACAAGAAAATAGGATTTTGGCAACTAAAACAAGGTGTATAGGAAGTTTTTGAAGGATCCCAATCCAATGACGGATTCTCAAAGCAAGCCACTTAAGACTTTAATTGATCTTATCAGTGCAGAGAAGGCCTCCACATAGCCGAATTCACTCAACATTCTAGCCGCTTGACTAGCGTATTTATATAGCGGCTTGAAAAACACCAATTGAGATCTCACCAAGAGAGATGATATCCCCAATGTACCTCAATTTTGAAACACTCCCTTGGGGTGATGAGACCCCCAAGAGGTGATTCTCTACTGAAAAGAAAAATATGGGTGTTGTTAATCAATTTTCTCTTACACCCAAGGTCAGTGAAGGTGTGGGGAGAGGATACTAAGTGTAATAGTGGGTCCACCCTACAAATTTGCAAGCTCACCAAACACTAAAGATAGACGTTCTTTTTAACCCCAAAAATATGTTTTTTACTCTAAGAAAATAAAAGATCTAATTTAGTGGAAAAACATGGCTCTTTGACAAAACATCCTACAACAATGATCAATAGTTTTGATTCTAAGTCTTAGACACACAAAAAAGATGCAAGGACAAAGAACAATTAGTAAAATCTAAAAATTGAGCACTTATAGTGTAGACACCGAAGTCAAGGCACAAATGCTAATTGAGGCCTTGCACATAAAATGTTAGCTTGAAAATTCAAAATTTAAAAATTCAAAACGGGCGAGAAATAATCCGTGGAGACATCGATGTAGATGTGCAAAGATGCTAATTTATATTAAATAGGCAAACAGTTAGCCTTAAAATTCAAAATTGGAAATACTATAATTAGATGGGAAAGATAGAGGGGTTGAGGTGCCAATATATCGACGCAAATGTTGAAATGTCTATGCAGACACTGATGCACATTCCACCAAAAATGGTTAGCTAAAAATACTTAAAATGACAAGTTTTTTAACGAAAATTTGGAATAGTAGTTGTCTAGAACGAAAACCTAAATAAAAGAATAGTGCTCTTTTTGTGTTTTTTTCCCTAAAGCTTATATATGATTCTTTTGGTCTTTTTAAAACTTTATGTAAAAAACATAGAAATAAAAAGGAAATACATTGAAATGGAAATCCCATTTTACTCCTATAGAGATGCTGAAATAGAGGTGCAAATGTAGATGTGCAGGTAGAGATGTCGATTTTCAGTCTCTGCACAAAATAGTTAGGCAAGAAATAAAAAATTAAACAAAGACGCTGATATAAGACTTCTAATCCAATGTTTGATATAAGACTGATTGCTTGCTTACTTCAATCTGCTAGAATGTAATTGAGAACTTGACTTTTTTGGTTTAGGTGTGTTAGGTTTAAAATGAGAGGGGTGGACCTCCTTTTATACATGCTAGTCAAAAAATAAATTGAATTTCTGACATAGGTCGATATGGGATCTGGGTTCTCTCTCAATATGAGTTACCATTATGAGGCCCCAAAATGGGCCCTTTTTGAGAGGAGCATGGTGTTGGGCACCCCAATGTTGGACATCAAGCTCCAAGGATTAAGGAGAAAAAAATGCAAATGATCAAAATTTGAGTTTGATACATGGTGTGAGCTGGTTTCAATCAGGCCTTAGGAGACAAAGGCCAAAGTGAGGGCCCATGCTAGGAAAAAATTGTAGGCAAGTACAATTTAGGACGCTACATCTCCATAGAGTGCTACATGCATTGTTTTCTTTCCTTAGATTCATGTAAATGATCAAAGATGGAATTTAAATATTCCTTGGACTAATGAACCACATACTCTATATTGTCATGAAGAAGAAAAAAATGATGAAATTTGATAAAAATGAAGCATGGGATAAGTTATGAGTTGTATTAAAATATCCCTCCTTCCCCATGTGTCCCTAGGTTGAGTATAACATTTTCCAAAGCCAAACAAATACCTACATTTGAATAATTACCGATGTCCTTGGAAAGATCCCATATTTTGACAACCTAGTGATAAAGCTTAGGGTTCATATCCCCCTTTCTAAATATACCATAAAATCCATAATCTTTTATTCCCTTGAGACCCTTCACTTCCTATACTTCCTATCCTTTTTTTGTATCTTCTCCTTCACCTTGTGCCTGTTAGGGTTCCCACAGATACTAAGAGGGGGGGGGGGGGTGAATCAGTATCTAATCGGTAATAAGAATTTCTTAAGTTGAAACATGCAGAACATAATATGATAGTGTACTAGTATGCAAGAAATAATGCAATAAACATAATCAAGAATATCCACATGAAAAGTACACCATAACACAAGATGTTTAACGAGGAAACCTGGTGTGGGAAAAACCTTGGTGGGATTTGTGACCCACAATATTCACTCACTAGCCAATAAGAGAATATTACTTACAATAGGGGCCTGCACATGCAGGAAGGCCAACTGCCTAGAGCTCACTGCTTAATGGGAAGTCACACTGACTTACAATAAGGATTATATTAACCCAATGACTTGTACTACTTTATAATAGCATCTTCAATGCCAGATTTAGTATCGGTTCTTGCTCTGTTCTTTACATATACCCTTGACCTATAATTCGCACATTAGGTCTGCCTAATATTTTCCTTTATGCTTCTTACATCACTTATACAAATGTCTATAATGATCTCCTTTATATATAAGAGTCATTTTACAATTTGCCAAGTCGACTTACAATAATAAACAAAATATTACATAACAAAAATCCTGTCGGCCTCTGTGCTGGTATACATCTTTTCTTCTATGCTAGTGCTGGTGTCCTTGTTGATGCTGGTGCACTATCTTGCCTGTGTAATCCTTGCTGGTATGATGTCTTGCCGGTGCCATAGGTTTGCAAGGTTGCCATCAATGACAAAACCTTCAATCACATACAATGTCTCATTGGAGTGTCCATATGCCAACAGTGCCTTCCTCCTATTCTCCTTGCCTCATATCAAGAATATTCTTAGGATGCTATATTTCATAGTGTCATAGAACACTAACAACAAAAAAATCTACATTGTTGATGTAGGAAAATTTGGTGTAATTCCCTGTTTAGATATGGCAATGAAATATTATTTTGAAATGATAACCAACATTAGTTTAGATATGGCAATGACATGTCAAATTCAAACTACAACATGCACACACGAGTGTCGCAAGAATACAAATACTAAAGAATGACAAAATAAGACCTCATCATTGCATAATAAAGATGGCACCAATGGAAGAATAACAACCACAAGACAAGTTCACAATGTAGAAATGATGAGAGAGAGGATGTCACCTTGACAATAATTAGTATGACTCATGACCATGTTCTTGAACTAAATCACATGAATGATGGGATGAGGGAATCCTCTACCTTGGATCCACATTAACCATGATAAAAAATACCTAACCATAACAATAATGACATACTTACAAAATTGATACCAATGAAGAGTGCCTAAGAGTTAACATTTCTCAACTACATGATGAAAAAATCAATTCTTGAGCTAAGGAGTAGGATGATGGTATGGTCAACATCAGTCCACTCAACAAGAACCAATATGATCCTCAAAAACAAGGGAAAACCTACATAGGTGATTTCCAAACCAAGAGGAATAAGCTTTCCACCAAACAAAAGGATGATAGGTCACTTCCAAGAAATAACTTACTTCCAAAGTCAAGGAGATGTCTCAAATCCTAACATAGGACACTCTTCATCATCATGATAGCCTAGGAAGACTCCAAAGATTAAGGGGACCAACTCCCACACACTAGGTCACCTTGAGGAACAATTGACAATAGATTCTAGGAAATTGAACTACAAATCTCAACACCCTAGGGAAACTAGCACCAATATGGGACACTAACAACCAAGGAGGAAAGTAGCATGCCATGCAAGCATCCCAAACTCTTGCCAGAGTCCTAGACTTGGGCTGGTGTCTAGGTCTAGTATGGGAATCATGTCAATATGCTATAGTCCTATTCTTATGCTAGTATCTTGACTGGTGAGTAATTTGGAGCTAGGGATTGGTCACCAAAACACTATAAATAGAGAAGGCATACCCCCAAAGGCCTAGGATGCCATAAGAGCCCAAAAATGATAAAACTTGACTCAGGTGAAGAAATTGATAAATGAGCCCCCAGGTGCTAGGAACCTCCAAAACATAAAAGAAGAATATGGGAGGTCTAGTGACCTCACCAAAATTTCTCTCTTTCCCTTAGAAAAAAAACATAAGGACACACAATTATAACACAACCCTGTACAACACTCTACAAGAGGGTCAAAAATGACCTAAAAACTTCACAACACTACTCAAAAAGCCACTAGGGCATGTGCAAAAGGCACAATGGGTCTACAACACCACCCAAGATGACATCAAGATACCTTAGATCAATTTTAAGCTAGGAAAAAGTTCCTACATTCACTTACCTTAAACAACCACAAGAAACTTGACCAATTAACAAAGCAATCATGTTTGGCTCCAACATCAAGACATGCAAACCAATACATATACATAAGAATCATCCAATATAAATTACATCTCAATAAGAGTTCAATTAATAAATTTATATCTATATTACAAGAGGACTCAATTGTCCTTTCAATATACAATTATATTTTAATGCATCATATAAAAAATAGAAGAAAATACATGAGAAGGAATCATTTGATCAACTTAGTTTGCTATCCTTTAGACTCCAATGATAGTATACATTCCGCCCAACCACATGGAATCAAAAGATATGCTCCCTTCATCCTAAGAGATAGTCAGAACACCAAAACACCCACACACCCATGAAAGCAACACACATTATCTTGGTTCATTATCCCAATGAGTTATCTTGGTGATCCATTTGTTCCCCGACCCCCATTGGAAGCCACTCCCATCATTGACTCTAATACCTACTCCCTAGGCTCATCATATTCACAAACAAATATGGAATTACTATCAAATAATCATATTTCCCAAGATTTCACATCACATTTACAGATTTCTCAGATCATGTCAATCATATAAAAAATGATCCAAATGGATCCAATTTCATGTTTTACAAGTTATATCAACACCTCATAATAATCCATCATATATTGCATCAAATTTACATTTTCCTACTTTTCTCAAAAATACAAAAACCAACAATTTTCTCATAACCCCATTAAAATATGTTCAAAATTCATCAAAAATTGGAAGTTGGAAAATCAAATTTTTAGGAGTACCCTTTGGTTTAAAAGTCAAAATTGGATTTTTGGCATAGAATTCATGTTTTCATCACTCTATAAAAATTGGGATATGGTAACTTTGTAGTTTTGAAAATTCACAAGAAAATTATAAATAAATTTCTACACTATTAATTTAAATGAAATGAAGGATAAGAACAATTGTAACATCTTTCTGGATATTTTCGTGTAAGTAGAGAAGCAACATAAGGAGTGACAAAGAGCGAGGATTTTAGGTGACTTCCAAGTGGCAAAATTTTGGTTTGCATGTTGCCAGATCCTTGACAGCAGAGCTAGGTTTTGATCAGAATGTGGGGAATAAAGATAAGGGAGAAGAAGAAGGACATGATGGTGAAAATTTAGAGGACGAGGACCGAGGGAATCACGTTCTAGGGTTTCAAGTGGACCTAGGAGGTAAGTTGATCCATGACCCTGGTCTATGTGGGGCTACAACGATTGTTTAGGCAGGAATCCCAGATAAAAAATTTAAATCCCAGGATAAGACTGACTTGGTTTCCAAAGAAAAGATTCTTGAAGGGAAGGAATTGAAAAGGTTGGTTTGGCTGTAAGGTGTTTTTGAAGGAGCAAAATAATGAGGAGCATAAAAATTAGTGGGCACCTCTATTTGGGATTGAAACCATGTGTAAATCTGCTCCCCCCCCCTATCAACATCTCAAACCCTGGTAATGGAAAGTTTTCTATATCTATGCCTGACTCTATGATTGATCATAATATTACTATGATGGCCTTAACTCTGGTTGGAAATCTCATGGGTTTTAGACCTAATATTGAAGTGTTAAGGTATTTTGTGAGGAAAAAGTGGAAGCTTAAGGGCTAGGTTGATGTTTCGGCTATGCTGAAAGGAGTTTTCTCTTTTTCTTTTTCTTGTGAAGAAGACATATCGATCATATTATGTGGGGGGCCTTGGGTTATTGGTAAATCTTCCCTGGCTCTAAATAAATGGACCCCGAATTTGGATCTTTCAAACAACATTTTTGAGGTTGTCCTAGTATGGGTGCGACTCCTTGAACCTTACCTTTGGAATACTAGAATGAGTATATTTTTAGGGGTATTGCAAGCTCTTTTGGAGAGCCCTTATCGAAGGACACCATCATGACGACTAGGAAGAGGATGGTGTTTGCAAGGTTCTGTGTTGGAATAGTCTAAGCTACCAATTTTCCTTCTTTCATTGATATAGTTTCAAAGCTTGGGAAATGGGTCCAGGCTATCATGTTTGAAAATTTTCCCTTTGTCTACTTTCATTGTAAAAAACCTGGGCATTGGGCTAAGAAATGATCTCTTATGGCCAACAAAATGACAGCCAAATTGGGGGCCAAATTCACTAAAGTTTGGAAAGATAAACAAACTATTGGTGCTTTGGCTAAGGATGCTTGCAATAATCAAGACCTTAAATAGGGTTTGAATGCTAAAGAGCTCCATGGGACTTCAGATTCAAACAATGTATGCAAAAAAAGATAGAGCTGTGTATACAATAGGGAAAGATGATGGGAGTAATAATATCGGATCTGGTTCAATTGATGGCAATGGACAGTTTGAATCTAAAAAAGGCCATGATCAAGAAGATGCTGAAACAAATGGTATGCACTTTGGGAGGATAAGGGCTTAAATGGATAAGATGAGATTAGTGAAGAGCCCCAAGGGGATTGTTTAAAGAATGATGAGCTGAAGATTTCTAAGGTTTTGGTGATGGTCAAAGTTTGGATCAGAATGTGTGTGAGGGTAAGGTTGAAGAGGGGAACTTGCCCCCTTCTTTTAATTTTCCACCTACACCCTCTATCTCTCAAAGTGTTTTAGATATTATTCTTTTCTGTATTCCACTCTAATCAGAATACTCCTAAGGTGGTTAAATCTACCTTTCTAAATACATTGGATAACCCTCTGAGCAACATGGACAATCTATGTGATAGGGGCCATACAAATACTCTTGTTGTGATGAATTAGAATGTAGAAGAAGATTTTCGTAATCTTAAAGCTTCCCAAAAAATATTTGCAACTAGGGATGTAGAGGATAAAGAAAATATGACCTTTGAAGAAATTTATACGGAAGAGGATATCTCTTTTATTAGGGTGGAAAAGAGAAAAGGGAAGAAATTGAATAATACTCCTCTATGGCTCTCCTGCAAGAACAAAGCTAAGGAGGATTGTGGAATCATAAAGAAATCAGAAATAAAATCTTCCAAATGGAATAGGGAGTAGGAATGCCTTCAAAATATTGCCGATGAGGTTCAAAGAACTATCCCAAAGATCTGCCAAAATTATACCCTAGGTAAGAAATGAAATTTATGTCATGGAATGTTAGAGGGCTAAATAGATGTCATAAACAAGATATTTTGCATAATTTTGTTAGGGACCACAAACTAGATTTTTTGTTAGTCTAGAAACTAAGATGCGTAAAGATAAAGTTGAAAGGATAAAGGTGTTTAAAGGATCTAGTGTTCAATGGAATAACTTAGATGGAGCTTCTGGGGGCATTGTTACATTCTGAAATCTTAATCACATTCATGAAGATCTTGTTTGGGAGGATGTGAATCATGTGGCTACAAGATTTAAGCATTTAAGAGATGATTTTTGTTGGATTCTCTCCAACATTTATGCCCAAAATAATAAAGTTGCTGTAAGACAACTCAGATAATCGGTGAACAACTAAGAGGGGGGGGTGAATCAGTTGTTAACAGATTATAGAACTTTAAGCATTAAAACCTTATTATCGGAATAGAAGATATAATAGTTAAGAACAAATATAAACCATAGAACATTTACCAACCATCCACAAAAGATAACACCAAGATTTATATGTGGAAAACCTAGTAAAGGGAAAAACCACGGTGGGAAGCCTACCCAAAGTCAGATAATACTTCTGTAGTAAATATGTGATTACAAAAAGAGTGGCCTGCACATGCAGAAAGGCCAACAGCCTAGAGCACACTATTCATCACAAAAGGAGCCTCATTGACTACAAAATAAATTTAGAATACAATCTGGAAAGAAGAGTGAACTACAAGAATAACATCTCCTATGCCTGAATATAGTTCCGGTTAATCTTAGTACCAGAGGTCTTAAACCTCTTTCACCAACCCAATTCGATCACCTATGATCAACCAAAACCTCTGCATATGATTACAACCTTATTTCCACACAAATAATCCTATATCCCCAAAACCCACAATCTACAAAGAGATCTTACATCATATTTATACCAACCTGGGACCTAAACAATTAGGTCGGCCACCTATAAGATAATACAACAAATTCATAACATAAACCTGCAATCCAATGATCAACCAAGTAGGCCTAAGACCAAAACAACATAATCCAATCAATAGATCCAACTAGAAATGCATCGAGATCATCCACCAACACGTTACATAAACCGGTCCATAACCTAGCAGAATAAGATAGCATTAAGTCTGGTCCAAAATGAAACACCACTAATCAACAGGAACATGAACAAGATAACCAACAACATCCCATAAAACATCTAGAAGCCACACCAACACCACTTATCAAGTGCATGAAAATATCTTCAACAAAGCTTTGTTGGTAAAACCCTTACCCATGACCAAAAGACTTACTAGAACAAATGATAGCTCCTAAGTCATCAAATCCCACATCAACTAATCATGATACACATATGGATAGCATGAATGACAAATCCAAACCAATTCCACAAACCAAAGCATACCAAAGCATACCAGATCAATATCATAGTCTAATTGCTCTACCGGAACCTATCGAAAATCGGTAAACAACCAAAACAACCGGTGTTGCCATCAATGACAAAACATAAATGCAACACATAATCAATTCCTCCAATTTTCCAACAATCTCCTCCTTTGGCATTGATGGAAACACTAGATGTGAAAAAAATCCAAGTGCCAAGAAATGCCAAACAAGTCTCCCCCAAAGGAAGACAACCAACAATCTCCCATAAGATGATATTACAAGGAAGTTAAACAACTCCCCCTATGAATGATATCTTTGTTAATCTCTGATCTCACTTTGACTAATATTCTGTTAAGCTCTATTTTTCACATATATCTCCCCCTCTTTGACATCATTGCCAAAAATATGACATAAACATCAAAGAAAAATCATAAATCCACTGAACCACACAACTGACTACTCCCCCTGAGTAGTGCCACAAACACATCAATCCAAAATGAATAGTATCTCTATAAATGCATACTGGACTGATGCCAATCAACATCACTTAGGTCTTTATTGGAGGGGCAAAAACCCCCAATCTATCTCTGAAGTACTCAAATGATTCTTTAGGCAAAGGTTTAGTGAAGATATCTGCAATCTGCTCTTTAGTGTTCACATAAACTAGTCTGACTTCATTTGCTTCCACCTTCTCCTTCAAAAAGTTGTACTTGATAGATATGTGCTTTGTCTTAGAATGAAATACCCGATTCTATGATATGTTAATAGCAGCAAAGTTATCATAGTGAATAACTAGCGGTTCATTACAATCCACCCTTATATCCTTCAACATTTTCTTCATCCATAGAACTTGTGTATAGTTAGTAGCAGCATCAACATACTCAACTTCAGCAATATATAAAGAGGTACATGACTGAATCTTATTGATCCATTAAACAAGTTTCTTTCCAAGAAAGAAAGCTCCATCTATGTGCTCTTCCGATCATCAACATCTTTAGCCCAATCTACATCTATATATTCACATAGTGGAAAATCATCATTTTTTGGATACCACAAACCATATTCAGTTGTTCCTTGCAAATACCTAAAAATCCTTTTCACCGCACTCTCATGATTCTCTCCAGGATCACTATGATATCTTGATATAATACAAAGTGCATTCATTATATCTGATCTATTATGAGTTAGATATAAAAAACCTCTTATCATAGACATGTACCTTGTAGGATTTACCGGTGTTGATGCATCTATCTTAGTCAATTTCTCACTTATAACCATAGGAGTACCAACCGGTTTAGAATTTTGCATACCAAATTTCTTCAACAACTCCCTAGCATACTTAGTTTGGCAAATAAAAATACCTTTATCAGTCTGAGTAATCTACAAACCTAAGAAAAATTTCATCTCCCCAATCATAGACATCTCAAATTCATTCTTCATATTACTAGAGAATTCCATACATAACTTATCCTCACCTCCAAAAATGATATCATCAACAAAGACTTCAACAATCAATATTTCATCATCAGTGATCTTATAATATAAATTACTATCAACATTACCTTTAGTGAAACCAAGATTCAAAATATATTTATCCAATCTTGCATACCAAGCTCTAGGGGCTTGTTTCAATCCATATAAAGCTTTCCTTAACCCGCAAACCATGTTTTTGTCATTTGAACAGTCAGGTTGCTCAATGGAAACTTCCTCTTTAAGACCTCCATTAAAAAATGCACACTTCACATCCATCTGATAAACCTTGTAGTTCTTATGGGCAACATAAGCAAGAAATAATCTCACAACTTCAATCCTTGCTACCGAAACAAAAGTCCCATCATAATCAATTCCTTCCTTCTGAGAATATCCTTTACAGACCAATTTAGCTTTATTCCTCACAACTTGTCCATCTTCATTCAATTTACTCCTAAAAACCCATTTAGTCCCAATAACATTCTTATTTTTAGGCCAGGGAACTAAAGTCCATGCATTATTCTTTTCTATTTGATCTAATTCCTCTTCCATAACTTTTATCCAACATTCATCTTTACGTGCTTCAATTATTGATGCCAGTTCAATTTGAGAAATTAAACATACCTCATCAGCTGCCAACCTTCTTCTTGTCATCACTCATTTATTCTTGTCTCCAATGATCTGATCTTTTGAATGATTTAACCTAACATACTTAGGAGTCTTCTGATTTTATGTTCTTCTACTCTAATCTTCAGTTACTATTGAATTTTTTGATACTACTGGAGTAATTGGTTCAACATTCTGTTCCAGTGTAGGTGCTACCGGTTCAATTATGATCATTTCCACTGCCGGTTCTCTCTCATAAGTTATAATTTGACTTCTGTTTAGCTCATCCACCTTGACATTAGTTCTCTCCACAATTCTCTGCAATCTTTTGTTATAACATCCATATGCTTTGCTTTCATTAGAATAACCAAGAAATATCCCTTCATCACATCTAGGATCAAACTTTGCAATGGAATCATCTCTTTTAATATAGCATTTACTACCAAAGATTCTGAAATACTTAACTGTAGGTGTATGACCAAACCATAACTCATAAGGTGTCTTACCAGTGTCTCTTTTGATATGAACTCTGTTGAATGTGTATACCGCCATGCTCACAGCTTCTCTCCAGTAGATATGAGGTAGATTAGCTTCCATCATCATAGTTCTAGCCGCATCTAAGATAGTTCTATTCTTCCTTTCCACAACTCCATTCTGCTGAGGTGTCAAGGGTGTAGATAACTGTCTCCTTATCCCATTCTTTTCACAACAACTGTTAAATTCACTGGATGTGAATTCTCCACCTTGATCAGACCTTAAGCATTTAATCTCCAATCTTGTCTCTGTCTCAACTTTAGCTTTAAAGATTTTAAATTTTTTGAATGCTTCAGATTTCTCCCTTAGAAAAGTAACCCACATGATTCTAGAATAGTCATCAATGATTAGCGTAAAATACCTATCACCCTAAAAACTTTTGATTCTAGTAGGACCACACAAATCAATATGAATAAGATCAATAACATCATTAGATTTGTCTTGTATACACTTAAAAGAAGTTTTGACTTGCTTTCCCATTTGACATTCCTTACATACCGGATTATAGGGCTTCACAATCTTAGGTATATCTCTAACTACCTTAGTAGAATTGATCTTTACAATGCAATCAAAATTAACATGACATAACCTCTTATGCCATAACCAACTCTCATCAATTTGTGTAATCAAACATGTCTTTACATTTTCCATCCTTGAATTGTAATTGAAATCCCTTATCCACCAATTGTCCTACACTCAAAATATTATGCCTTAAACCTTCAACATAATAAACATTATTAGTATTGTGCTTACCATCCAATGATATAGTTACTTTTCCTTTGATCATAGAAGCTTTGTCATCTCCAAATCTAACCAGATTGCCATCAAATTCTTGCAAAGATAGAAACTTCCTTTTATCTCCAGTCATATGATGTGAACATCCACTATGTATCACCCATTCATCCTTGTCTTAAACTTTAGCAGCAAGGGCCTTTTCTTTAGGTACTGGATCATCTTCCTTGATAGCCAAGAATACCCATTGTTGAGCTATTTAATTGCAATTGAGGTTGAAATACTAATTCACAACTTAGGGATTTTTATCCACACTAAGCAACCCGTCATGAACTAGAAGCTACATTTAATTATCAACCCAAGGACATGAACTTGAAATGAGACAATACTGTATATGCACTATGGAATCCTTCTAAGTTGTTATTTTGATTATGTATAACAAATAAACTCAGAATAATAAACTGAATTGAAAACATGACAATGCTAGAAATAAAACTAACTACACAACAGTGGCTGCAAGAAGACTGGTTATTTGCAACAATAGTGGCTATAGGATGACTATTCTAAAACAAGTGGAATTAAATATGCCGAAAACAAAACCTATCATAACCAACTACCTAATATAAGTAAAGAATAATGAATAAAAATGTAAACTACTGCAAATCTAAACTATGATGAAATCATAGTTCCTCAAGTGGCCCTTGCTTGAGTTGCTTCAATTTGTCATTTGCATTCCATCTTCAATAAACAAGCTTCAATGCTCAAATAATCTTCTTATTGCAAATCAAATATTACATGGACATATATCAGACTTGCTGATTGAACTTGGACACCATTAACAAGACTCAACACTAATTGGATACTCTCTACACTATTCTTAACACTACTATCAACACTACTTTTTCACAACTCAACATCAAATTTATGCTTGAGGCTTGAGAGTTGAAGTAATTACAAACTCATCAACTTATTGAGAATGCCATTTCTCCTGTGATAGAAAGGAGATGAATTATTCTACTCATGACTGATAATAAAGATTAAACTAACAAGAGTTGAGAGAGTTATAATCCTCTTAGACCTCTACAACCATTAAATGCATTCATGACTGAACATGTGTACAAAACATGTTATAATTATTTATGAATTATAAAATATTATTTCCACAAGCTTCTGAAATATTCCTTTACTTTAATAAATCCAAATACACGAACTCATTAAGAGGTAGAAGAGTCCAAGTTGAATTAGAACTCAATCCTTAACTGCTGCTTGGAAATCTGCTAGTTTGTCTCAGTCAACTTCTGGTGAATTCTTCTCATTAACTATTACAAATCAGCTCAAATGGTTTAAATTTTTTTTAGATATCCTTTTAATATTTCTAGATCATTTTGAAAATTTGAATTTTGTTAAGAAACGAGTGAGATATGCCCATTTTACTAAAACTAGTCTTTTGACTTTTTCTGCACTTTCAGTTAATTGCTACATTTGTCAATTTCCAACTTGCTCCTCCTCCTTTATAGATATATGAACAACTAAAACCACTCAAAAACAACATTTTAATCATTCCAAAATATTTTACATTCAATAATAACCATTTATTATAATATTCTATCATCATTTAGCATCAACTAGCTAGACACACATATGCACATCAAAGACCATTAATCCTAGTTAATGCTTCACAAAACCAAGGTAATGTTTGGAAATTAATTGAAAGGAAATTATGAAAATGAGGTAAAGTATCATAAAACATGAAATAATATGGTCAATTCATAGGCTCATCACCCATTCCTTTCCATTGCTGGATCTACTAGCTAAATCTTGTGTCTGTTCATCATCTGAATCAGTCACACCTTCCTCATCCACATAGTAACATGATTTGTCTTTGTTCCTCTTGTACTCATGCTTGTTATGATAACTAGGGTTAGACATAAAATATATTCTATCTCTTTCCTGAAATCTTTAATTCCTTTCAATACATCTAGATGCAAAATGACCTATCTAATTACACGCGAAACATTTAAAAGGTGATTTTCCTTCATACTCTCTTCCTGCCAGACCTTTAGGTACTCTTCTAGAAAATAGGGATTCAAGTTGCTCAAACTCTTCATCTTCTTTCTTCATTTCCTCCAGTTCCTTAGCATATGAGGCTTTCCAATCACTCTTGTTGGTAGATGATGTAGATGCATGAAAACCAGGTTCATATTTTGCAACTCGAGAAGGACCAAATTATTAGGTCCCAGAGACAGTTGAGAGAGGGGGAGGGGGGTGAATCAGTTGTCTAATAAATTCAAACCAAAAACAACTTAACCAACCTTAATGCTTAATACCAGTAAACAAAAATTTATGCCCGTAGATAGTTTATCAGTTAATTATAGTATCGGTAAAGATTAATGCATGAAATAGAAAGACAGTAACATCCACAACACATACACAAATATGGGTGAGAAACCTTACCCACAATCAGATGATACTACTGTAGATAGTATGTGTATACAAATAGGGTCTGGACATGCAGAAAGGCCAAGTGCCTAGAGCTCACTGCTCAAACACAAATAAGAGTCACACTGACTACAATCGGATGGTTAAATCCAATAAGAATGTACTTCTTAAAATATCATCTTCATATGCTAGATTCAGTACCAGTGTAGTTCCGATTGTCTTTACAAATACCTTGCTTCACCTTCAAATGATGTTTGCATGTATAGCTCTGCTTATTCTCGCATATACCTTCTTACAATTCCTTATCCCTATCGCATATTGATCTTACATATATACCATAACCTAAGACCAATTTTAGTAGGTTGGCTCTAAAAGATATTACAATTAAACAATTACAAGTAAATCAATAACCAATGCAATATCCAATTCAACATTTCAGCTTAATTCATTTATAATAACAACAAAATCATCTCCAAAGTGTGCCATGCTGATCTGGAATAGATAAGCCTGTTGGTGCATAACTTGGACCTATTTGCTGGTAACAAGAAATATGCAAATACAAATATGCCAATGAACAATTCTCCAAGACAAAGTGTCCAAATGATGTCTTTGACATAAACAAGTGTTTTCCATATCAATCTAAGTGCTGGTGAACAATATATCCTATCGGTGTACCAGATACCGGTGACTGTGCATAAGTCACTTGCTTGTCGGTGAACATTGCTGATCCTCCAAGGTGCCAGAGTTGATAAGTGTTGATAGGTGTTGACATCAATGACAAAACCATACCAAAATACCAACAATCTCCCCCTTTGGCATTGATGGCAACAAAAGATGGAAAAACCATCAAAGTGCCAAAACAAAAATGCCAAATACCAATATACCAGTAATCTCGCAAAAAACAAAATTCAGAATTAATCTCTCCCCCTGAGAGTAAAATGTGTTTTTCCATATCAATCTCTCCCCCTTTGACATCAAATGCCAAAGCCAATACAAAATCTAGGTTCAAATACAAAATACCAACCAATTCAGTATGCCAACTACTCCCCCTAAGAAGTAGCTCTCCTCATCAAAGTCAGAGTAAAAGATTTCTTTGTTAGTTCTGCCGGTTGATGACAATCATCAATCGTCTAAGTCTCTACCGGTGGGGGTATGACCCCAAGTTGGTCTCTAAGATATTCAAAGGTCTCCTTAGACAAAGGCTTAGTGAAAATATCTGCAATCTGCTCTTTAGTATTCACATAAACCAGTTTTACTTCTTTTGCTTCAACATTCTCTTTCAGAAAATTCATTTTGATAGAAACATGTTTAGTTTTAGAATGTAGTACTAGATTCTTAGATATATCAATCGTTGTAGTGTTGTCAAAATAGATAGTTATAGGTTCCTTGCATTTTACCTTTATGTCATTCAAAATTTGCTTAAGCCATAATACTCGTGTATAGTTAGTTGTTGCTGCAACATATTCTGATTCTGTTGTTGATAAAGATGTACAACTTTGTTTCTTACTCAATCAAGAAATTAATCTGCTTCCAAGAAAAAATGCTCTGCCGGTGGTGCTTTTTCTGTCATCCACATCTCTTGCCCAATTTGCATTTGTGTATGCACATAATTCAAAGTTTTCATCTCTAGGATACCATAAGCCAAGATTTGTAGTACCTTGTAAGTACCAGAAAATCCTTTTTACTGCTGATTCATGATTTTCTCTAGGATTACTCTAAAATATTGAAACAATACATACTACATTCATAATATTAGGTCTTGTTTGAGTCAAATACAGTAGGCCTCCTATCATAGATTTGTACCTAGTCGGATTAACAGGTGTAGATTCATCCCTTAGTGATAATTTGTCATTTGTAGTCATAGGTGTGCTTACTAGTTTAGAGTTTTCCATCCCAAATTTCTTTAGTAACTCCTTCAAGTACTTGGATTGACCTTTATCAATCTGTGAAGTCTGCAATCCTAAAAAGAATTTTATCTCTCCAATCATAGACATTTCAAATTCATGCTACATTTCAATAGAAAAGTATTTACATAATTTATCTTCTCCTCCAAAGATTATATCATCAACAAAAACTTTTATAACCAAAATGTCATCATTTGTCACTTTATAGTATAAGTTGTTGTCAGCATTACCTTTAGAAAAACCAATCTTCAAAAGATATTTATCCAATCTAGCATACCAAGCTCTTGGAGCTTGCTTCAACCCATACAAAGCTTTCCTTAACCTGAAAACCATATCTTTATTATCTGTCAAAGAAAATCCATTAGGTTGCTCAATGTAAACTTCTTCTTCAAAATCTCCATTAAAAAATGCACATTTAATATCCATTTGATATACTTTGTAGTTCTTGTGTGCTGCAAAAGCCAAAAATAATCCAACTGCCTCAATTCTAGCTACCGGTGCAAAGGTTTCATTATAATCGATTCCTTCTTTCTGAGAATATCCTTTACACACTAGTCTTGCTTTATTTTTGATTACCTTACCATCTTCATTAAGTTTGTTTCTAAATACCCATTTTGTTCCAATCACATTTTTGTCTTTAGGCCGGGGAACTAATGTCCATGTGTTATTTTTCTCAATTTGTTCTAGTTCCTCTTCCATAGCTTTAATCTAGTGTTTATCTTCACATGCCTCATTAATTGATGATGGTTCAATTTGAGAAATAAGACATACCTCTTCATTTTCCAGTCTTCCTCTTGTCATAACTCCTTCATACTTGTTCCCATTATTTGATTTTCAGAGTGATTAAGTCTTACATACCAGGGTATCTTCATTTGCTGCTATTCCTCAGTTATAGTGGAATTTTCAGATGATACCGGTGTAGCTAGATCTTCATTCTGTATTGGTGGATTCAATGTAGGTTCATTTTTCAGTATCTCTATTGCTGGTTCAGAGTCTATATACCTTGAAGTTCCTCTAAATTGTTCACCAATCTCTTAGATTTGTAATCTCAACAATTTTCTGCAATCTCTTGTTAAAACATCTATATGCCTTTCTCTTAGATGAATAACCAAGAAATATTCCTTCATTACTTCTAGGATCAAATTTGCCAATATACTCATCTCTTCTAATATAGCATTTGCTTCCAAATATTCTGAAATATTTAAGAGTAGGAGTAATACCAAACCATAGTTCATGAGGGGTCTTATCAGTTTCTCCTTTGATGTGAACTTTTTTGAATGCATAGACCATTGTGCTTACTGCCTCTCTCCAATATACATGTGGTAGATTTGCTTCAGATAACATACTTCTAGCTGCATCTAAGATAGTTCTGTTTTTCCTTTCTACACCTCCATTATGCAATGGTGTCCGAGGTGCTGATAACTGTCTTCTAATTCCATTCACTTCACAAAACGTATTAAATTCCTTAGATGTGAATTCACCTCCTTGATCTGATCTCAGACATTTGATTTTCTTACCAGTTTCATTCTCTACCATTGCTTTGAATAGTTTGAACTTCCCAAGTGCTTCTGATTTTTTTCTGAGAAAAGTAACCCAACACATTCTAGAATAGTCATCAATGATTAGCATAATATATCTATCACCTTGTAAGCTTTTAGTTCTAGCTGGACCACATAAATCAGTGAGATTTAAGTCAAGAGAATTATTGGATTTTTCTGGAATACTTTTAAAAGATGCTCTAACTTGTTTTCCAAATTGACATTCCTTACATACCGGATTGTGAGGCTTGACAATCTTAGGTAAATCTCTAACTACCTTAGTAGTACTGATTTTTACCATGCAATCAAAATTTACATGACAGAGTCTCTTATGCCATAGCCAACTTTCATCAATATGTGCAATCAAGCATATCTTTTCACTATTATTCAAATGAAAGATATTACCTCTAGTTTGATTACCGGTTGCAATTTCCAAACTAGTTCTGTTCATAATTTTGCATTTACCATTCTTGAATTGTAACTGAAATCCTTTTTCAATTAATTGACCAACACTCAAAAGATTATTCTTTAAACCTTCTACATAGTAAACATTGTCAGTATTATGCTTACCATCAAGAGATATAGTACCTTTTCCTTTGATCAAACAAGCTTTATCATCTCCAAATCTTACCAGACCTCCATTATATTCCTGAAAGTTCAAGAATTTACCTTTATCACCAGTAATATGATGTGAAAATCCTGAATCAATGATCCATTCATCCTTAACTTCAACTTTAGCTACTAGGGCCTGTTCTACCGGCTGAACAATAGGTGTCAGTTGATCTTCTATTATAGCAGCAAAAACCCATCCATTGTTTGCTAGATCTTCATCAGAATCATCAGTGACTCCTTCATCAACAAGATAACAAGATTTATCTTTATTCTTCTTAAATTTGTATCTCTGATATTCAGGGTTAGGCTTGTATGTTCTTCTAGCTTCTTCTCTTAGTCTAGCATGTCTATCACGGCATCTTGAAGCTATATGACTAGTCTCATTACAGTTAAAACATTTAAAGGGTGCTTTACCGTCATACTTACTTCCAATTGGACCTTTAGGCATTTTCCTTGCAAATCGTGCTTCAAGTTCTTCATTTTCTCTCCTACTTTCCTCAAGTTCTCTTGCATAAAGGGATTTCCAATTAGATTTGTCAAAATATGGTGCAGATGATGTTGATGCCTTAAAAGCTAAATTTGTCTTTATAGTAGGAACATGACCAAATTCCTCAATTTCAAAAGCTGAAATTTTTCCAATCAATGTATCCCTAGTTACTGATGTATTAGGCATTGGTCTCAACTCATTTATAGCAGTAAAGTTCATTTTATATGCCGATGAAAATCCTCTTAAAACTTTTGAAACAATTTCATGTTCACTTAAGGTTCCTCCACAACATTTAATACTCAAAATAATTTCATTTACTCTTTCCATAAAAGCATAAATCCTTTCATCTTCTTCCATTTTCAGATTTTCATACCTGACCCGGAAGCTTTCAAGTTTTGCAATTTTAACCATGGAATCTCCTTCATTAAATGTTTCCAAATGATCCCAAATAGCTTTAGCATTAGACCTATCTGATAATCCCATGATTTGTTGATCTATTAATGTGCTCAAAAGTGCTTCTCTTTCTTTGCAATCATTTTCTTCATCTTTTCCCAAGGTAGGTGGATTAGGCTGACTGGTTGTAGGAGTTGTATAGCCATTCTTTGTAACATCCCAAATGTCCTTTCCAATGCAATTTAGATGTGTCTCCATTCCGATCTTCCATATGCCATAGTTGGTTCCATCAAGTTTAGGACTATCCTTCCTGAAATAGTTAGTAGACATTAGATCTCCTCAAGCTGTTAAACTTCTATAAAAAGAGGACTAGGCTCTGATACCAATTGTTAAGTCTTGGAGACAACTGAGAGGGGGGAGGGGGGGTAAATCAGTTGTCTAATAAATTGAAACAAAAAACAACTTAACCAGCCTTAATGCTTAATACCGGTAAACAAAAATTTATGCCGGTAGACAATTTATCAGTTAATTATAGTACTGGTAAAGATTAATGCATGAAACAGAAAGACAATAACAACCACAACACATAACACCAATATTTGTACGTGGAAACCCTATAAGGGGAAAAACCATGGTGGGAAACCTTACCCACAATTAGATGATACTACTACAGATAGTATGTGTATACAAATGGGGTCTACACATGCAGAAAGGCCAAGCACCTAGAGCTCACAGCTCAAACACAAATAGGAGTCACACTGACTACAATCAGATGGTTAAATCCAATAAGAATGTACTGCTCAAAATAACATCTTCATATGCTGGATTTAGTACCAATGTAGTTCTGATTGTCTTTACAAATACCTTGCTTCACCTTCGAATGATGTCTACATGTATAGCTCTACTTATTCTCTCATATACCTTCTTACAATTCCTTATCCCTATCGCATATTGATCTTACAAATAAGATCTTACATATATACCATAACCTAAGACCAATTTTAGTAGGTCAGCTCTAAAAGATATTACAATAAATTAATTACAAGTAAATCAATAACCAATACAATATCCGATTCAACATGCCAACTTAATGCATTTACAATAACAATAAAATCATCTCCAAAGTGTGTCGTGCTGATCTAGAATAGATAAGCCTGTCGGTGCATAACCTGAACCTATTTTCCCGTAACAACAAATATGCAAATATGAATATGCCAATGAACAATTCTCCAAGACAAAGTATCCAAACGATGTCTTTGACATAACCAAGTGTTTTCCATATCATTCTAAGTGTTGGTGAATGATACATCCTGCCAGTGTACTAGATGCCGGTGACTGTGCATAAGTCACTTGCTTGCTGGTGAACATCGCCGATCCTCCAAGGTGCGAGAGTTGATAAGTGTTGATAGGTGTTGACATCGATGACAAAACCATACCAAAATACCAACACAAATTCTTCAAGCTCAACAATAGATAACTTCCCAACCAAGGTATCCCTATTAACAGAGGTGTTTTCCAATGTTCCCAACTCATTAACTGTGTCGTGCTCTGTGAAGTGTAATTGTACCTACAAACACAATGCACTCAATAAATTATTACAAGCAATTGTTAGTGAATTGAAACAATGAAAGACAAAACCATAGCTAAGTGATCTATCGCCTCCTAGTAAATGTGAGTATGAGTTTTGCTCTCAGATATTGGTATGCAAACTACAGTGACTTGACTACACTTAAATGGAGGATTTCAATGATGAAGATGCATGATCTAGCAAGAATAGCATGATTAAGCTACATGATTTCATGATTATTCTAGAAAATAAGCTAGAATGAAGATGCAATTAAGCTAAGATTTGAACATGATAACAATGCTAAGAATGATTTGCTAGCAACTAGATGCCTATATTAACAATGCATAAGATGAAAATGAGATGGGATCCATATTGCTCCAAAATGAGGTCTATTTATAGGATTTCCAAGGCTAGGAGTGAGGTGGCAAGAATCAATGGTCAAGATTGATCTGAAGATATCAATGGTTAAATTGGAGGAGGTTGGCAAAGGGGTTGGATTAAAGGGAACATCTATCATCTCTATGGTGACAAGTGTCAAGAGGCTTCTAGAAGAGGTTAGATGAAAGGGAACACTTAGTGACAAGTGTCACAAAGCTTCTAGAAGAGGTTGGATGAAAGGGGACATGTGGGTAGGTAGAATGGGTTTGGTATAGGATTGGTTAGGTTTAGGAGTGGTAGAAGTTAGGAGAATTTGAATTTAAAAATCCAAATAATAAGAAAAGGCTAATTAATTTCAACAACTCATAATTGATTTGTTTTAATTAATTAAAGGATTTTAGAAGAAATGATTTTGATGGGGGGGGAATTAATTAATCAAAGGGTTGAAATGAACCTATTAAATAAATCCTTAGATTTATTAATAAGTAGATGAAAGGGGAAATTTAACCAAATTTCTTAGTGAATTCAATTAAATTGGGGAGGAGGATTAATTAAATAATAGCTTATTTAATTAATTATCTTCAGACCATTTTTAGGTGTATACATTTTGCCCCTCTTTGAAGCGAGGTGTTATGACGTGTTGATTCAAAGAATAATCTCATTTTGATGATGATATGGATTTGATAGGATGCCCCAACTCTTGATTGCTAAATTTTGATACGATGATGCCCCCTCGGGAGATCAATTGAGATAATTGATCTTTGGAGTTTTTGCAAAATTGATATCCTGATAGATTTGATTTAATTTCTGCAATGATGATTGATGAAAATGTGAGTTCTTCAATTAGCTTGATTGCTTATATTGGTAAGATCGATAAATCTTGATTGATTAGATTGATAAGATCAAAATTCAGTTTGGTTTCAGGAAGGATTCATCCTATATAAGACAATGATGATCAAAGCGTCTGGTTTAAGGAACGATTCATCCTGTATAAGACATGATCAGAACGTCTGGTTTTAGGAAGGATACATCCTGTATAAGACATGATAGAGAAATTAGGTTTGATTGATTGATTTGATTTTATAAAGTTAATTAGATAAAGAACTAACAGTTTGTTGATATCAAGTTGTAGAAATATGTGGATATGCTGATGTTGATTTTGTTGAGAGAGATAGCATAAGATTTTCACTGGGTCAACAATATCTGAAGATATATGAGTCATTCTTCTGATTACATATACACTTGTGATGATACTTTGATGATTCCTATGATATATTTAACCATGGATAAAAGGAGTGTGCGAGATCCCATGCAAGAATGAAATGCAAGCTAAAATGCAAATGAAAATGCAATGGAATGCAAACTATGACCGGACCAGTCACTGGATTATTTTGCATTTTTGTCATCATTGAGCTTTTGAAATGTGGGAAGTGAGAGAAAACATCGATGGTATAATTAAACCATGATGACCTGAGCACTTTTTCCTAAATTTTGATATAGCAAGCTAGCACAAACATCAAGGTATAATTGAACCAAGATTACCCGAGTGTTGCTTGCATAAAACATGCAGTATTAATCATTTCAAAAAGCAAATCAGAAATGTCTTCAATGATATTTTGATGATCATGTCCCGAGACAAATTTGCACATATTAATGATTAATTTTCAGACAATAGACAAGAAAAATATCACGTTCCTTCCTTGTTCCTCTAGTCAATGACATCCTGGAGTCACTTAGAAATCATGATAGTGAAAAGAAATATAGAAAAGTTGAACAATCATGTTACAATCATTATCCAAAATGAATATCCACTGAAAAGTGTGTGATGTGCTTAGATTGACTTCGTGATAGCTTGATATTTGATAGTTTGATCTTGTGTTCAATGTTGGATGTATCTCAGTTTTCGCTTGATAAGAGTTGTCTAGCTGTTTTCTCTACCTATTTGATTAAGCTTAAAATGATCCAGAGTTTTGCCCCTAGCTAAGTGAAGGATTTTGCCCCAAGCCTAGAAACAAAGTCATTATGATATATCCAATGATCCAAACCACGGTGAGAGAGAAACTGCAATTGCCTGCGTATGTACAAATGCTTATGATGGTCAGCACCGATGGAAGATGAATGCATGCAAGAAAAAAAATGTATGAACTAATAGATGGAAGAGCCAGTGGACAGATAGATAGCGCCTGTTTGCCAGGTTTTCACCATCTATTTTTATTGCACTTTTTTTGATATTTGATTTTTTTTTTTTTTTGATTTTTCTATTTTTTTCAGATAGAATTTATTCAGGTGCATGCTATTGATAGGTTCCTCATGTTGATCATCATCTTGTGTTGATAGCTGATATTCTCCTGACCCAAATACTATTGTGACCACAAATGGACCTAACTAGTTTGGTTCAAATTTTCCTTTCTTTTCTCAATCTTCCTGGTTGCATGGATTTTCCTTTAGCACTAGTTCTCCCACTTGAAAGACTCATGGTTTAACCTTATGATTATAGCTCCTGCACATTCTTTGTTGATATACCTTTAGATGATCAAAGACATTTTGTCTTCATTCATGGATCAATTCTAACTCTTGTAGTCTAGATATTCGTTGTTCTTCATCTGGGATGAGACCTTTTAGTGATACATGTAGAGAGGGTATCTCTACTTCGATTGGCAATATGGCTTCTACTCCATATACAAGAGAGAAAGGTGTGGAACCTGTTGATGTGCGGATACTGGTATGGTAAGCCCATAGAGAAGGATTCAGTTGAATATGCCAATCTCTTCTAGCATCATTCACTATCTTTTTGAGGATTTTCAGAATAGTTTTGTTAGATGCTTCTGCCTGCCCATTTCCCTATGGATAATATGGTGTGGAGAATTTGTGCTAGATTTTGAACTTCTCACATAGCTCTTGTACATCCTGATTCTTGAATGGTCGCCCATTATCCGTGATAATGGTTATTGGTATTCCATAGCGACAAATGATGTAATTAAAGATAAATGCAACAATTTGTTTTCCTGTGATGTTGATGAGAGGTACCGCTTCAATCCATTTTGTAAAATATTCTGTAGCTACCAGAATGAATTTGTGACCATTAGATGAGGAAGGATTTATCTTTCCTACTAGATCAAGACCCCATTGGCAAAAAGGCCAAGATGTTGCTAAAGCATGAAGTTCTTATGCTGGTGCATGGATCAAATTCCCATAGATTTGACATTGTTTGCATGTTCTTGCTATTTTAAAAGAATCTCATTCCATAGTCGGCCAATAATAGCCCAAGCGTATGATTTTTTTGAAAGGGAATCACTTGAATGAGTGCCACAAATGTCATTATCGAATTCATGTAAGGCCTTCTCAGATTCTTCTTGTTCGAGACATCTTAAGAGAGTACCGTCTAGACCTTGTTTCAATAAGGTATCCGTGACAAGAGTAAAATGGGAGGATTGGCAAATAAATTTTCTCTTTTGGTTCTTTGATAAGTGAGGAGGTAAGGTATTGTCTTTCAAGTATGTGTAAGTTTGGCCATAGTAGGAGGAATCATGTCCAATAAGTTGACAGATGGTTTGGGAATCAGGACAATTAAAGGCGGGATGAAACAACTCTTCTACTAGGAATTCATAACGATGTTGATTTTCTTGTGTCTGTAATAGAGAAGAAAGTATAGCCATGGCATTTGCTGCTTTGTTGTTATTTCTTGGAATCTGTTCAAAATTTATTTCTACAAAGTACTTCTAGATATCATCCACCATCTTTTTGTAAGGCATGAGTTTGTCATCTTTTGTTTGATAGTCATTATTAATTTGATTGATGATGAGCTGAGAGTCTCCAAAGACCTGAAGTTGTGTTATGTTCCATTCTATAGCCATTTTGATACTTGTAACCAATGCTTCATATTCTGCTATATTGTTTGTGCACGAAAAACTTAATTTGTATGCTTTCGAGATTGTATGCCCTTGTGGTGTGATGAATAGAATTCCTTCTCCTAATTCATGTTATGTATATGAACCATCAAAGTATAATTGCCATGTTTTTGTTGTGACTATTAGGATATTAGCATTAGGAAACTCAATCTATAGAGGATAGTCATCTTGAAGTGGTGCCTCTACTAATTCATCTGCGATGACTTGTCCTTTGATAGCTTTTCTATCAATATATTCAATATCAAACTCGCTTAGAATCATGATCCATTTTGCTAGTCATCCTGTCAATGTAGCTTTGCTGAGCAAATACTTCAGAGGATCAATTTTAGCTATTAACTTGATGGAGTGAGATAGTAAATAGTGTCGTAGTTTTTGAGAAGCAAAAAATACTACCAAGCATGCTTTTTCTGTTGGTGAATAGTTGACCTCGTATCCCACTAGTGTTCTACTCATGTAGTAGATGGCTCATTCTTTTCCTTCCTTATCTTGTTGTTTGAGCAAAACCCCCAATGATGTTTCGGTAGTTGATACATAGAGTAATAATGGTTTTCCTAGAATTGGTGACATTAGAACAGGTGGTTGCATGAGATATGCCTTGATCTTGTTGAATGCTTCTTCACATTGATTGTCCCATTTGAAATTAACATGTTTGTGCAATAGGTGAGTGAATGGTTGACATTTATCTACTAATTGAGCCACAAATCTTTTGATTGACTAGAGTCTTCCTTGTAGTGATCTTAGCTGACTGATATTCTTGGGAGATGCGATTTCCATGTTTTCTTTAACCTTAGTTGGATCTACTTTGATACCTCTAGCTGAAACAATGTATCCCAATAGCTTTCCTGAAGTAACACCAAAGGTACATTTCTTAGGGTTTAGCCTTAGCTTGTATTGTTCTAACCTGTCAAAGATCTTTTTTGGTATCTCTATATTTTCTTCTCTATTGTATGATTTAGCCAATATGTCATCCACATAGTCTTCCATGAATGTATGCATCATGTCATGAAATATAGTTGTCATAGCTCTTTGATATGTAGCACCTACAATCTTTAATCCAAAAGGCATGATGTTCCAATAGAAAGTACCCCATGGGCATGTGAAAGATATCTTTTCTTGATCTTCGGGTGCTATTTTGATCTGATTGTATCTGGAGAAACCATCCATTAGAGAAAACATGGAGTGTCCAGCAGTTAAATCTACAATGATGTCAATGTTAGGAAAAGGAAAGTCATCCTTTGGGAATGCGTTATTGAGATCTCTGAAGTCTGTGCATATTCTTATGCTTTTATCTAGTTTTGAAATAGGAATGACGTTGGATACCCATTGAGGATAAGCTATAGGTCTGATGAATCCTACATCCAGTAGTTTCTCTAGTTCTTCTTCGACTAGGAGAGCGATATGAGGATGCATTTTCCTTAACTTCTATTTAACTGGTTTAGCTCCCGGATTAACATTTAAGTGATGCATAATAAGCTCTGGATCTAACCCTGGCATGTCTACATATGACCAGGAAAAATTGATTTGCCGTTGTTTGAATAATTCCATATATTGTTGCATTTCTACCTCTGATAAAGATGTGGCTAGATGAAGAATCTTTGGTTTCTTTGTTGTGCCAATGTTAACTGCCTTTGTTGGTTCGATCAAAATGGATAATCTTTCTTGATAGTGCTCATGTAAAGTGTCAAATCTCCCATCTTCCGGTGCCTCAAGGAGGTTTTCACCATTAGATGCATCCTTTGTTTTTACTTTTTTCTGATCTAATGTTTCCAATAAATGGTTTTTAGCATTAGACTTGATATTCTTTTCTCTATTTTCACTTTTGCGACTAGGAGATTTGGCACCCACTTGTTTGGAAGATGCGTTGCTGACATTCCTGGTGAGAGTTGTTACAGGTTCGATTGCATTAAGATATATAGATATGGGATGATCATTTGGAAAGGTATCAATGGTGATATGTCCTTCATTTTCCCAATCAGTAAGCTCGGGGTGGATTAGAGGTAAGGGATCTTCAGGTTGGTATGTTTCAAGGATATCAAGGGTCATGATGGATGTATCAAAGTTTTCAATATGTACATCGATGTCTAGAATGGTACTCTTGTTAGAATGACCTCATGTAAGAAATTCCTGATCGTCCTCGGTTAAGTCCAAGTTAGCCAAATGTGATTCTAATTCAAGTGAACTGGTTCCTGACGTTTGTTTTGCATACATGTGAACTACATCGACTCCTACATCTTCTTCAAAGCAATTTTCTTCAGTTGATTCTTCAGAGTGATAGGAATCCTATTCCCATTCATTATAATTTGTATCACTTGCAGCCTACAATCTACAGATTTGGTCATATAGCATTTCTTCCACTTTTCTGGCTATACTTTTTCTTCTTTCATATTCAACCTCTTCAGGACTGAGATTGAGTTTTGTCAACTTTTCTATGAGTTCTCTTGGACTTATATTAGCTTCTTTCTTGTTTTGATTGAGATTTAATGCTTCTTGAGAGATGTTTTTAGTTTGTTTCTCTTGTTGATTTGGAGCTTGCTTATTTTGCCATTTCATGTTTGTTTTTCTTGTTGCTTAGCTGGTTTTTCTTCCCTTTCAATTGCTAGCTATTCTTGTATGTTTTCATATTCCTCTTATTGTTGACTAAAAGATGTGTCTTTTAGTAAATTAACTTGTCCATACCCTAAGCCTATTTTGTCATTGGTCTGCTGAGTGTGAGGTTGAATAGGTTCTGAGATACCTTCTTTTCTTTTTCCTATAGGGCATGTTCCAGTATATCCCATCCTTCGAAGAATGTTGAATCCTTTTCCATATTTTTTTGTAGGTATTCTGACATTGTTGATCTTTTGTTGAACTTATTCATCCTTGTATAGCCACTGTAGCACATCTTTGTCTTCTATCTCCTCTGATAAGGTTCAAGCACTAATGAATGCTCCATCAAATATTGGAAGATGTTTCACAATTGGTTGTTGTTTAGAGTTTGATGGTTTTCCCAAGGATTTAGGAGAATTTGGTAATTGTGATATTGAGTATTCTCCATTCCCTCAATCTCTTAGCTGTATTTGTTTTTCCATACTTGATAGAATAGATGCAAATGATTGTTCCTTGGATTGTGTGTTTGATGTTGTTGCCTCCCTATTATGTGGAACAATTACTTCTTGAGCCATTTTTAGATTGCTGCAGTATTGGAACGGATTTGCATCTACAAAGATTGTGATTTCCTATCCATTGTATGGAAATTTGACACATTGATGATATATTGATGGTACAACTTGTAAGTCATGTATCCATGGTCTCCCTAGGAGTACATTATATGATAAGTCCAAGTCTAGAACTTGGCATGATGTGTCTTTTTGTAAAGGTCCCATCTTGATGGGTAGTATCACAATTCCCTTGGAGGAATGTTCTTCTTCATCATATGCTTCTATAGTGATTCTTTTTTGGACATCAACTGCATCTTTTGAATATCCTAAGGCATGAACAAGACTCAATGAGAAAATATTTAGGCCAGCTCCACCATCTATTAGAATATGCTTAACTCATGTTTTGTGAATGAGGACTTCAATATTCAAAGGAGCGTTGTGAGGATGTTGCAAGGACATGTCATCTTCTTCAGTGAATGATAAGCAATGAGGGGTTGTGAGGTGTCCCACCATAGTTTGGAATTGATAGATGTCAAGATCTTTGGATACTGTGGTATCTACTAATGCTCATTCAAGAATTTCCTTGTGTGCAGGTGAAAGTTTTAAAAGCTCCAAGATGGATATTTGCGCGGGTGTTTTCTGCAATTGCTCCACTAGATTGTATTTTTTTGTTGTAGCGGATGATTTGTTTGTTGTAGGACCCAACAAAACAACTTTGGCTTTTCTTGTTGTGATAGCCTGAGTATGTTCTTGATTTTGTTTTTCTTTAACTACAATCACATTCACCACATTGTCATATATATGAGCATAGTTTACCTTTCCTTTACCCTTACCATTGTTTGTTGTTGATGATTCACCTTTCTCATAGTTTGGAAGTAGAGTCTTAAAAGCTGTATGAGATTCATTTGTTGTATGTCCATCCATAGTTATTACTCCATTATCAATCATATCTTGTATGATATGTTTCAATTTCTGACAACTATCTATGTGATGTCCCTTGTTTCGATGGAAATCGCAATTCTGATTATCATTCCACCAAGGTGGTTTGACTTGAGGTTCGTAGTTCCTTTCTTCTGGTAAAGTGATCAATTTGTTTGCGAGAAGTGTTTTTAGTGCTGATCCAAGGGGTTCACCAATGTTTGTGAATTGTCTTCGAAAGAAAGTCTTGATAGTTTCTCTTTGGTGATTGTTGTTTTGTTGTGCCACTGCCAAGTGAGTAGATAAATTGAAAATCAATTGTTTTGGTTTCACATTGTTGTTATCCACTATTCCATCATTGACAAAATTTTGATTTCTATTCCAAAAATTTGGTTTATCATTGTGATTGTTGTTATTGTTGTTTTTGTTAGGAGGATGGACTCCTTCTTTGTATATTTTCAACTCACCCTTCTTTATCACGACTTCTTCCATTATGATTCCATTATCAACCATTTTTCCAAAGCTTTGGTTTCCTTTCAATTTTAAGTAATAAATCATTTTATCATTTAAGTTGTCAATGAATATGTCCATTTTTTCATACTCTGGCAATGTACGAGGATACCATGATGCTAGGCATCTCCATCGTTGTATGAATGTCATGAAAGGTTATCCACTCTTTTGTTTAGCATTACATAGGTCTAGCATTGTTACTTCATGTTGTATGTTGTAAGAGTATTGTGAGACAAACTTATCCACCAACTCTAAAAATGATCTGATTCCAGGTGTAAGTTTGGAGAACCATTCCATAGCTAGTCCAATTAAGCTTTTCGGAAATAGTCTCATTAAGTAGGTATGCTCATGTGCAAACTCCATACTCATTGTGCAAAATCCTTGTATATGATCTTGAGGGTCAGTGCTTCCATCATATTTTTTGTATCTAGGAGTTTCAAAACCTATAGGAAATGGTATCATGTTTAGGTTTCTGTCAAATGGATAAGGAGAGATTTCTTGAAGTGAGTATCATCTAACATTTCCTCTTTGCATATCTTGAATTTGTGTTTGCATTGCTTGTAGTTGTTGTGTGAGAGTCATGATAGGATTATCAACATGATTTGTTCTTGCATAACCATGATTTTGTATTCTAGGAGGATCTGGTTCTCTTCTTGTGTCATCTCTAGTCCTACTTGTATCTTCATTGGATTGAATGTTGTTCAAAATTTCTACTTCATCTCTTCTAGGTATGCCAATTTCTTCATTGGTTCTGGTATTATTGGGAATTGATGTGTCATTCATGTAGAGACCAAAGATGTCCTCATATTGTTTGTTATTAGGGGGATAATCACTTTTCTTTTGTGTCAATTTATTGACATCAAAATCTTGGGGGAGTGTAGCACCAGATTTGGCTAACATTAGGAAGTATTTTTCTTTTTCTTCCTCTAATAATTTCTGCATAAATTTGTCGAATTGAGGATCTTTCTTGCTGTCTCTGATGTTTTGTTCTGTTATTTCTTCTTCAACTTGTATTTCATCTTCATATTCCATGGTTATGTGTTCTTCAGTTGTTTCCAATGTTTCGATTTCAATCTCTGTGATCCTTCATCTTTGAGCTCTAGTTAGAATGAGCATACATGTGTGTTATTTTGCTAGTATTCGATTGTCCAAAAGGTTGTTTTGATAAGTGATTCACAGTAAATTTCAAGACAATAGAGTGATATAACACTAAAAGAGAATTCAAGTGTTTAAAAGTTTGCAAGATTTTTGATCTTCGATTTAGGAGTGCAATGATGGTGATTTGATAAGAACCAAGTCCATTAGGAACGATATATCCTATGATGTGGGACAAGATTTTCCTAACCAAACATTTCAGTTTGCTGATAAAGGATGATTGATCCTGATGAGAAACTATGTTTGAGTGACTAGTTTACTAAAGAGGGTGATAATGCACTTTGAGATGTTTAGATCTTGAACTTGTTAAGGGCGAGCACTTGAAAATCTTGAGGTGTTTATGTTCTAGAGTCTGATTTTGACAGGTGATAACTTGACCAAGTGAACCAAGATGACAATCTAAGCACAGATTTACATATAATAGGTGTTTATGTTTACTGCAAATTGATCAAGCAGAAATGATAAATCTGAAATAGGCATGTAAGACACAGTTTTGAACTGACAAATGCAGAGTTTTGTACGACAGGATATACAGTTTAGAATGACATAAGATATGAGTCTGTACGACAAAGTAGAAGTTTTCATGTAAAAAGCAGAGGCTTGTACGACACACTTTTCTAAACCATACGATAAAATAGATGACTCATACAAAAAAGAATGCTGTGTGGAACGAAACAAAATTTTATGCAAATGGGTTCGTACGACAAAGATCCTAACTTGTACAACAGATAACTAGACAAAGATAAAAATGTTTGTTTGGTTAAATTTTTGATAACTGAAGTTTAATGTTTTGCTGATGTCTTCCAATTTTTGGATGTCTGATTTGTCGATTTAGGGATGAATACACAGAAAACACATGATATGATAAGTGACTCCAAGCATGCTAAACCCTAAGGAAGTTGGCTGAGAATGAAAACCTTTGCTTGCTGAATTAGGTACACACCCAATAGCTAATCAGAATAAGACCACTGAGTCTCACACAATGGATTCTTAACACCGTATTATCCGATTCCAAATGCTAATGGGGGCATGATATGGCAAGTGTCTTAGGAGAGTTACTATCTCTCTTGCACAAAGATTATCACCCTTTCGGAGGTGAATCATGTAGCTTCTATTTTAACCGGCACTAGTAAGGGATCTGTTCGGCGCGTCGGGGTATAAATTCAATTAAGAGGTCTCCCAGCCTTGAAAACCAAGGTTTGATATACCCAAAGGTACGGAGGAGAGCTATTCTTGAACACTGTCTTTGCTTTGATTTTCATTAAAAGCACATTTATTTTATAGTGGGTTGGATTACTTGATGTTAACCGTTCCCACTTAGGTTGTTCCCCTCTCACTGGCCTTAATGGCTAAGAGATATTACTCATCAGGAGGGTAGACCTGCTAAAGAAATGAACTAATGAAAGCAAAAGATGAGTCTATCTTTTTGATCACCTAAGAAAGGTGAGAGCATACTCGCCTATCATCAAATACACGAAATACATGATTGTTCAATTTTTAGCCCAAATTGAAGTGTGCCTAGAAAAATTTAATGAATACACAAAGTTTAGTCAGATTCATAGGCAACCTGCAAAATAGGTCCATTAGTAATCATTGATTGGTTTTTGAATTATGTCTTTGACAAGCGTATGTTCATCAATCGTCCTATAGAAAAAAGTTAGGCTGCCAAAAATCTCACAAACCAGTCAGGGTTAGCATTAGTGAAGTTCAGATTAAAATAAGAAAACCCTAACTTGTAGTTTATCAAAAATCATAGATGCAGAAACTTGTACGGCATGATTTATCAGATAAAATGACAAATAATTTAGATCTCTGACACAAGCCAAAACTAGATCATATGACATAGAATTATGTTTAGTACGAGTAAATAATTTGCAAGAAATAGACTCATACGACAAAAATTTAGACCTAGTACGAATAAATAATTTGCAACATAGAACCTTGTACGACAAAGATTTATACCTAGTACGAGTCAGGATGAGGTGTCGTCCTAGACTAAAAGGAAGTTCGTAAGAGCTGAAAAGGCAACTCGTACGAATTTCTGAACTAGAGCCGGACAAAGATGAAGTTTGCTGAAGATTAAGAGGCCAAAAGTGATGATTTCGACCCCACGGTGGGTGCCAAAATGTCGTGCTTTGTGAAATGTACCTATACCTACAAACACAATGCACTTAATAAATCATTACAAGCAATGGTTAGTGAATTGAAACAACAAAAGACAAAACCATAGCTAAGTGATCCATCCCCTCCTAGTAAATGCGAGTATGAATTTTTCTCTCAGATATTGGTATGCAAACTCCAATGACTTGACTACACTTAAATGGAGGATTTCAACAATGAAGATGTATGATCTAGCAAGAATAGCATGATTAAGCTACATAATTTCATGATTATTGTAGAAAATAAACTAGAATGAAGATGCAATTAAGCTAAGATTTGAACATGATAAAAATGCTAAGAATGATTTGATAGCAACTAGATGCCTATAGTAATAATGCATAAGATGAAAATGAGATGGGATCCATATTGCTCCAAAATGAGGTCTATTTATAGGAATTCCAAGGCTAGGGGTGAGGTGGCAAGAATCAACGGTCAAGATTGATCTGAAGATATCAATGGTTAAATTGGAGGAGGTTGGCAAAGGGGTTGGACTAAAGGGAACATCTGTCATCTCTATGGTGACAAGTGCCAAGAGGCTTCTAGAAGAGGTTAGATGAAAGGGAACACTTAGTGACAAGTGTCACAAAGCTTCTAGAAGAGGTTGTATGAAAGGGGACAAGTGGGTAGGTAGAATGGGTTTGGTTTAGGAGTGGTAGAAGTTAGAAGAATTTGAATTTAAAAATTTAAATAATAAGAAAAGGCTAATTAATTTCAACAACTCATAATTGATTTGTTTTAATTAATTAAAAGATTTTAGAAGAAATGATTTTGATGGGGGGGGGAATTAATTAATCAAAGGGTTGAAATGAACCTATTAAATAAATCCTTAGATTTATTAATAAGTAGATGAAAGGGGAAATTTAACCAAATTGCTTAGTGAATTCAATTAAATTGGGGAGGAGGATTAATTAAATAATTACTTATTTAATTAATTATCTTTAGACCATTTTTAGGTGTATACAAATTGCAATAGCCTTCATCTTATAAGCCGATGGCAAAGCTCTCAATATTTTAGAAACTATTTCATCTTCACTCAGAGATCCACCACAACACTAAATTCCCAGAACAATTTCATTAACTCTCTCCATAAAAGAAGTAATCCTTTCATCTTCTTCCATATTCAGGTTCTCATATCTTTCCCAATAACCATCAAGTTTAGAAATTTTAATAGTAGGTTCACCTTCATTTAGAGTCTCCAATTTATCCCATATAGCCTTTGCAGTTGATTTGTCAGTTAGTCCCATAACTTACTGATTAGAAAGTGCACACAAAAGGGCTTCTCTAGCTCTACAATCCTTTTCAATGTCCTTATCTAAGCCTACCAGGGGAGGATTTCCAAATGTTGAATTATGAGGTATATATCCTTTCTCAGTGATCTCCCAAATCTCCTTACCAAGACATCTCAGATGAGTCTCCATCTGAATCTTCCATACTCTGTAATTTGTTCCATCACGCCTAGGAATTTCTCTCCGAAAAACAACTACAGATGAACTTGAACTATTAGATGCCATAGGATCTTCCTCAAGTGGTTAAGCTTCTGTAGAGAGGACCGGGCTCTGATAGCAATTGTTAGACAACTAAGATAACTGGTGAACATCTGAGGGTGGGCGGTGAATCAATTGTTAATAAATTATAAAACTTTAAGCATTAAAACCTTATTACTGAAATAACATATATAATAGTTAAGCACAAATATAAACCACAAAATATTTACCAACCATCCACAAAAGATAACACCAAGATTTGTACGTGGAAAACCTGGTAAAGGGAAAAACCATGGTGGGAAGCCTACCCATAGTCAGATAATACTTCTGCAGTAAGTATTGTAATACCCTAAAATTGGTCACCTAAACCATGGGCCCCTAATCTCGACAACATCACCAAGGTCCTAACCAAAGGAAATTAAATCAATTTTGAGCACACAATTAATTAATTCTTCAATCATCAAATGTCACATGGAAAGTGAATTATTCTATATTAATTAAATATTTATTTAATTAATTGAATCATTCCAAGAATATCATTTTGATCAATTATCCTATTTAATTTATTAAATATCCTAGCATATTTAATTAATTAATAAATTTTCCATTCAATCGTAAAAAAGAGAATTAATTTATCACAAAAGAGGAATCAATATCACAAAGCAAGAGTTAAATTGAAAATAAAATAAAAGAATTGAATTGAGAGAGAAATCAAACTTGAGATATTATTTCTTTCTTCTAAATTGAGAACTTGAAATCAGAAAAGCAATTAAAAGGAATTTAATCATTCTCTAAAATTGGAACTCAAAGCTTTTGAGAAAAAGAAGTTCAGTTGCATTGAAAAGACTCTTTTCTTGAATAAATCAAATAATTACCTATTTTCATCTCAAGTGCATGGAATTAATTGGACTATATGTCTAATGCAAACTCAAACTTCTTTTCTGAATGCATTTCAATTAAACTATAATTGGAATCTATCTCAAGGTTAACTGAATCTAATTTCTCAATTATTTAAATTATCCTAAATTGTGCTTTTTCTTGATCTCTCTTGTGATTCTCTATACATTTAGCCTTCATCTCTCATTCAAAACACCATGGAGATTTGTTATTATATAATTTTTTCTTTGGAGTCATTGAATATATGGTGCTTGTTTTTTATGATTATTGCATCTTAGTTTAGCTTTTTGCATATTTAGTTTAGCTTTTTGCATATTTAGTTTAGCTTTTTGCATATTTAGTTTATTCATATTGCTTGAATTCATATAGCTTACTATTCATTCATCTTGCATCCATTTAGCTTAATATCATGCTCATATAGATTAAATCCTTCATCTTGGTGTAGTCTAGTCACTGGTATTGCTTATACAAATCTGAGAGCAATCTTATACTCGCATCTTTTAGAAGGCAATTGGTCAATTTGTTATGGTTTTATTATTCATGCTTATATCTATCTAACCATACATGTAATGACTTAATTGAAGTGTTGTGTCTTGCAGCTTATAGATACTTATTCCACTTTTTCACACACACATTTCTGGCGCCCACCATGGGGCAGAAGACTACATTTTTCGGCCTCAAAGACTAACCTTTTTTTTTTTTTTAGATTTTTTTTTTGGATTTTTCGTCCGTATAGTTTCTGAGAATTATCGTACAAGTTTTCCCATAGTGTTGGATGACAAACTATAATTATCATATGATCCTGTATGAAATATCAGACGAGTCAATGAGAATTGTCGTACAGATATGTATTTCTAGGTTAAAAAGCAAATTTATTTTGTCAAGTTTTCTCATTCAATTTTTATCATAATAATGTTGACCTTGGCTTGTTCTTCGTCTGTCTGAGAAATTTTCATAGCTTAATCAGTTTTTTGCAGAACGCTTGTCGAAGACTATGCTTGTAGCACAAAGACAATATGACTACTAATTCATTATCTTTGTAGGTTGCTTGAGGAGATTCAAGTAAACATTGTGTATTCATTAAATTCATTTCTTTTAGGCACCTAACTTGCTATCTGGTTAAAGAACAAATTTGTATTTCATGTTTTAAGAAAATTCTGAGAGGTAGGAGAGTATGCCCTTGTCTTTATAGACAATCAGAAATACAGACCCTTGAGGCACTTTTTTTAAGTTTGAGATTTATATATCTTTTAGCAGGCCTGCCCTCCCGAGGAGCTAATAACTCTATAGCCATTATGGCCGGTGAGAGGGGAACGACCCAAGTGGGAATTGCTAAATGCCAAGTACTCAGGCTCACTATAAAACAAATGTGATTTGATGAAAATCAAGTCAACGATAGTGCTCAGGAATAGATCTCCTCTATACCTTCAGGTAGATTAAACCTTGGTTTACAAGGCTGGGAGACCTCTTAATTGATTTTATACCTCGACATGCCAAACAAATCCCTTACTAGTTCCAATTAAAATTAGAAGCTATCTGGTTCACCTTCGAAAAGGGGGATAATCTTTGTGCAAGAGAGATAGTAACTCTCCAAAGATACTTGTCATTTCGTGCCCCCATTAGCATTTGGAGTTGGCTAATACGACATTGAGAATCCATTGCGTGAGACTCAATGACTGCATTCTGATTAGCTATTGGGTGTGTACCTGAGTCTACAAACAAAGGTTTTCTTCTCTCACCAATTTCCATAGGGTTTGCATGCTGTGATTGGAGTTATTATTCATATTATGTGTTTTTTGTGTTTTCATCCCTCAAACTAAATCTGGAATACCAAAACTGGAGAAAACAAGAAACAAACTCAGTGATCAAAACTCTGTCCATGTCAAAAACTAGTCCATCCTATTCGAACTCTAGCTGTGTCAAAACCAGTCTATCCTAGTCGAAACTCTATCCATGTCAAAACTAGTCTATTCTAGTGAAAACTTTGTCCATGTCAAAAACTAGTCTATCCTAGTCGAAGCTCAGTCCACCTCAAAATTGGTCATCGTCAGTCAGTGAAAACTCAATCCATCTCAAAACTGGTCATACTCAGTCATTGAAAACTCATAATTTTGCCTCTATCTAGTAAACAGTCGTACGAGTCTTCTGATTTATCTTCCTTCTTCATATCTGTGTCGTATGAAATTCCATCAATCCTAACAGTCTATCATTTGAGCCTGCATTCTATGTCGTGCGAGACCTGATTATCTGTCATCCTGTTTAGGGAACTATCATTTGAGCCTGCATCTTGTGTCATACAATAAAACATTGCATTGATCAGTTTGTCATTTCAGACATACCCATCTATCATACGGTCTTAGGCAACAACTCATATGAAACATTATTATCATCATCCTGAAGCTATTAAACTATCGTCTGGTCCTATAAAACCTGTCATACGAATATTTGATTTTGTCAATCTAGAATAGTCAAACTTGCCTAAAATAGTCTACAACATTCATAAAACTAGTTATCATTATCCTGAGCATAAAAAGATAAAAAAAGTGTACCTCTGCCATTTGTGTTGCATGATTTTGTCGATCATCTTTCAACTAGTTCAATCAACTACTTATCAAACTTAAGTCACTTAGATAAACGTCTTACATAGGATAGATCTTTCCTAAAACCAGACTGAGTCTTATTCACTTCTCTCAAATCAACTTACATAAACTTCTTACATAGGATATATCATTCCTGAAACTAGACTAAATCTTAGTTTCTTCTCTCAATCAATACATTAACCGAACAACTAGCTCCAAATTTGATCTTGACTTCTGCATCATAAACAACTTTAGGTCACATCAGTCAATATAAATGCTTGTTCAAATTAGAATCTCTTCTAAAATTTTTGATAAAAGTAAGAAGCCCATGACTACCTTGGCTCAACAAATTCAAGTTCTCAAGAGAGGAATATATGACATTCAAGCCCAACAAAAAGATTCAATGACTCCTCTTGAGATGAAAATTCATGATATTAAGAACACTAGACTTCAAAAAATGCTAAAACAATTACATAAGATGGAGCAAAAAGTAATTGAAAATCAAGTCAAATCTCATACAAGATCACAAGACACCTTCACCAAGACAAAAAGACATCTATTCCCTAGATAGACAATTTACACCTTTGGGGAAATCTATTGAGTCAGCTTTGGAAGAGCTTCTTAAGAATAATCTTATCATATTGCCTAAAAAGACCACATGGGGATATGAAGTTTTGAGTAATTACTGAGCATATCATAGGCATAACAAAAATAAGACTTCAATGCGTATGGAATTAAAACATAAGATTCAAGATCTCATTGATAATGGTGTCATTGAAATTGAAGATCCTAATGACCCACCTAAAGAAAAAGAAGGAACTAGTTCTAAGCATGATCAAAATCATGAACTTATGTCTAGAAAGGCCCCATATGTAGTCTCCATCTCTTCCATGATGCCTCCATCTCCTAAGGCTTCTCAACAACAATCCATACCATATCCCTCAAAGGATGAACCTAATGATGAAACTTCTCATGTTGATCCTCCAGGGATATCTCAAGGGCCATCCCATCCAATGGTTGAAAAAGATCTTACCTCCCTATAATCCCATGAGGATCCCATTATACATTTCCATTTGTTCCAAGATAATCCCCTTCCATCTCAAGAGATGATGCCTCTAATACCTTTTCAAATGACCCTATTCAAAATGAAGAGTCAAATACTCTGTCCAATGGCCCTCTTCCATGTCAAGATCAAAGTATACCTTCATCTCCTTGTCATAATCTTCCACATTCACCTCAAGGATCCATCATGCCTACAAAGCCCTCTCATGATCCTACAAGTCAAAATATTTATAAACGTAAAGGGGTAGACCTTCACAAGTAAGAACTCATCCATGTTAAAGAAACTTTTAAGGGTCATGTCCTCAGTGACATTCCTCAAGATGGTGGAATCCCTACTAAACCAAAATCTAGGTGCACACCTTCTCCTTCATATCTTCCATCCATTTTTGGACCCTATATTCCTCCATCCCTTGTGCAAGATGAACAAAGACATACATCTCCACATACCTTCCATCTATCTAGAAAGACACAAAGGCTCACCGAGCAAAAGAAAGCAAAATAAAAAGCTATAAGGGTTCCTAAGGTACTTGTAGAAGCAATGCGTTCAAAGAAACTACAAAAGAATGGAAAATCAGAAACCATGTGGATCCCTAAGCGTCTCTTGGAAGCACAACTGTCTAAAGAAAAATCCAAATCCACAGCCAAGATTGTTGTTCCTCCATTCAAACCTTCCAAATCTATTTCTCCATCACCTCTTTCATCTATTTTGGATCCTCATGTCCCAAAATCCCTGGTTGTTCCTCCATCCAAATCTCACAATTTGAGATCCACTTTTCCTCCATCAATCCATAATCCCTCAAGATGTGTGCCAATGGTGATCCCACAAACATTTCCATTTGCTCATGCACCAAAATTTCAACATCTAGTCCATTATCCAACACCTCTTTTTCATCCTTCCATTCCCCTTATCCAATCTTTTGCATAAGACTTTACCCTAGTTTCATTGCAAAATCCAAGAAAAAAAGGATATCAACATTAGAGATGCTGGACATGTACACTTAGCTGAGTCCTTCTTGGAAAGACATCTTTATGGTGGACCAATGAACTACCGACACAAAAATACCTGACCCTATGAATAAAATGCACCTTCAACAATACCATATCTAAGGGCTGGGTTAGTTCAGGTTTTTATTTCTGCATCACATATCATTTTATTCAAAGCACTGCATCACATATAGTTTCTTTTTCAAATGCATCTCATTCATACAATTTCTGTATTAGCATATAGCAACATCAATAAAACAAGGTAACTGTCCAAGTTTATCATTTGTTTGCATTCAAGACAAACAAGGGTTGTCTCCTTTCTTAGATATTCAGACATGAAGTCCTTGAGGTCATAAGGTCATTCATTTTTAACATTACCCTGTGACGACACTTTACTTATGGTTGGGTAGTGATTTCACTATTTGAGACTTGTTAACCCAAAATATATCAATTGCTATATCTCAAACACATTAAAAAATCTCTAAGTCATTCTAGACACCTAGTTGATCATATGACTAGTGAAAAATATAATATTCTACTTCAGCACCACTATAATTGTCACACCCAAGTAGGTTTCATTACTTACAAGTCAAGGCCAAAGAGAAAAAGAAAAAAAGTGCTATGCTAAATATTCATCTCAAGGCAAAAGAGCAATGATATATAACTGAAATATCACGCATACAAGTGCGACAAAAATCTTGACTATGGGAACATGCGAGTAACTCCATTAGGGCTATGGATGCCTACTGACAATGGAACAATATTCAAGAAATTATAGTCTATAACCTCGTTAGAGCTCTAAAAGCTTGCTGGTAGCGAGGCTCTATTTGGGATGCTTTTGAAGTTATAATAATCCATGTAGCTAGTCATATAGGATGCTAAGGATCTTTAGTGAACTCAAGAGCAGGAAATTATAGTCTATAACCTCATTGGAGCTCTAAAAGCTTGCTGGCAGCCAGGCTCTATTAGAGATGCTTTTGAAGTTATAATAATCCATGTAGCTAGTCATATAGGATGCTAAGGATCTTTTGTGAACTCAAGAGTGGGAATTAACTCATTTGCACTCACATGGGCAAAATAAGATCAAAGTTTCAAGAACCAATGGGGAACTTTTCTGTGTCTCCATTTGTAAATCCAAGTCACTAAGTGTGTTAATTTGGATGTTCCAAGGGACCTTAAGGATTGATTGATCGCTTATCTATGAAATTTTTTGTACCTCCAATTCAATTGGTGTATTACAAAGTGCTAAACAAACATGGTTATCCTTGTTTGAATAGGAAATGCATCTTCATCATGCATATTGCATTAACATAGGTCCATATCAAAAATTCATTGTCTCCACATGTATTCTATAGGTCATCATGTCATATAGGTCTATATACTGGGGGCATAGCTGAGAAAAAATCCTAAAAATCGTAAAATGTTCCAAACAAACTCCTAAAAATCATAAAATGTCTTGGAAAAAATCCTAAAAATAAAAAACTCACAAAATCAAAAACTAAAAATCTGAAGCAAGAAAGCATAGACTATCCTTCAAACCAAATCAACCACATACAAACTCTCAAAGTCTGCAATCAAACTTATCACATGTCTTGTTAATAAATCTATCAAACTCTATCAAACATCAACATGTCTTATACAAGGAAGGGTACACTCAAAATCAGACAAATTGGTCTTATACGGGGTACTTACTCTTTAAAACTAGAGATTACTATCAATGATCACACAAATCAAAACAATGACATAGATCAGTATGGCTATTGGATTTTGTCTAGGTTGGTCTTATCTCTTGTACTGAAACATTGCATCTTCTCTTTCACTTGTACATATATATTATAGTCGCTTTTGTGACATCCTGGTTCGTTGGAACCCTCATGGCTTGAAATTGATTAATGTCCTAGTCTTAGGTTAATCGACGTAGAACATTACATGTCCTAAGTAGTATCAACCAAGTCAACATCCTGTCAGTGATACCCGGTCATCCACTTTGAGTCAGTCACCTATCTCCTAACTACTGAAGAGTTTTACCATTGAGTACACAAGCAAAACAACATTACTAAAAACAATCACTAAATAGTTTGAGATATGCATGAAATCTTTCTTTATGTGTTGTCTTTTATATTGGTTTTCGATTATTATTCCCTCTGAGTAACTCGAGGAAGTCTATCTTGACTAAGAGGAGAAAGGATTAAGGGCATAATATTTTCTTTGTTTTCTGCTTGTAGGAATGATTCTGATGATCTAGAAATATCTAATCAGCTGGGTGTTTGTGATAAGAGCCTTCACATAAAGGTGAAATTGCCACACATACCTCGACTTCACTTATTTGTATGCTACAGGGAGGTTCACATCATTTCTTTGTCTATTTTGAGGGAATTTCTTTATCATGCAATCCAGGTCCCTACGAAATCTGTCCAAGGATATGAACAAAAAAAGGGTCATTGCGGACAAGATAATTAATATTGCACATGACAAGAAAGGAACTCTATTCTACCTGCTATGTTTGTTAACACTCAGTGATGAAACTTAAGCATTTCAAATCCAGTAACTATGTTTAGGTTGGATTTCATTTTGCATCTCATTTTGCATTTCATTCTGCAGATTAGAATATAGCTGAGAGTGAAAAGTGGGAAAGTAATCAGATGGATAAGGGAGATAGTCAAACCAAGGACAATAATGAGGAGGGAGATGTTCCTAACTCTTCGGGGTCAGAAAATGAAGTAAGTTGGTTTCAAGATGCTCAACATGATAATATCCTAGAGCAAGGACTTTCAGAGATATCACTGGTCTCTCCCACCCAAGTCAGCCCGACTTTCCTGGAGGAAAATGCTCCAATATGGGAAATGAAGAAGACATAAACAAGGCTCCGAGAAAGAGTGGGATAAATCAGGAGGAGGTTGAAATATTGGAGGAAAATAGAAAAGGCAAGAACAAAAAAATAAAATAATAATAACAACCATTTGACTACTAGAAACACCAGAAGTATTCTAGGGGATGTGGGGGCTCAACACACATCACCTGGAAGATATTCAAATGCAAAGAAGAGGGCCATGGAAGCCAGCAAAAATCTAGCAGATGGTACTCAAAGAACCATCTTTGAAGTAGGTATTTCCAAAAAACCATGAAGATTATTTTTGAGAATATACGAGGATTGAATAATCGTCATAAACAAGATTTAATAAAAAGTATGAGTAGAGACAAAAACCTGGATGCTATTATGATTCAGGACACTAAAATGTCTAGGGAGAAGGTTGAATGTCTAAAAATGTTTAGTGATGGGGGAGTTAGTGGTGGTAGTTCTAAAGGGGCATCTGGGGGTATAGTTAATTTTTTGAATAATAACAATGTTAAGGGAGAGGTGTTGATTCATAATAACAATATGGCTTGTATTAGATTTAAGCATATGAAAGATGGTACTTCATGGGTCTTGACTAATGTGTATACCCCTAACACTAAGCTAGTAGAAGTGTTTTCTAGAAGAACCTATCCTTGATCAGAAGTAAGTTTGCTGAAGATAGTTGGATTATTATGGGGGATTTCAATACCCCTTTGAGAGAAAATGAGAAGGGAGGAAGCCAAACCAATCTGGACAACGGATTGGACTTGATGGAGTTCATTATTAACCATGCTCTCCATGATCTGGATTTGCAAGGGGTTAAATACACATGGACCAATAGAAGGAGTGGTGAATGATGAATAATGATGAACAACAAATACCCTACCTGGTACCGAGAGGAGGGGGGGGTGAATCAGTACATACAAAAACTTCTGAACAACTTATTAAGTTAAACAATGCTAACCGGTTGTCTTCATCACTAAACTTAACCATGGCAATACCGGTTAAATACAATAAGACTTCAAACACCTAAACCAGTAAAACTGAATACTTGTCATCTTATAGGTCATTTGTGTAGTGAAAGAGGTGAGTAGAAAAATATGTATAAGGTGATATAAGTGACAACATAGGTTTTGGTTATAGAATGAGCTTAAAACGGTACTAAACCTGGCATAGTTGATGCTGATTTGAAGCAGTACATTGTATTGGATTTCATAATCCACTTTTGTAGTCAGTGTGACTCTTATTGAGCAATGAGCTCTAGGGAGTTGGCCTTCCTGCATGTGCAAGCCCCTCATTGTAAGTAATATTTATTCATTGGCCAGTGAGTGAATATTGTGGGTCACAAATCCCACCAAGGTTTTTCCCACACCGGGTTTCCTCATTAAACATCTTGTGTTATAGTGTGTTTTCTATGCTTTCTTTACTGTTCTTGCTTACTACATTAATTATTATATACTGGTACACTATTTTGGAATGCAAAGTTCTTAATAAGATTAAATATTCTACTAAGTGGTTAGATACTGATTTAGCCACCCCTCTCAGTATCTTTGGGACTATCATTAATCCTAACAATTGGTATTAGAGCTTGGTCCTCGATTTTCAAAAGCCTAACAACTTGAGGAAGATTCTGACACTGGTACAGATGGAGAACTTAAGAAAACAATTGGAAGGACATATTGTAGACTATGATGCAGAGAAGTTGAAAAATATCAAACTTGAAGACGATCTAAGGACTGCACAAGAATTCATTCAAGGACTTCAGGAGAATCTTACTATAGCTAGAAATAAAAGAAAATAACTTCATGAGAAGATGCAGAATGATAATGATGAAAATGAAACTCTTAATGAACTTGTGAACAAGTTGAGACAAGAAAATAGTACTATGAGAAATGAAATGCAGGATATGATTATGAGGTTTTGTAAAGACATTGAAGATAGAAAGAAGAATGAAGATGACTAGACTAGGAGACTCAATGATGCTGGAAATGAAAAATCTAAGACTCAGTCATGAAAATGATATGTTGAAGATAGATCTAATTCACATGCAACATGATAAAACTAAACTTATGAGATAAATGGGAATTCTGGAAAATGAGTTGGCTACTACAAATCAACACAAAGAGAAGTTCAAGAAAAGCTCAGAGGAATTTGATAACATGCTGAAAAATCAAAAACCTAATGGAGATACTAATGGACTTGGATTTGAAATTGGAGAAAGTTTTAGTATTGCAAACAACCATGATCATAGTAAACCGGTAAGACAACCTAATGCTTACAAATTTAATGGGAAATTCTTTAACTATAACAGGTATGGTCATAGAGAAAATCAGTGTAGATTCAAAAACAATTAGAAGATCAATGCACCCACCAGTCAATGTTCCAAATGCAACAAAGCTGGTCATAATTCAAAAAACTGCAGAATGAATGTGAAATGTTATGTTTGTGGAAGATTTGGGCACTTATCTGATCAATGCAGAACACAAACTGTCATAGGATATGTAAAGGCTATTCAGAAGAATAATGTGACTTGTAATGCTTGTAACAAAATTGGACATATTGAATTTTTTTGTAGAAGCAAGACTTCACCGGTGAATAACAAAGGACCCAGTTTGAAAGGCAAAGAAAAGGCAGATGAGGTAAAGCAAGAATTTTCAAAACAATGGATTAGGAAGACAGACCAGAATGTTGATGAGACTATTTCATCATCGGTAGAACAAAGTATTACTCCACCGACAGGAGATTCTTCATCCCATTGAGAAGTAACCCTTTGGGGGTATTGCAGCAAGTTGAATATCATACAGATTACCCTTGGTTGATGGTGAGAAGATAGATTTCTTCTCTATTGGCAGATGTGTTAAGTTTTCACTTAATCGACAAGCATTTAATGCGGTTGTTGAAGGAAAAGTCATTATAAATCATCAGTTTTCCCTCATTTTTGTTTCACCGAGCATTCAGATTAGCAGAGCGTGAAATCTGAGCAAAGGAATTCGAGGTGAAGGTGTGAAGTGATTTATTTCAAGCATTCAGACATTATCAGACAGATAAAGGTATTTTTCAAATGGCTTCTTCTTCTGCTCCCGAATTTATTGCAAACCCTACTATCATGGAAAATATAAAATGCCCTAGGCCTGTATTCAAAATTATTCCCGAAATAGCTAAGCAAGATGATTCCATAGGCACATTTTTAAAGATTCCTAAAGGTGTAGCTTATGCAGAAGACCCTAGGATTTATATTCACTACAACATTGAAGAATTAGGTTTTGAGGAGTTGTTAAAAATGTTTAGAACTATAATTTGTGATGAAAATGGCATTTTCAAACCTGAGCACAAGATTGTGGAGACTTTAGGTTTTGTGGAAATTTTGAACATCCCTAAATTTCTGGAGGAAGTTGTGAGAATTGTCCTAAGTAGGGCACATGGAAAATTTCTTTGGTTAGATTCAGTCTACAAATTCACTCGTCAAGCAATTAGGGTAGTAACAGGTTTACCTTGTACTGACAGCAGACCATAAAAAACTAAGAATGTTCCTAACAAAAAAGTCATGACCTTAACCGAAGCAACATCTGATTGTAGATCTCTATGAGTAAATGACATCAAGGACATCAATGTGAGATTCATAAGTATGATTTTAGGTTACAAGACTACACATGCAAATAGACTTAACTCAGTTTCTATTCTTTGCATTAATAGTGCTTATGAAATGGTGAACAATAATGCAAAAATTGATGTGTGTGAATGGCTGAAGGATGAACTAATAGATAACTTGAAAAAGATAAAAGGAGACAAAAAAGGGAACATTTCATTTTGGTAATCTCTTGGTATGCTTAATGTTGTATTTCACAAAAGAGATCCCTGGTATTGGACATAAAGACTTTGGATATGACATACCGGTAGGCAAACAATTGCAAGAAGCTTTCACCAGCATGGGTACTACTAAGGAAAACAAAATCACTAAATACTTCAAAGCTTTCCAAACCAAGATGAAAACAAGAGAAAGACTACCGTAGAGTGTAGTGGATAAATATGATAAAGAAATCTGTTTTGTAATTAAAAAGGATGAAACATGGATGGAAGCTGTATTACCTAGAATTATATGGGTAATAGAAATGGGTTATGAGGTAGATCTCAACATTATTGAGACTTATGCAAAAGCCTTATTAGATGCACCTAGAGAACCATTAGAAGAAGTTTTTGGAAGTGCTGAAACAATTGAAAGCAATGTGAAAACAATGAAGCAAAAGAAGAAAAGAGAGAAATACATAAGAGATGCTTATAAGTAGGTAAAGGAAATAAAAGAGAACATTATGAACATTACTGGTATATCAGCTAGTAAACTGGAAGGACTGCAACTGGAGGCACACATCTCACTAGTTGGCACATCTTTTGACAGTGAGATACTAGCTGAATTTAAAAGAGTTGAAAGGAAGATAAAACCTTCACTGGTACCCTCTCCTCCACCCAAGAGAACAATGAGTTTAAGGAAGAAACTGACTCCCAAGAAGAAACAGACACAGGTTGTACCACCATTGGATAATTTTCTAAATGAAATAACTGATGATGTTAATCTAGCTAATGTGAGCAAATTGTATAGCACATTCAAGGATTCAGAAAAAGAAGAAAACAACATTATCTTACATCTAGATATATATAAGAAAGTCTTAATTGAAGTTGTGTATGACTTTCCAAATGAATTATATAGAAGGTTTGATGCAAAGAGCATTGCCATAATGGAATTGGACAAGAAACTTAAGGTTGAAAAACTTCTAGCTGTACATCTAGTTAACTCAAAAGAACAGATTGATGACCTAATTTGTGAAGCTAACAAATCCATTTTTGCAAGTGGTCACCAGTAAGTGAATTTGATGGCAGGTAGAATAATTGAGATTGCAGAGGAAACGACTGATAAATGGGATATCTTTTTTGTGGAAAAGGAAAAACAAGAAGAATTGAACAGGTCGAAGAAAACATTCAAAATTTATCAGAAGGATAAGGACAAAGGGAAAGGTAAAGTTGGTGGAATACCAAACATCAAAATAACTGACAACTTACCATCACCCTTGGATACTACACCAGTACATTCTGATGATCCACCCACCGACTATGGACAGCATAGGTATCACACATGATGACACTAATCTTGATTCTAAAATTTTATTCACCATGAATTTGGATACTTGGGAAGTGAACATTGTTGTGGATAAGGACAATACAAAGGTCAAGGATAACATTGCTGACAGTGAAAACATTGCTGAGCAACCGACAAAGATTGTTGAGGTTGAAATCCAAATAGAGCAAACAGAGAAAACACTGCAAACTGAGCAACCACTAGATACTGGAATGGATACTAAAGGTATAAATGCTAACATTGAGAAACCTACTGAGATAGAGATACTGACAGTTGTGAACATAGAGAAACCCACAAAGAAATGCACAAAGAAACCAATAGAGGCACATGCACATATTGAGGTAGTGAAACCAGTAATCATTGAGAACCCAAACCATTGCTAGTTGAAATGCAAACTCAGACTGATCCACCAGAGGATAATATAGGAAAAATGGTTACAAATGTTGGAAGCACAGAGGTAATCAAGGTATTTGGTCAGACATCCAATACTTCATTAAGTGAATTCAGGCCTACTAATGTGACAAAAGTACTCCTGGACTCTATCAAGAAGAAAGCTGACTGTAATGCATTGGCTTACAAAACAAGTGATGACACAATACCAATACTTAAGTTGATTGTACTAAAATGTAATATAGATCATGTAAAGGATTCTTTAGGTCAATTGGACACATTGTCCAAATTCATTACCGACATGTAATAACAGTTGATAAGGTAAATGAGGACACATTAAAAGAGAAAATTGAAAAGGAAAAGGAAAAATTATTTGAGGATACAATAAAGAAGTGCACAGAACACATAAATAGACTTTTACCAACACTTAATACTACAATTTTGGAATATAAGGAGCTGTACAGAAAAACTGTCAAGCCACATCCGTTGACAAAGGACATATAAAAAGAAATAAGCAGAGTACAAAAGGAGATAGATGACATAGCTGATAACATAATTGGATCATCTGAACCTATATTAGTTATTGAGCAAGAAATAATAGGTTTTGAGGAAAAGTTAGAGAAATTTGAGAAAGAGAGGTCAAGGATTAAGGCAAATGCCAGAGAGCTTAAGTACAAACTTGGTCCCAAGCTGGACAATCTTATCTCTCTGAGAAATGAGATATCTAAGGCATTACTTCAAGGAGAAAGATCACCGAAAGAGCATATGCATCATCTCACCAACATGATCTAACAGACTCAGGCAACCTTAAATGACAACAATAGATTCAAGCAGAGTTTAAATTTGGTTTTAGCAGGTATATTTCAGATTGTAACCCACCAGTTACAAACTTTGAGGTGAAATTTTTGTACTTGTTTGATAAATTTTGATAACCTTTGTCATTGATGTCAAAGGGGGAGTAGTGGATAGAGAAAAATGTTTAATCAGAGGAGATCATCTACTTAGGGGGAGCACATATTTTTGGTAACTTTTTGGACTTCACTTTTTCGAAACAATTTTTTGGATTTTTCTCATGAGTGTTGCCATCAATGCCAAAGGGGGAGATTGTTAGCATTCTACACTATTATGAGAATGATGGTGTTGTCATTGATGACAACCTTCTAGCAACCATTTGGCAACCTTCTAGCATTCATCTGGTAAAGCCATTGATAGGCACCAAAAGACACTTCATCGACAGTGGAAACAATGCATACCGATACCCCAGCCGATAGGGAATAAACTTTTGTTTATTGTATTTAATTTTAATTATCTTTTTATAAAGTCAACAATGCATATTGTAAAAGACTCAAATATATGTATGAGATCTTATAGGTCATTTTTGTAGTGAAAGAAGTGAGTAGAAAAATATGTATAAGGTGATATAAGTGACCGTGAAGGTTTTGGTTATAGAATGTTCTTAAACTGGTACTGAACCTGGCATAGTTGATGCTGATTTGAAGTAGTACATTGTATTGGATTTCATAATCCACTTTTGTAGTCACTGTGACTCTTATTGAGCAGTGAGCTCTAGGCAGTTGGCCTTCCTGCATGTGCAGGCCCCTCATTTTAAGTAATATTTATTCATTGGCCAGTGAGTGAATATTGTGGGTCACAAATCCCACTGAGGTTTTTCCCACACCGGGTTTCCTCATTTAACATCTTGTGTTATGGTGTGTTTTCTATGCTATCTTTATTGTTCCTATTTACTGCATTAATTCTTATTTACCGGTGCCAAACCGGACAACACCTCCATCATATTCTTCTAGAGACAAAAACTTTTTTTGGTCACTAGTCATGTGGTGAGAACACCCATTATCAATAATACACTCATTAGAGTTGTCAATGAAAGAGACAAGATCTTTCTTGTTAGACACTTATTCCTTTACAACTACAAACACTATGTCCTTATTCTCTTCATCCTCCAATTCTTCATCAGTAACACTTTCATCCACTGCAACAAGACAATTTCTCCTACCTTCTCCTTTATACTTTCTAATCCTCTCTAGTTTATCCTTATTGTCATTGTTAGGATAGTTAATAGCTATATGTCCTATCTTATTGCAGGAAAAACATTTTAAAGGAAGCTAACATCTGTATTTTTCAGTGCCTTTTGGAAGTCTCTTGGCAAGAAGAGCTTCAAACTCCATCAGAATCTCTTCATCATCCATATCTCTACATTGCCTTGGATTCATAACTGGTACTCACTTCTTTTCCTTTTCTAGTTGGTGCATCAGATGCTCTAAAGGCTGACTCAATCTTCTGAACATTGCCATCATATCTATTCAACTCATATGTAGTCAACTTTGTAATGATAGTCTAAGGATACCTTGGTTTTGTCGATAGAACTTAGCTCCTTAATAGTAGGAACTCTGATTGCATAGACCAGTAAGAATGATCTCAAAACTTTATTGATAAAGGTGGCATCATCAATTGTTCCACTAGTGCTCTTGATATCTCCAACCATAGTCTTGATCCTTATGCCATATTGCTGAATGGTCTCTCCTTCAACCATCCTCATGTCTTCAAATTTTCCTCTAAGGCTCTCTTCCTTAGCTTTCTTGACATGTTCATCACCGCCATAAATGGTTTCCAGTGTGTCCCATACATCCTTAGGAGTGTCCTTATCTTTTACATCAATAAACTCAATATTAGACAGGCTACTAATAAGGGCTTCCATGACTTGCCCATTTTCTTGAATCTCTCTTTTCTGATCATCAGTTAGAGTGCTAGTGGGGATTACATAGGAATTCTCAACATAGCTCTAGTGTTGAGCACCCAAACTCTTGATATAAATATTCATTATGTCCTTCCATATTTTGAAGTTATCTCTATTGAACTTAGGACCTTCCCTCTTCACCATTAAAGCAGGATCTTTTACCTCTAGCGGTTAAGCTTATATCATCGAGGACCTCGAGTTGCTTTGATACCAATTGATGAATAATGATGAACAAAAAATACCCTAACTAGTTCAAAGAGGGAGGGGGGTGAATCAGTACATACAAAAACTTCTCAACAACTTATTAAGTTAAAACAATGCTAACTAGTTGTCTTCATCACTGAACTTAACCATGGCAATACCGGTTAAACACAGTAAGACTTCAGAAAACTAAACCAGTAAAACTGAATACTTGAAATAACATTCAACACTTGATAACTATTTCACCAATATACTCATGCATGTGTTGTATCAGTAAATACCATAACCATTAGCTTTGCATGCATATTTACCTAAACAAAGACTACTTAATCATCACATGAAAAATGCACAACTCATGACATAGGTTTTTTATGTGGAAACCCAAATGGGAAAAACCACAGTGGAGATGAATACCCATAAGCTTGTTTTTGAACTCTTTTGAATCTCGCTCTATTAGGAGCCTAGTCCAGTTAAAGGATTTACAATAAGGTTTTGTTAGGAACCGATCCTGTTAAAGATCACTCAGTTAAGGGATGGCTATATTCCCTATTAAAGGTTACCTTTCTAGAGGATTTGAAGAACTCAATGATCTTGAGTCACCTAGTTAGAGGATTTACAATAAGCCTGTTAAAGATACCTGACAAAGGGATTTTCCTACTGTTGAAATGGTTAGAAGACAACAGGTAAAACTCTGATCCGATAACAACACTACATGCTAAGGTAGGTCCTTTTCAACTCCTCTACTCTGCAATCACACTCTGCAGTTTTGCACTCACTGGTCTGGCAAGTATCTCATCAGTTGGATACAAAACACAACATTTACCAACACAAACAATATCAAAATTGATCAACCTTATAGAAAACAATTAGGTTGGTAGCATAAACCCTCAACCCTAAAAATTTTAGGTTTACAATTACAACCAGTCCAATCTTGACTATTCAAACACTATGCATAGAATAAAACAATCTCAAACAAATCACAAGTCATTCTGCATCATCCATTCTTCACCACATATGGAAATCAGTAACCCATCATGATCTCTACACATATAGATAAGAAGAATGTTCATTCCTGAGGTAGACATTTAATGCAATTGATCTTCACATGCAAGATCCTCAAGAAAATCCTTCATGTGCACAAAACTGATGTGGCATCTCGATCTCATCCTTATCTCTTAACTAACTCATCACAAAATGTCACCAATTGCATTGCACAAGCTAGATTGCCAAACCAGAAACCCTAGAGCTGAGACTACCAACTAGTAGTCACACTTAGTGAAACCCTGTCACCGATCCACTTCATCTCTTCATACCGGTTCTCCTACTTGAACATCAATAACAACTTCTTCCAATCTTCATATCGGTTCACTTGCACTTATTGACATCAATGACAACATAAAATATCATCATATCATCATATCGGTTCATCATATGCCAACAATGAAGACTTAATTCAGGTTAGGCTTGATAGAGCTTTAATTTCTCATGATTGGTTTAATTCCTACTTCTATTCTTTATCTGCTCATATCAGGGTCGGGTTGACTCATTATCCTATATCTTTTAATGCTGATCCCAAGCAAGGAAGAAGACATTTCCCTTATAGATTTGAAATAATGTGGACCAAACACCCAGATCTTAAAAGCAAAATCAAGGACTTGTGGCAGGTTAGAGTTGAAGGAAATGCTATGTATAAGGTGGTCAAAAAGTTAAAGTTTGTGAAAGACAATGTTAAAAGATGGAATAAGGAATCCTTTGGGAACATTTTTGTCTTCAAAGATGCCACTCTCTTAGTGTTAGGATTAATGATAGTCCCAAAGATACTGAGAGGGGGGGGGGTGAATCAGTATCTAACCGGTTAGCAGAATATTTAACCTTATTAAGAATTTTGCATCCCAAAATAGTGTACCAGTAAATAAAAATTAATGCAGTAAACAAGAACAATAAATACAACATAAAAACACATCATAACACAAGATGTTTAATGAGGAAACCCAGTGTGGGAAAAACCTTGGTGGGATTTGTGAACCACAATATTCACTCACTAGCCAATGAATAAATATTACTTACAATGAGGGGCCTGCACATGCAAGAAGGCCAATTGCCTAGAGGTCACTGCTCAATAAGAGTCACACTGACTACAAAAGTGGATTATTAAATCTAATACGTACTGCTTCAAATCAGCATCAACCATGCCAGGTTCAGTACCGGTTTAAGCTCATTCTATAACCAAAACCTTCGCTGTCAACTATATCAAAATATCATCCATGCATATTTTCTTAATACACAACTCTACTCCACTCCAAATGATCTATAAGATCTCATACATATATATGAGTCTTTTACAATATGCCATGTCAGCTTTTCAAAAGATAATTACATTCAATACAATAAACAAAAGTTTATTCCCTGTCGGTTGGGGTGTCGATATGCATTGTTGCCGCTGCCGGTGAAGTGTCTGCTGGTGTATATAGATGTCTATGTTGGTGCCTATTGGTGGCTTTACAAGATGAGTTCTAGAAGGTTTCCAGATGGTTTCCATCAATGACAACACCATTATTCTCATAAGAGTGTAGAATGCCAACAATCTCCCCCTTTGGCATTGATGGCAACACTCATGAGAAAAATCCAAAAACTGTTTCCAAAAAGTTACCAAAAAATATGTGCTCCCCCTGAGCAGATGATCTCCTTTGATTAATCATTTTTCTCTGTCCACTACTCCCCCTTTGACATCGATGACAAAGGTTGTCAAAAATTGTCAAACGAGTGCAAAAATTTCACCTCAAAATTTGTAACCGGTTGGTTACAATCTGAAATATGTCTACCAAAACCAAATTTAAACTCTACACAAATCTATTGTTGTCATTTAAGGTTTCCTCAGTCTGTTGGATCATGTCAGTGAGATGATGCATGTGCTCTTCTGGTGATCTTTTTCCTTGATGTAATGCCTTAGAGATCTCATTCCTTAGAGAGATAAGATTGTCCAACTTAGGACCAAGTTTATACTTAAGCTCATTAGCATTAGCCTTAATCCTTGCCTTCTCTTTCTCAAATTTCTCCAACTTTTCCTCAAAACCTTCTATTTCCTACTCAATAGCTAATATAGGTTCAGATGAACTAATTATGTTATTAGCTATGTCATCTATCTCCTTCTGCACTCTACTTATTTCCTTTTCTATGTCCTTTGTCAACAGATGTGGTTTGCATGTTTCTCTGTACAGCTCTTTATATTCCAAAATTATAGTATTCAGTGCTGATAAAAGTGTGTTTATATGTTTTGTGCACTTCTTTATTCTGTCCTCAAAGAATTTATCCTTCCCCTTTTCAACTTTCTCTTTGAATGTGTCCTCATTCACCTTATCAACTGTTATTACATTGTTGGTAATGAATTTGGACAATGTGTCCAATTTTCCTAAAGAATCCTTTACATGATCAATAAAACATTTTGGTGCAATCAATTTAAGAATTGGTATTGTGTCATCAATTTCTTTGTAAGCCAATGCATTACAATCAGTTATCTTCTTGATAGAGTCCAGGAGTACCTCTGTCACATTAGTAGGCCTGAATTCACTTAATGAAGTATCGGATGTCTGACCAACCACCTTGATTACATTTGTACTTCCAATATTTGTAACCATTTTGCTTGTATTATCCTCCGGTGGATCAGTCTGAGTTTACATTTCAACTAGTAAAGGTTTGTCTGATTGTTTAGGTATCACAGTGATTACCGGTTTCACTACCTCAATATGTACCTCTGCCTCTATCAGTTTCTTTGTTGGTTTCTCTGTGTGCTCAACTGCCAGTATCTGAGTTTCAGTAGGTTTCTTAGTGTTAGCATCTATACCATCAGTATTCATTCCAGTATCCAATGGTTTCTCAGTTTGTAATGTTTTCTTTGTTTTCTTTGTTTGGATCTCAACCTCAACAGTCTCTGCTGGTTGCTTAACAATGTTTCCATTGTCAACAATGTTATCCTTAACCTCTGTACCATCCTTATCCACAACAATGTTCACTTATTGAGTATCTACATTCATGGTGAATAGAATTTCAGAATCAGGATTAGTGTCATCATGTGTGATACCTTCACTTTCAGTAATGGGTGGATCAACAGAATGTATCGGTGCAGTATCCAAAGGTGGTGGCAAATTGTTAGTTATTTTGATGTTTGGTATTCCCCCAACTTTACCTTTACCTTTTTCCTTATCCTTCTAATAAAATTTGAATGTTTTCTTCAGCTTGTTCAATTCTTCTTGTTTTTTTTTTTCACAAAAAAGATATCCCATTTATCAGTAGTTTCCTCTGCAATCTCATTTACTCTACCTACCATCAAACTCACTTGCCAGTGATCAATAGAAAAAATGAATTTGTTAGCTTCACAAATCAGGTCATCAATCTCTTCTTTTGAGTTAACCGAATGTACAACTAGAAGTTTTTCAACTTTAACTTTCTTGTCTAATTCCATTACTGCAATCCTCTTTGCATCTAACCTTCTATATAGTTCATTAGGCAAGTCATCCACAACTTCAATTAAAAATTTCTTATATATATCCAAATGTAAGATTATACTATTTTCAATGCATTCTTTTTTTGAAAATTGAATGTATTATACTATTTGCTCACATTAGCCAAATTACCGTCATCAGTTATTTCATTTAGCAAATTGTCCAATGAAGGTACAACCTATTTTTGTTTCTTATTGGGAGTCAATTTCTTCGCCGGTTGCCTTATGGCCTGTTGTTTCTTCCTTAAGGTTCTTGTCCTTTTGGGTGGAGGAGAGGGTGTCGGTGAAGGTTTTCTCATCCTTTCAACTCTTTTGAATTCAGCTAGTATCTCACTGTCAGAAGATGTGCCAACCGGTGAAATGTGTGCCTCCAGTTGTAGTCCTTCCTATTCACTCGCTGATATACCAGTAATGTTCATAACATTTTCTTTGATTTCCTTTACCTACTTCGATGAATCTCTTATGTATTTCTCTCTTTTCTTCCTTTGCTTCATTTTTTTCACATTGCTTTCAATTGTTTCAGCTCTACCAAAAACTTCTTCTGTTGGTTCTCTAGGTGCATCTAATAAGGCTTCTGCATAAGTCTCAATTATGCTGAGATCTACCTCATAACCCATTTCTGTTACCCATACAGTTCTAGGTAATACAAATTCCATCCATGTTTCATCCTTCTTAATTACGAAATAGATTTCTTTATCATATTTATCCACTACACTCTGTGGTAGTCTTTCTCTAGTTTTCATTTTGGTTTGGAAAGCTTTGAAATATTCAGTTATATTGTTGTCCTTAGCTGTACCCATGCTAGTGAAAGCTTCCTATAATTGTTTTCCTACTGGTATGTCATATCCAAAGTCTTTCTATCCTATACCAGGGATCTCCTTTGTGAAATACAACATTAAGCATATTAAGAGATTACCAAAACGAAATGTTCCTTTCTTATCACCTTTAATATTTTTCAAATTATCTATGAGTTCATCCTTCAGCCATTCACAAAAATCTATTTTTTTATTGTTGTTCACCATTTCATAAGGACTATTAATGAAAAGACTAGAAACTAAATTAAGTCTATTTGCATGTGTAGTCTTGTAACCTAAAATCATACTTATGAATCTCACAATGATGTCCTTAATGTCATTCACTCTTAGTGATCTACTATCAGATGTTGCTCTAGTTAGGGTCATGACTTTGTTGTTAGTAACCTTCTTTGTTTTGTTTGGTCTGCTGCCGGTTGAGGGTAAACCTGTTACTGCCTTAATTGCTTGCTGGGTGCATTTGTAGACAGAGTCTAACCAAAGAAATTCTCCATGTGCTCTACTTAAGACAATTCTCACTACTTCCTCCAGAAATTTAGGGATGTTCAATATTTCCACAAAACCTAAAGTCTCCACAATATTGTGCTCGGGTTTAATAGTGCCATTTTCATCACAAATTACAGTTTTAAACATTTTTAACAACTCCTTAGAACCTAATTCTTTAATTTTGCAGTGAATATATATCCTAGGGTCTTCAACATAAGATACACCTTTAGGAATCTTTGAAAATGTGCCTATGGAATCATCTTACTTAGATACTTCAAGAATAATTTTGAACATGAGCCTAGGGTGTTTTACATTTTCCACGATAGTAGGGTCTGCAATAAATTCGGTAGTAGAAGAAGAAGCCATTTGAAAAATACCTTTAGCTTCCTAATAATATCTGAATGCTTGAAAGAAATCACTTCACACCTTCGTCTTGAATGCCTTTGCTTAGATTTCACACTCTCTACTAATTTGAATGCTCGGTGAATCAAAAATGAGGGAAAACCGATGATTTATAATGACTTTTCCTTCAATAACCGCATTAAATGCTCGCCGGTTAAGTGAAAACTTAACACATTTGCCGGTAGAGAAGAAATTTATCTTCTCACCATTAACCGAAGGTAATCATGATAGAAAACTTGCTGCAATACCCCCAAAGGGTTACTTCTTAGTTGGATGAGGAATCTCCTACCGATGGAGTAATACTTTGTTCTACTGGTGAAGAAATAGTCTCATCAACATTCTAATCTATCTTCCTAATCCATTGTTTTGAAAATTCTTGCTTTACCTCATCTACCTTTTCTTTGCCTTTCAAACTGGGTCCTTTATTATTTGTCGGTGAAGTCTTGCTTCTACAAAATTTGGCAATATGTCCAATTTTGTTACAAGCATAACAAGTCACATTATTCTTTTGAATAGATTTTCCATATCCTATGGTGGTTTGTGTTCTGCATTGATTAGATAAGTGCCCAAATCTTCCACAAACATAACATTTCACATTGATTTTGCAGTTTTATGAATTATGACCAATTTTGTTGCATTTGGAACATTGACCGGTAGGTGCATTAATGTTCTGATTGTTTCTGAATCTACATCGATTTTCTCTATGACCATACTTGTTATAGTTAAAGCATTTCCCATTAAATTTATAAGCATTAGGTTGTCTTACTGATTTACTGTGATCATGATGGTTTGAAGTACCGAAACTTTCTCCAACTTCAAATCCAAGTCCATTTGTATCTCCATTAGGTTTCTGACTTTTCAGCATGTTATCAAATTCTTCTGAGCTTTTCTTGAATTTCTCTTTGTGTTGATTTGCAGTAGCCAACTCATTTTCCAGAATTCCCTTTTGTCTTATGAGTTCAGTTTTATCATGTTGCAAGTGAATTGGATAGGTCTTCAACATATCATTTTCATGACTGAGTCTTAGATTTTCATTTCCAGCATCATTGAGTCTCCTAGTCAAGTCATCTTCATTCTTCTTTCTATCTTCAATGTCTTTACCAAACCTCATAGTCATATCTTGCATTTCATTTTTCATATTACTGTTTTCTTGTCTCAACTTGTTCACAAGTTCATTAAGAGTTTCCTTTTCATCATTATCATTTTGCATCTTCTCATGAAGTTCTTTTATTTTATTTTGTGCTATAGTAAGATTCTCCTGAAGTCCTTGAATGAATTCCTATGTAGTCCTTAGATCATCTTCAAGTTTGATATTCTTCAACTTCTCTGCATCATAGTCTACAAGAGCTCCTTCCAATTGTTTTCTTAAGTTCTCCATCTGTACCAGTGTCAGAATCTTCCTCAAGTTGTTAGGCTTTTGAAAATAGAGGACCAAGCTCTGATACCAATTATTAGGATTAATGATAGTCCCAAAGATACTGAGAGGGGGGGGGGTGAATCAGTATCTAACCGGTTAGCAAGATATTTAACCTTATTAAGAATTTTGCATCCCAAAATAGTGTACTGGTAAATAAAAATTAATGATGTAAACATGAAGAATAAAGACAACATAAAAACACACCATAACACAAGATATTTAACGAGGAAACCCGGTGTGGGAAAAACCTTGGTTGGATTTGTGACCCACAATATTCACTCACTGGCCAATGAATAAATATTAGTTACAATGATGGGCTTGCACATGCAGGAAGGCCAACTGCCTAGAACTCACTGCTCAATAAGAGTCACACTGACTACAAAAATGGATTATGAATCCAATACAATGTACTGCTTCAAATCAACATAAACTATGTGAGGTTTAGTACCAGTTTAAGCTCATTCTATAACCAAAACCTTCGCTGTCAACTATATCAAAATATCATCCATGCATACTTCCTTAATACACAACTCTACTCCACTCCAAATGATCTATAAGATCTCATACATATATATGAGTCTTTTACAATATGCCATGTCGGCTTTTCAAAAGATAATTACATTAAATAAATAAACAAAAGTTTATTCCCTATCGGCTGGGGTGCCGGTATGCATTGTTGCCGCTGTCGGTGAAGTGTCTACTGGTGTATGTAGATGTCTATGACAGTATCGGTGCCTGACGGTGGCTTTACCAGATGAGTGCCCGAAGGTTGCTAGATGGTTGCCATCAATGAAAACACTATTATTCTCATAAGAGTGTAGAATGCCAACACTTATATCTGAAAGATATCCAAGATGAGATTTAGAATAATGGATACAACAATGTCTTTAGAGAGGATGAAGATGAGATTGTTATGAAATATCATGATATCATAGCCAAAGAAGGAACCTTCTGGAAATAGAGATCAAGAAATATATGGTTGAAGGAGGGGGATAGAAATACCAAATACTTTCATATGTCCACTTTGAAACACAAGGATATCAACAAGATTTCTTAACTTAAAGTCAATGATAGAATTATTGATAATGAGTATTCCATGAAGAAAGCTACTCTAGAGTTCGTCTCCAATATTTTGACTAAGGATCAGAATCTGGACCTTCAAGCTCAAAGGGATCTTTTGGATTGCATCCTTTCTATCTTGGATGCTGACCAAAATTCATATATTATTGCTATCCCTACTAATGATGAGATTTTGAATTCTATCAATTCTTTTGAAGGTAGTAAGGCCCCTAGCCCAGATGGCTTCCCAATGTTTTTTTTTCAAATGTATTGGCATATTGTTGGAAGGGAGGTATCCAGTGCTGTGAAAGTATTCTTTGGTGCTAGGAGAGTTTTGAAAGAATTGAATGGTACTTTCATTGCTCTTATTCCCAAGAAGATGGGGGCCGACTCCATGGATCTTTTTAGACCTATAAGCCTCTGTAATTCCATGTACAAGTTATCTCTAAAGTCTTGACCTCTAGAATTCCGACAGTGCTCCCCTTGATCATATCTCCCCAACAAAGTGGGTTTTTCCCTAGGAGGCAAATTTTGGACTCGATAATCATAGTCCATAAGAACATTCATTCTCTTTCTAGGGCTAAAAAAGAAGGTTTTCTTTTGAAGCTTGACTTATCTAAAGCCTATGATAGAGTTGACTAGGGATTTATGCAGATTGTTCTTTCAGCCTTTGGATTTTGTTCAAGAAGCATCTGTCTTATTATGCAACTGGTTTCCTTCGATTCTTTTTCTGTGTTGGTCAACGGGTCTCCCTCACTCTTTTTCAAATCCTCTAGGGGTCTCAGACAGGGGGATCTTCTCTCCCCCATTCTTTTCATAATCATGGTGGAATGCTTGGGAAGATTTATTGGAAACCTTGTTGAGAAGGGAGAGTTTAGAGGGCTTAAACCTTGATCTGCTGACCAAGTGTGTTCTCATCAACAATTGGTGGATGATTCAATTATTATGGGGAATTCTTCAGTGAAAGATTCTAGAAGCTTAAAGAAAGCTTTGGATAGATATGGGAGTGCAACTGGTCAACTGATTAATTGGTTGAAAAGTTTTGTTTATTTCATAAACACCCCAGAGAGAAGACAAACAAAGATCAGTAATATCATATCTTGGGCTCCCTTTATGTCAGGTTCCTCCTGATACCTTCTAGGGTGCTCTGGTGGATAAAGTTCATAAGAAGTTAGTTGGATGGAAAGGATCTTTTCTCAGTCAAGCGGGAAAGGTCCAGCTTCTAAAATCCACTCTCTAGAGTATCCCTCTTTATGCTATCAATCTTATTATAATTCCTGTTAAGTTTGCAGAGGCTATTCAAAAAATTCAAAGAACCTTTCTATGGACTCGGGTTGAGGAAAATAAGAGAATTAATTTGATTGCATGGGACAAGGTGTGCAAACCTATAAGAAAAGGAGGACTTGGTCTTATAAGAATTGGAGATATGAATGAGTTTCTCATGGCTAAGAAGATATGGAGAGGTTATAAAATTGAGGGAGAATGGAAACTGATATGGGATAATAAGTATAAAAGATAGCTCCTGACCCTTCATAGTTTCCTAAAGGTTGAAGATATTCTGATTGGCTCTAACATTTGGAAAAATGTCACTAGAACTAGAGACATAATACTCAAAGGAGTGAAATGGAAGGTGGGGAAGGGTAATTTTATTAAAATTTGGGAAGACACTTGGTTGTTAGACTCTCCCATTAGTGACAATCCTGATTGGGGCAAGTTTCAGGATCAGTGTAAGGAAAAATTTGGTACTACTATTGCCAACTACTAGAATTTAGGTCAGTGGAAGGACCTATCCACTGTTGATCCTTCTCTTGAGCATCTGAATAAAATTATGAATTCTATGGTGGTGATTGATGATGAGGACCAGCTTATCTAGAAACTTACTACTGATGGTAAATTTTATGTCTCCTCTCTTTATTTTCAGCAATATTCTAGTCAGGATAGTCCATGTTGGGCTAAGGCTTGGGTGAAAGGTCTTATTCCCAAAATTAATATTTTTTTTTGGACTGTTCTTCAAAACAAGATTCTGATGATTGACAATCTCAAAACAAGAGGCTTTTGTTTGCCTAGTATTTGTCATCTTTGTATGTAGAATGAGGAAACCATTAATCACATGTTTATCCATTGTCCTTTCTCTGCGGATATTTGGGCTAGATGCTTGGACAACTTCAATGTCAGATGGGTCTTCCCTGAAGCTGTCCAAGATGTCTTCAATTATTGGTTCCACCCTTCGAAGAACAATTCAGTTAATTTGCAATGGAAGTTTTCTTTACCTCATATTTGTTGGGGAATCTAGAAAGAGAGAAATGATAGAGTGTTCAGAGATAAGGCATCAAAAGCTCTAATTATTTTTGAGAAAATCAAAAGACATATGGTGGAGAACCTCTACATCACCGGTGGAATAATGAATCCCAAAGATCAAGGTGATAACATCATTTTTAAAAATTGGAGAATACAGGGGAGTGAAATCATACATGCTAATCCTAGAGATGAGGTGAGATGGGGATGCCCCCCTCAGGGATGGATGAAAATCAATTTCGATGGCTCTTCCAAGGGTAATCCTGGTAATCCAGGGTGTGGTGTGGTATTAAGAGATGAAGGGGGAATATGTAAAGCTAACAAAAGTATTCCAATAGGTCACCAAACCAATCATGTTGCTGAGGCCATTGCTTCTTATCAGGGGTTGGTTCTAGCTAAAGACTCAAATTGCACTAAAGTGTGGGTTGAAGGTGATTCTTTCAACATTATTAACTACTTGAATAATGTTTTCCCTCCCTCTTGGTCTATACATAATGCCATTGAAACTATGAAGGATATAAGTAAATCCTTTGAAATGTGTATTTTCACACATGCATATAGAGAAGCCAACAAATGTGTTGACTGGGCTGCCAACCTGGCTTGCTCTGAAAAAATTATTACCCTTTATGGTGAGAGTAATCTCAAGTGTGAGGAAAAATATTTGATTGAACTGGACCAGATCCAGATGAAGCAACATGTCTTAGCTAATCATAACCTCTAATGCCTTTTCCTCATTTGTCTATGATTGATCACAACGACGGCGAAGCTTGTTTTATTTGTCATATCATATTTATTTGGCACAGATTCTTGTTGGCTCTGCATAACAACAATAAAATTGTTAGGTTTTTTCACAGAGCTTGTAGGGAAAATAACAGAGCCATGATAAGGTAGAATTGGGAATGTAAGGATAAAATGGGGGGAAATAAAAAGAGGTTTGAACCAACTTCTTGCTCGGATTGGAAGAACAACAATGAAGTATGGGAGATTCTTCAAGAAGGAGGTTTGAATGTTTTTATGGAAAGGCTTTGTGACAAAGACCCTGCTGTCACTAAGCATTTCATAAAAAAATGGAACAGTGGTAATATTCTTGTTGGCACCCAGATGATGCAAGTGGATGAGGATGTCATTACGAAAGCTATGGGTATGGTGAAAGAAGGTGTGAAATTTTACAGAGATCAAAGTGTGTCTTATAAGGCCATGGATAGGTTTCCTAACACAGATGGTGAAAAAAGGAAATTGGTGAAGGCGGATAATCCCTACTATTCCCCTAAGCGTATTTGCAGGTCATGGAGGTTTGTGCTGTTTGCCACCATCAGTTACATTACTCTGGATGAGAGATTCACAAGGGCTTATGGGAATCAATTTGTGCTGCTCAACCACTTTTTCCATGGTGATAAGGTTAGTCTGCCTTACTATCTTGCTTGCTCTATGGATCATACTATTCGTGAAATGCAGAAAGATTCTCAAAGAGATCACACCCTTCACCAGGGTTTAATGGTTTTAGTTTATAAGATGTTGAAAGGGAAAATTATTGAGAAACCCATTAGTAAAGGAAAACAAATTGGAGATGATGATACTGAAAGTGAGGATAGTGGGTTCAATCTCTATTCTAAAATTGAGGGTGAGTCTGAAGATTTTAGCAACAAGGGGAAGACCAAGGGAAAGAGCAAGGGGACTCTTGTGGACTCTGATCTTTTAGACTTTGAGGAGGAGTCTTTTGATGATTAAATCATAAAAAGTAAGAAGAGAAAGGGAATGGGTAAGCAAGCCCAAAGGATCAAGAAGACTAGTAAGGGGATAAATAAGGTGAAAAGGAAGATTATTATTTCTTCTGATGAGGATTCTGAGGCTGAAAAAATGGACAAGAACAAGGGTAAGGAGGAAGATGAAATGCTGGATATTGACCATGGGGAGAAAATCAACACACAAAGAATGCAGAATGAGGGTCAGGAGACCAACATGGGAAATCAAAATGTTTGCCAAGGTGCCATAGGTAATGATAGCATCAAGGGTTTCTATGAGGTCATTAGCAAAATGGTGAAAGAGATTGGTGATTTGAACATTGATCTCAATATGATCAAAAGGGAAACCATGGGTGAGAAGCCTCTCTCTGAGAACATCAAAGAACTAATGGTTTCTATTAACAAGTATGAGGCTATTGAGGAAACGGTTAGTAAAATTTTGGAAATGGAAAAGAAGATGAAGGAGATAGAAGGAATCAAAGATGATAAAGGTCTGGAAATCAACTTGAACAACCTGGCCAATAGAGTGGATAAGATGGAGCTTACTATGAAGAAGATTTCTGAGAAAAAATTCCAGATCCTTAAGGCCATTGTTGACCATGTTAACATGCTGATAAATAAATTTGAATAGATTAAAGGCAAGGAAGATGAGAAGGATTAGACAGAGAAGATAGGTCATGAAAAAAGAACAAGGGCCAATACCCGAAAGTAGGTGGGCATCAAGGAAAAAGAGCTTGATGATATGAAGAAATTTATGGTCAATATGAAGTAGATGGTGGTTCACATGGAAGAACTCATAAGAAACATGTAGTTGTCCTTGTCTTTGTGTTGTCTCAGTGTTGTCTTTATGCTGTCCTTAGGCTGTATTGTGATGTTCTCTTTGTCTTGTGATCCCTTTTTGTTTTTCTGGGATCTGATCTTTGTATGGGTATCTAGGCACTATTATTTATAGCCACTTTAATGCTTTATCTTTTTCCTGATATGTAATCAAGGTTCTAGGTTCCTTCCAAAAACCTATTTTTAATTAATCAAAACAATGATCTCTTTATCTTCTGAATGAGAGTTGGAAGCATCATCATTTCTTAGCTAAGTGGTCTCTTTTTCATCATTGTGTATTGAGATGTTAGCTGCATACATAAGAATTTTATATAGATTCATACATTCATTTGTATTCATATTATTGCATAGAAAAATAAATAATTTGCATTCCTAGATACTCATTTTCATCATTTATTTACATATGAAAAGAAACAAAAAATAAACATCCATATTCATTTGCATTACATCCATTTTGAAAAGATATGCATAAATATAAAATAAAGCATATAGAAACATCTCATAAATTGATCAACACAAGTACAATGAAGTCAAGTCAAGCTTTTGTATATATAACGATAAAGTCTCAGGGTACAAAATGATGTCAACAGACATATACAAACTCCCATCGGAGCAAGAATTGTAAGGGCAATAAAAAATCTAAGAGCTACACAAAAAGATCTAGCTCTCTGCCTCTCCCTCATCACTAGTTGGTGGAGGAGGTGGAGCCTGCTGACCAGGGTCCTGATGAGGTGTCTGAGCTCCCTCAGATTGAGCCATATACTATGAGTAGGGTACAACCTACTGCGCTACTAGAACCGCTACGCTATATGCTACAACATAGTAGGCTGCCCGACTCGTCTGATGGAGTATCTCCTTCTACAAAGCGTCTCACTCTACCCTCATTTATGCTAGCTATCGGCCTTACTCCGCTAGCTGAGTCTATGCCACTGTCAACTGCTGAACTACCAAACATGGCGTATGGTAACCTAGGTCCCCACCTCCATCTCTCTTGCTCTGCATATTGTGCGTATGCAGTAAACTCCTGCAAGATCCCCTGAGGTCTACCATATTGCCTCATCACTTGAGTAACCACAAATTGCTCGACCACTGTCACTGATCTGCCAATGAGAGGTCGAGTCATAAATAGGTCTCTGCACATAGCTATCCAGTCATCCCAAGACTCAAGACCCCTTTAAGGTATCCATATGGCAACTATAAGATCATCTAGATGCCATCTCCAATACTCTATCTTGCCCAAATGGGGCTGAGTAATGTATCCAAAGTATCTATAATTAATGGGTTGTTGTGGATCTTTGGTGTCATTCACAATTAGTTTGTAAACTATGAGGTGCTCCCAGGCCCATACTTGTAATTTCAAAACCCCTGTAGCCATACTCTTCCCCTCCCGGTAAACCACCTCATGTATCTCATGATACATGTGCACCAGAATACAAGAACCCCATCCTAATCTCTGAGGATGCTCCACAAGACTCTCTAGCATCCTACCCCAGTCGCATAAGAACCTCTGTTGTCCCTTGTCTAGCATAAGGAAACAACCGATGAATCCTGCTAAGACGCGTGCCAATGGAAACTGCTCACTATAGCTGGTCATCATATCATCCCAACTAATAGACTATGTCAGAATGTCTGCATCTTGAAATACCTACCTAAAAGCTAGTAGGCCAGGATGTTGTGCTGGATCATAATCCACCTTATCCCCAGCGAATGGAATCCGAAGAATCCTATATACATCCTCGGGAGTGATAGTCATCTCCCCAACTGACAAATGAAATGTGTTATGCTTAGAATGAAATCTCTCTACAAGCGCAGTGAGCATCCCATGGTTTACACAGATATGAGGCATCTCAAGAAGATGAGTAAACCCACATAAATTGAAATGTGCCCTGTCCACATCAGATAACTCATGAACTAATGTCATAGTCAGTGGATAGACACATTTGAAAAGAATGTGAGGTAGTCGAACCTACAGAAATCAAACAATAGATCATCATAAAACATTTCAAATCATGCTATAAGAGAAGTAAAAAATCACACAAATCCAACAAAATCAATTCCAAAATCAAAATTTCAAGTTTGCACCCTAAAAAATGCTCACTATTTCTTAAACGACATAACACAATAGAGGCAATAACTCATACAAGTTAGGACTGGGTATAGGATGAAAAAAGACTGATATGACACAAAACAAGCCTTCGAACGCCAAAGTGGTCTCTTTTGAATAAGCTCGTACTATACAAGGGTAGGTATGAAATGACAAAACTAGTGGACTTAAATGACAAAGAATACAAAACAATTTTTTGTATGACATAGGATGTCGTCTTGCATGACAAATCGACAAAGCCTGAGTTTTACAAAGCTAAAAATCCAAAAAAATCAACAAAAAAATTCAAAATTGATGATTAAGAGGCTTAAGATTGGACACTTACCGCTGGCTCATAGTTTTGAGGTCGATTATGTCGTCTCTGTCACTCGAATCGATGCTCCTATGTGGGAACCACCATTTTTCTTCACAGATGACTTTTTGAATTTTCAAACTTGGAGGGTTAAAATGAATTGAAAATGACACTTCCACCCCTTATATAGCCAAAACCCTAATTTTTCAACTTGCTCCGATGGACATGAAAATTATACCCATAGCTAGTTTACCCATTCTGATTCTATTTTTGGGATCAAAATCAAAATACAAGATCATTCTTCTAGTCAATTTTGCACAATTTGGACCACTTAGTGCTTTCATGAAAAGCTCAATACTTCTTCAAATTGAGCTCATTTTCTAATGAATCAACCAAGAATCTCAATTTTATTCTACAAATCAACTTTGCACTCAATTTCTCATCAATCAATGCCAAATTTTCAAAAATTACTCTAAATAATTTGTGCTCAAATCATTATCATCACCAAAAATTGCCTATAAACATCATGTACTCTCGCTAACTTTCAATTTCGCTCTTGAGGGGGCATACTCATGACCTTATGACCTCACATCTTCAAAGTCGAGAAATTTTTCAAGTCTTCATCAAAAGTCAAGAAAAAATCTTTTCAACTAAAGAAAATCAAACAAATTCTTATTGCTAAGGGACATCTCAGCTTCATCGCTTCATATCAAGTTGAGATTTCTTGTTGATCTAAATCAAATCAATCGCTAAGGGGCATCTCATCTTCATCGCTTCATATCAAGTTGAGATCTCTCCATCATTTGAATTGAATTAATCACTAGGGGCATATTAGTTTCATCACTTCAAATCAAACTGATATTGCCTTCATCTGAATCAGTCTCTTAACGTTAATCAATTTCATCACTTTTCATCAAGCTGATTATTTGTTTAAACTCAATCAAAATTTTAAAGAGTATCTTTGATCACACACTCAATCTAAGTAGGTGTTCAATTTCATCACTTCAAATCAAGCTGGACAGTTTATCTTTGCTCATCGTGTCTTGATCCATCAAGTTCAAGATCAATTTTATCTTCGCTCACTGTGTCTAGTTCAATAAAGTTCTAGATTAGTAAGATTCGCTTCTTGATCAATCAAGTTCAAGTTTGATATCTTTTCTCTCTATTGGTCCTAGTTCAATCAAGTTCAGGATTGATATCATTTTAATCAACTCTATTCAACTTCAGCGCTTCAAATCAAGCTAAACGCCTTGCTCTTCATCTGGCTTGTGATCAATCAAGTTCAAAACTAGTATCTCCTAGATATCAACTATTCTTTGAACCAATGCCCTGCTCGCACATTAATTCAAAGAGGGGCAAATGCAATACCCTAAAATTGGTCACCTAAACCACGGGCCCCTAATCTCGACAACATCACCAAGGTCCTAACCAAAGGAAATTAAATCAATTTTGAGCACACAATTAATTAATTCTTCAATCATCAAATGTCACATGGAAAGTGAATTATTCTATATTAATTAAATATTTATTTAACTAATTGAATCATTCCAAGAATATCATTTTGATCAATTATCCTATTTAATTTATTAAATATCCTAGCATATTTAATTAATTAATAAATTTGCCATTCAATCATAAAAAAGGGAATTAATTTATCACAAAAGAGGAATCAATATCACAAAGCAAGAGTTAAATTGAAAATAAAATAAAAGAATTGAATTGAGAGAGAAATCAAACTTGAGATATTATTTCTTTCTTCTAAATTGAGAACTTGAAATTAGAAAAGCAATTAAAAGGAATTTAATCATTCTCTAAAATTGGAACTCAAAGCTTTTGAGAGAAAGAAGTTCAGTTGCATTGAAAAGACTCTTTTCTTGAATAAATCAAATAATTACCTATTTTCATCTTAAGTGCATGGAATTAATTGGATTATATCTCTAATGCAAACTCAAAATTCTTTTTTGAATGCATTTCAATTAAACTTTAATTGGAATCTATCTCAAGGTTAACTGAATCTAATTTCTCAATTATTTCAATTATCCTAAATTGTGTTTTTATCTTGATCTCTCTTGTGATTCTCTATAAATTCAGCCTTCATCTCTCATTCAAAACACCATGGAAATTTGTTATTATTCAGTTTCTACTCTGGAGTCATTGAATATATTGTGCTTTCTTTATGATATTATTGCATCTTAGTTTAGCTTTTTACATATTTAGTTTATTCACATTGCTTGAATTCATATAGCTTCCTATTCATTCATCTTGCATCCATTTAGCTTAATATCATGCTCATATAGATTAATCCTTCATCTTGGTGTAGTCTAGTCACTGGTATTGCTAATACAAATTTGAGAGCAATCTTATACTCACATCTTTTAGAAGGCAACTGGTTGATTTGTTATGGTTTTATTATTCATGCTTATATCTATCTAACCATACATGTAATGACTTAATTGAAGTGTTGTGTCTTGCAGCTTATAGATACTTATTCCACTTTTTCACACACACAAGTATGTGATTACAAATAGAGGGGCCTGCACATGTAGGAAGGCCAACAACCTAGAGTGCATTGCTCATCACAAAAGGAGCCTCACTAACTATAAAATAAATCCAGACTATAATCTAGAAAGAAGAGTGAACTATAAGAATAGCATCTCCTATGCCTGAATACAATTCTAGTTAAGCTCAGTACCAGTGCTCTTAAACCTCTTCCACAAACCCAATTTGATCACCTATGATCAACCAAAACCTATGTATATGATTACAACCTTATTCGCACAAAGAGTATCCTATATCCTAAAAACCCATGATCTACAAAGAGATCTTACATCATATTTATACCAATGTGGGACCTAAACAATTAGGTCGGCTACCTAAAAGATAATAAAATAAATTCATAACATAAAACCACAATCCAATGATCAACTAAGTCATCCTAAGACCAAAACAACATAATCCAATCAATAGATCCAACTAGAAATACATCAGGATCATCCACCAACATGTTACATAAACTGGTCCATAGCCTAGCAGAATAAGATAGCATTAGGTCCAATCCGAAATGCAACACCATCGATCAACAGGAACATGAAAATGATAACCTGTTGAAATGTGGCGACTGATCAGCAAAGTACTGTACACTCAGCACGTATCCTCACCGGGGTCCAAGGGCGGGCTGGGCCCCGGGTAGGGGTTCGGGGGTGGGAGCCCCCGAGAAATTTTTTTTTGCCATTTTTTGTTGATGAAAACCGACATTGTAATAAAACCCTAAAAAGGCTAACTTTGTTTGTTGCCCAAAAAATGCATGTTATAAGCGGCTGGGATGCTTAAGGCATTGTAAGGTTGATGTACTATTTTGCTGGATAATAAGAAATATTGGATGACTGTGTATGGTGGACGTAATCCATTCTGGGTGAACCATTAAATCTCTGTGTTATCTGTGTCCTGTTTTATTTCTTTATCTTTTGTATTTAAATTTGCATATAATTTTTAGTTCATATTTGCTTTGGATCTGCTTGAAACCCTAACAATTGGTATTAGAGCGAGGTTTTCTGTAAATTGGTAGGACTTTTAGATTTGAGTGGGAGCAATGGAGGATTCCAAATTCAAGGTCGAAAAGTTTAACGACCAGAATTATCAGTTATGGAAAATGCAGATGGAGGATTACCTGTATCAAAAAGATTTGTGGCGGCCATTGGAAGGAAAGGCAAAGAAAGCGACCACAATGTCAGCTGAAGAGTGGGACATTTTAGATAGAAAGGCACTAGGATCCATTCGATTGTGCCTTACGCCGTCTGTAGCATTCAATATAAAAGAAGCAAAAACGGCTGTAGATTTGATGGCAACATTGGCTAAGTTGTATGAGAAACCCTTGACTTCGAATAAGGTATTTCTTATGAAGCGTTTGTTTAATTTGAAAATGAGTGAGGGAGGATCTTTAGCGGAGCACTTAAATGAATTTAATACAATTACCAGTCAATTGTCTTCGGTAAAAATTACCTTTGCAAAAGAGGTTAGGGTTCTCTTGATTTTATGTTCTTTGCCAGAAAGCTAGAATAGCTTGGTTATGGCTGTAAGTAACTCTATCTCTAGTAAAAATACTTTGGTATTTGATGATATTGTTGGTGTTATCCTAAGTGAGGAAATGTGAAGGAAAAGCATAGATGAGACTCCAACATCATCAGGTAGTGTTTTGAATGTGGAGAACAAAGGAAGATCAAAGGAAAGAGGAAAAGGCCCTGGGAATGAGAAGTCACGAGGGAAGTCAAAGAAAGGATGCTCTCAATCTAGAGGAAAGAAAGATTGCTGGTACTACGGAAAGCCTGGTCATCTAAAGAAAGACTATTGGTCTCGGAAAAACAAAGAAGGAGAAAAAAATGAAAATGACAGTAAGGAAGCTAATATTGCAAGTAATACTTTACAAGATGCTTTAATCTTATGTTTGGATAATGTTAATGATTCCTAGGTAATAGATTCTGGGGCTTCATTTCATGCTACACCAGATAGAAAATATTTTCTAGATTATGTTCAAGGTGATTTTGGAGAGGTATATTTGGGTGATGATGAGCCCTGTCAAATTGTTGGAAAAGGAAAGATAAAGATCAAGTTGGAGAATGGTAATGATTGGTTTCTGCAAGAGGTAAGACATGTTCCTAATTTAAGAAGAAATTTAATTTATGTAGGGCAACTAGGTAGTGAAGGTTGCATAGTTACCTTCTCAAATAGTATGTGGAAGGTCACTAAAGGATCATTAGTAGTAGCTAAAGGTGCGAAGGTAGGCACATTATATCTGTGTACTGGTAACACTTACTCTACCTTAGCTGCTATAGATAAAGTTACTGCAGGGACAACAACAATAAATGTTGCAAGAACAGATTCGATAATGTGGCACCATAGGCTTGGGCACATGAGTGAGAAAGGGATGAAAACCCTTCACTCCAAAAATCTATTGCCAGGACTAAAGAAGATTGATTTAGAGTTTTGTGAAAATTGTGTTTATGGTAAATAGAAAACAGTCAGATTTCTCAAGGTTGGGAAAGAGAAGAAGAGTGAGAAGTTAGAGCTTGTACATTCAGATGTATGGGGACCGGCTCAGGTATCATCTCTTGGTGGCTCTTGTTATTATGTTATTTTTATTGATGAATCAACCAAAAAAACATGGGTATATTTCCTAAAACAAAAATTAGATTTTTTTGAAACTTTTAAGAAATGGAAAGCTTTGGTTGAGAATGAGATAGGAAAAAAGTTGAAGTGTCTCAGATCGGATAATTGAGGTGAGTATTGCAGCAAAGCATTTGAAGATTACTGCTCCTTAAATGGGATTCAAAAGTAGAAGATAGTTCCAGGAACTCCATAGGAAAATGGTGTGTCAGAGAGAATGAATAGGAATATCATGGAACACGCGAGGAGCATGAGATTGCATGCTAGATTGCCCTTACGTTTTTGGGCAGAAGCTGTACATACTGCTGTCTATTTGATAAATAGAGGACCTTCAACCCCTTTGGATGGTGGTATTCCAGAGGAAGCATGGATTGGTAAAAAGGTAAATTATTCTTTTCTAAAAACTTTTGGTTGTGAAGCTTTTGTCCATGTTGATAAAGAAAATAGAACCAAGCTTGATGCTAAATCTCATAAATGTACCTTCATTGGATATGGGATAGATGAATATGGCTATCGGTTATGGGATTTTGAAAATAAGAAAATAATTAGAAGTAGAGATGTTATATTCAATGAGAAGGTTATGTATAAAGAACAGATGTAGGAAAAGAAGCATGAACAGGACAAACAAGAATACGTGGTGTTGGATGAGATTCCTGAAAATGAAATGCCACAGGTACCTGATTCTCAAAAACAATAGATTGTCCCACAAACTCCTGCAAGTGTTAGACATTCTATGAGGACAAGTAGACCCCCTAAAAGATTTTCTCCTTCTTTGTATTCTATTTTATTAACGGATTCTAGTGAACCAGAAGAATATGAAGAAGCAATGCAGGTAGATGCCAAACAACAGTGGGAGCTAGGCATGAAATAGGAGATGGACTCCTTGATGAAAAATAAGACTTGGAACTTAGTCCCTTTACCTACAGAAAAAAGAGCCTTGCCTAACAAATGGGTTTATCGGCTGAAGGAGGAGGAAGGAGGTCAGAAAAGATATAAGGCCAGACTTGTGGTAAAAGGTTTTGCACAGAAAAAGGGTATAGATTATGATGAAATATTTTCTCCAGTTGTAAAAATGACTTCAATTAGAACTATACTTAGTCTTGTGGTTGTAGATGATTTACATCTTGAACAATTAGATGTCAAAACAACTTTTCTCCATGGAGATTTGGAGGAGGAAATTTACATGTTGCAACCACAGGGATATGAGGTCAAAGGTAAGGAGAACTTGGTGTGTAGGTTGAAGAAAAGTTTGTATGGCCTAAAGCAGGCACCCCAACAATGGTATTTAAAATTTGATAGTTTCATGGCTGAACACGGTTATCATAGATGTCATTCTGATCATTGTGTATATTTTTAGAGATTTGATAATGGCAGTTATATTATCCTATTGCTTTATGTTGATGACATGCTTATTGCTGGGTCTAACATGCAACATATAAATGATCTTAAACAAAAATTAGCCAGGTCATTTGCTATGAAGGATTTGGGTGCAGCTAAGAAAATTCTCGGTATGAGGATTACACGGGATAGGAAAAATAGAACCTTTAATTTATCCCAAAGTGAGTATATAAAGAAGGTGTTGAAAAGATTTAACATGTAGGATGCAAAAGCTATTAGTACACCTTTGGCTAGTCATTTCAATTTGACTAAGGAGATGTGCCCAAAGGAATAGGAAGAGGTTAATAAAATGTATAACATCCTATATTCATCAGCTGTTGGTAGTCTGATGTATGCAATGCTATGCACAAGGCCAGATATTGCACATGTAGTGGGAGTTGTGAGTAGGTTTATGAGTAATCCGGGTATGGAACATTGGAATGCTATGAAATGGATTCTTCGGTATTTGAAAGGAACTACTACGAAGGCATTATGTTTCAAAGGATCTAATGCCACTCTAAGTGGATTTGTTGACTTTGATCTGGTGGGTGATATTGATTCATGGAGGAGTACTACAGGGTATGTTTTTACTATAGGGGGAACTGCAGTTAGTTGGATTTCTAGGCTGCAAAAGGTTGTTGCACTTTCAACCACTAAAGCTGAGTATGTTGCTGCTATAGAAGCCAACAAGGAGATGATTTGGTTGCAATGTTTTCTGGAGGAATTGGGTCAGACACAAGAGTATAGCCCATTGTATACTGATAGCCAAAGTTCCATTCATCTTGTGAAGAACTCTGCTTTTCATTCAAGGACAAAGCACATTCAGCTCAGGTACCACTTCATCTGGACTGTTTTGGAGGAGGGTCGGTTATGGCTTGAGAAGATTCACACAAGTGATAATCTTGCTGATATGTTCACAAAGGAAGTTCCACAGGAGAAGCTGATTTCTTCATCAGTTTCTGTTAGTCTTCTTGATTGATAATTGTGGAATTTATACCAGTTGAGTCCTAGTGTTTTATCCAGTGGATGTTGCATGTACAGTGGTGTCATGTAGTATCAGTCTCCAAGTGGGAGATTGTTCGGTGTGGAGCCTAATTAGTCTCCAAGTGGGAGATTGTTGAAATGTGGTGACTGATCAATAAAGTACTGTACACTCAGCACGTATCCTTGCCATTTTTCATTGATGAAAACCGACATTGTAATAAAACCCTAAAAAGGCCGACTTTGTTTGTTGCCAAAAAAATGCATGTTATAAGCGGCTAGGATTCTTAAGGCATTGTAAGGTTGATGTACTGTTTTGCTGGATAATAAGAAAGATTGGACGACTGTGTATGGTGGACGTAACCCATTCTGGGTGAACCACATTAAATCTCTGTGTTATCTGTGTCCTGTTTTATTTCTTTATCTTTTGTATTTAAATCTGCATATAATTGTTAGTTCATATTTGCTTCGGATCTGCTTGAAACCCTAACATAACCAACAACATCCTGAAAACCATCTAGAAGCTACACCAACACCACTTATCAAGTTTATCAAAAGATATTTAACAAAGCTCTATTGGTAAAACCCTTATCGGTGACCAAAAGGATTATTAGAACAAATTATAGCTCTTGAGTCATCAAATCCCAAATGAATTCATCATGATACACATCTGAATAACATGAATGATAGATCCAAACCAATTCCACAAACCAAAGAATGATAGAGCATACCAGATCAATATCATAATCCAACCATTCTACCAGAACCTACTGGAAACCAGTAAACAACCAAAACAGTCGGTGTTGCCATCAATGACAAAACATCAATGCAACACATAATCAATTCCTCCAATTTGCCAACAGTGTCTAAAAGGAAATTATGGATTAATCTTTCTTCCTTCAAAAAAATTTCCCAATGACAACTAGATTATTATGGCGGACTTCAACACCCCTCTTCAAGATAAGGATAAGTTTGGTGGTTCTCAGATTCCATTGGATAGTAAAATGGACTTGATGGAATTTACAAGTTTTCAAGGGCTGCATGATGTGGAATTAAATGGAGCTACCTTTACTTGGATGAATAGGTCCTAACTGGAAGCAATCTTATCCAAGTTAGACTGGATTGAGCCTTAATCTCTAATGAGTGGCTAATTGGCTATCGTTGCTCCTTGAATGCTTTGTCTAGGATTGGTTCAGACCATTACCCAATTAGTTTTGAGGCAGATTCTATAAATGGAAATTGAAACTTCCCTTTTACATTTGAAATAATGTGGTTGTCTCACCTTAAAATTCATGACTGTGTTAAAGTTTGGTGGAACATTAGCATCAATGGCTTGAAAGTAAGAGAGGTAAAGGAAATATTAGAAAATGGAATAAAGAGACCTTTGAGAATTTTTTTCTATGAAATATTTTATCCAATCTAAATTAAAGGAGATCCAAGATAAGATTTAGATAAATGGATATATTGGGGATTACCTTCGAAGAGAGAATGAAATTATTATTAAGTATCATGGCATTATCTCCAAAGAAGAGGAGTTTTGAAAACAAAGATCTAGATTTTTATGGCTAGCTTCGAGAGATAAGAATACTAGATTCTTCCATATGACCACCCTTAAGAACAAATCAACAAATGGAATATCTCATGTAATTAATAATGAAACTAAGATTGACAAGGATGATGAGATAAGAAGAGACTCAATCCACTTCTTTGCTGACCTCTTGAAAGATGATGATAGGTTGGATGTTATGACCCAGCAAGATCTTATTGATGCAACACCTAAAATTTTAAATGAGGAGTAGAATAAAATGTTGGTTTCTATCCCTTCTTTGGAAGAGATTAGGAAAGAGTTGTTCTCTTTTGAAGGTAATAAGGCCCCATTGATGGGCCTTTTATACTCATCTACATTCAGGTTTTGTAGATGTGGAACCTCTCTTGAAAAGAGAAAGGATTACAAAGTCCGTGGTCCCCAAGGTCATGTTAGTTGGGTCACAACACTGCTTGGGTGACTCAGGGACTATGCAACTTGCTCATCAAGGCGGTATTGCTGGTTGTAGAAGTTGCTTACATATATCACTTAGAAACAAAAAACAAAAGATATAAGTGTAATAGGAATGAAGATAACCACAAAAGCTAGTTGAATAAGAGGAAATGAATTTCAACAATAAGATATTATCAATAATAATTTGAATAGAGTCACATGGAACATCTGTCTACCTACGAGATCTATGATCTCATATGCACATAGAGATAGTTAAGCAATCTTAGGTACAAAATAATGAAATTCATAACATTTAGAACATTCATGCCATCCAAATTGAGAGAGGATATCATAATAGAAGAAATACTAACTCAATTCAACATTGTTCATGGAACATGTGATCGAAAACAACAACTTGTATTGATTATTTATGAAAGAATAAATGTAACAAGGAGAATTGGTACTCAAAAAGTTCAAAATCTAGAACTAAATGTTGAAAATGAAAATAATTCCTAAACTAGGGCCTCCAATATTCAATTTTTGAACCCTTCAAATGGCCCAATTCATTACATTTATAGTGCAGTGCCTCCTGCAATCTAGGAAAAAAACTAGTTACAAAATAGTGGGAGTTGCAGGCGACATGCAAGTCGTTGCCTTAGAACTCAACTTTACTACTACTCAACTAGAGTCATCAAGAGTAGCCTCTCAAGTGTGGTTTCTCCATAATCCCCATGTGTATAGTACCTCTTGTTGGTAGTGATGATGCATGACAAGTGTAGTGGGAGGACTGTGAGTGGACTACAGTGACCTCTTCAACGTGGTGCCTCTTTGCATGTACATCTGCCTGTCAACTACATGTTTCTTTCTTGTTTTTCCTGTAACTATGGTAATTTATTATGTAACAGTCAATAGAAGTGAATGGTGGGTCAGGTATGTACTCAATGTATAACTTTTCTACCCTCAGTGCTTCTTTCACTTCCTCCACTTTGTTAGCCAGATTATCAACTAATTGTGTTGATTGATGGGATTGGAGGATCATATGCATATACCTATCCATAATTGCCATGTTGAACTCAATGGTTGAGGAGAAGTATTCAGTAGCATATGCATGCCATTTCTTGATGACTTCCTTAGACATAAGAATTTTGGCTTTCATTAAACCCACTCCATACTTGCCTAATAGCTTGACCACATACTACTCATAACATTCCAAAAGATCCAGGAGAGGTGGATGCTCCTTAAGTACTTTGGTCTGGCATTGATCCATTGTGTACACCTTCAACTCTAAGATATCAATATTACCTTTGCAAGTTGTTAGTATCTTCTCATCCCAATATGTCTTCTCCCTTTATCACTTCTTCACCCAATCCTTTGATCCTTTTCAATAACTTGGTTTCTTTTGTGAATCCCTAATTGGGTCTTCCACTGTTGGGTAAGGAGGATGAAACCATGCTCAAGGAGGTGGGAATTTTTGTATATTTCCTTGGTGTCATGAAGAAACATCCATACTTTTCTGAGTTGATTAGCAGTCTAATTCTTGAGGGCTGACATAATCCTTCTCATTTCATATATTGTCTTTACTTCTTGTTGTGGGAGCGATGAGGTGGACGGTAAGACATCTCTGGACCTTGAGTCCAAGGTCTTAGACATCTCAATGTGGATATACCTATACTACTACAATTATGTTTTAACCTCACTCTTAGATTTATTCTCCTTCTCCATCCTTGTCTTGATTGAGGTGATTACTGCATCTAGGGAAGCTATCTCCCCTCATTTAGTTTCTTTGCCAAGATTAACTTGTGAAATGTGATACCTTAGGGATCCTTGAATTCCTTTCTATTCTTCTTGTGTTGGGGTTGCGACACTAGATATGACATCACCCAACTCACTTCTTGACAAATGATGGAATGTTTTGGCCTTCTTGACCTTCCTTGGTGATTCTATAATTGCCTCCTATAGGGTGATACTGAGAGATCTTCTTCTTCTTTTCAAAGCTACAAGTTAACCATTGGGGAATACTTTCATCATGATCTTCACCCTGAGTTATGACCTCGGCTGTAACCATATGCATTTGCACATGTTTCTCTTTCCCCTCATCTTCTCGTTGCTCTTCCTCATGAAGTTGCTCATGCATCTGTTGGGAGGTGGGGCCCTCTTATTGTGTATGTGCTGAAGAGACTTGTTGGGTAAGGTTCAATGAGAGTACTTGTTCAATATTTTATTGTTGAGAAAACTCTTCCAATTTTTCACCAACTTCATATTCGAAGGCTTCCTTCTCAGCTTCTTCTTGTTGCATCTTCTTATCTCCCTCCAACTATTTGAGGAGCATCTCTTGATCCTGAGGGGTTAATACCAAGAATTCATCTTTCTCATCTATATCCATGGCTTGATCCTATCCACCTCATTCCTATACTCGATCAATATTCTCCTCATGATATTTAGGTGGGTCTACCTACTATATTAATGGTGGTTCTCGATCTTGTTTGGGGGCTTGTCACTTCTGCATTGGTTCACCTTTCTTTCAATGGGCTATCACTGCAATAGGCTCATCGTCCTCATCTGAATCAGTTTCAATATTTTGAATGATGACCTTCTCTTGGTGTGCGGCTATAGTTGGTGCAGGTCCTTGAGAGGGAGGAGGGGCTTGCTACTTAGTTTCCTTCAATTGTGATGCACCTTCTCCTACCGCAATCTCAATGGTAGGCACAATAGGAGTGACTGAGGCTTGTGGAACTCCCTACAATCTAGTAGTTATCCCATGTTCTGTGGCTATTTTTAGGAGTTGGGATTCCCACATTTTTGCATCAAGTTGCTGCATCAGTTCTTCCTTGCCAATTTTTTGAGTAACAACTTTAGTGTCAAAAAGAGTATTCTTCATTGATTTAGATTTGGTTCTCCTAACATACTCCTTAGTGGTTTTTGATTGAGGATTATCAAAAGCCTTTCCCTTCTTCTTATCCTTAGCAACACTGGGACATATCCTCAAACAAAGCCATTGCATTTTCCTTTCTACCACCTTCTTAGTTACTGTATTAATATCAACCTTTTCTTGTTCAGACCATCTCATTGAAGAAAGAGGCTTCTTATCAATCCCATTTTCCTTATAGACTGCATCAATTATTTCTCCATCATCCCTAAGGTCATTGGGGAGATTTGTTTCAACCTTCAAGTTTCTGATTTGAGGAACTATTAATCTATGGTATCCTCTTTCTTTGGCTTCAAAAATATCTTGCACGTTTGCCCAAAAATATTCTAAAGTAGGTATATGCCCCAAGAATCGTACTGACATTATTTGCTTTAATTTTCCAAATGGATCATATCTCTCCCTAGCATAGTCAAATTCTTTCAAGCTGAGATCTTGCAATTTTCTTATGATTGACTTTGCAACTTGTATATTTTGGCAGGTGTAATTCCCTATAACAATTGGGAATGTAACTCCCGTTTTGTGCTTGAGAGTTAAAAATAGATTGAAGTCCCACAATTTGCCTTGAATACTCAAGAATGATGACTCGATCAGTGCAATACCTTAGAAGGAGGAAAGGTTTTCCCATGAATCCACTTACCCTAATGTAGGCAGAGATTTGGTTTTGCAAAAACAAGGCACCCCATTCTTGTACCACTTTCATTGCCTCTGGAGAGAGACAGAACCCCACATCACCGGTCAATTTACAAATTACTGCAAAAATGAAAGCATCATTTATTCTTTTAAAGTGGAATTTGGAATGTTGGATTGGAAGTTAGTGTAGTATTCCCATACTCTCTTCTAGCTCAACTCATCTCCCAATCTTCCTGTGTATTTAACCTAGGCTATTTTCTACTTCTTTCCACCACCCATATGATGTAAGAAGTCAAGAAAAAATTCTTTGTTTCTAGCACTATACAAAATTGGTCATGGATATTATTAGAAACTATCTGAACCCAGTCAAAGAACTCTTTTCCAATCACTATAGTATGATTGTAATGGTACATCCATAGATGGTAATGCCTTCAATCTAGCATTTTGAAGGCATGACTATGAATAATAATTAAATCCATAGGTGCAACCTTCAAATCCACCCTTAAAAAATTATCCAAAGCCTTCAATCCTAATATTTCGGGCTTGTCAAACCATGCTTCATTGAGAAGTGGAATTTTGATTAAATATTTGTACAAAATTGTCCTTGGTGGTTTGAATTTTTTTGTCAAATTAAGGTATCTCGAATGCCATGATGAGCATGTTTAGTGAAAGGTCCACTACCAAATTCTCATTAGCATCCTTGCATTGTCTAGTATTCTTATCATAGTGCTGAGCTATAGCCAAGATTAGCTCAAATGATTACAAAGCTTGGGGAAAGATTGTTACCTCAATAAGTCCTGATCTCTTGATTCTTTTGTAAGGTGCCTCCAGGTTTGGTTGAGCCACCTCTTCTTTGATCTCTTCTATCTCAATGTGTCCAATTTCAGTGTTAGTGACCCATTGCACTTTGTTGTCAAACTTAGAGACCAAGGTCTGTCTCTGGTATTGGTATTTCATGGTTGGAGGATTTTTCTCAAGTTTGATTTCACTTATCATCTTCTTTCGGGGTGTGGTTGATGCTTCCATAAGGCTTGCTTAACCTGCATGAAAGAATACCTATAATTAGCACATTAAAATACTAATTTGCATGGAACATTTCAGAACTCTAGGGTTCCGCAATTCTAGAGGCATTGAAGATTTTATGTAGGGTTCTGGGATTTTGGAGTTTCAGAGTCCTAGAGCTAAAAGGATCAGAAAAAGAATCACTTTAGAATTTTGAAGTCCTAGAGCTTGAAAACTCATAAAGGGGACTGTTTCGGGAATCCGGAGTTCTGGAATCTCGAGATGGTTTAAGTGATAACTCAACGATGAACAGTGAGTACCAAACCGGTATTGAGGGGGGGGGGGTGAATTAGTACAGACACAAAAACTTTTCCTGAATCGGTTTGACTGCAAACAGTGCACTTGATAGACAAACACTAATATCGGTCTAAACCAGATTACTACAGGTTAAACATAATGAGACTACAAAAGACATAAATTGGCAACACTTAGCTTTCCATACAACCTACTCCCTCATTTCCACTTTATCCTTATGCATAAATAGATAATCTATCATCAGAGATACAATAATTTACTAGATCAACATGATTCACCATTAAACAAGAAATAACAAAACATCACATGAAAGAGGCATCACACATGACACACATATTTTTCACGTGGAAACCCAACTGGGAAAAACCACGGTGGGGATGAATACCCACAAGATATTTTTGAACTCTTTAGAAGTCCACTCTATTAGGAGCCTAGTCTAGTTAAAGACTGTTACAATAGGTTCTGTTAGGAACCGATCTTGTTAGGGATCACCCAGTTAAGGGTTAAACCCTGTTAAAGGTTAGCTTGTTAGAGGATTTTATGAACTCAATGGCTTTGAGTCACCCTGTTAAAGGATTTACAGCAAGCTGGTTAAAGCTAACCTGTTAAGGGATTTTCCAACTGTTGAAGTGATTAGAGATCAATAGGTATTATAATGATCTAGTAATAGCATTCAATGCCAATGTAGATCTGTTTTAGTTCCTTCCTTCTACACACACACTTTGTAGGTATCAATTCTCTTATTTAGTCTGGCAAGAATCATATATCTCTATACTTAGATACACACACAACATTTGCCAACAACCTCAAAATGAAACACAACATCGACCTTATAGGAAACAGATAGGTCGGTAGCATAAACCCTAAACCCTAAACATTTAGGTTGAGCAATTTAGTCGGTTTAATCCTGACCATTGAACACTTTGCATTTGAATACAATGATCTTGAATAGATCTCAAGACATTCTCCATCGTTCATTCTTCACCACTTCTTGGAGGTGATAACCCATCACGCATTCTTCACCATTTGCAGGGACTTCACACATTCCTGAGGTAGATAGGATCAATCCTCTTTATACAAGATCCTTCATGCGCATGAGGCTGACATGGAAACATGATCTGATCTCCATTACAATGCTAACTCATCACACAATGCCATCAGTTGAATCACACAGGCTCGAAACACTTCCGAAAACCCTAAGGCTGGGACTCCCAACCGGTAGTCATACCATATTAAACCTTGATAGAAAAAATTCCATATACCGGTTCACTTGGACAAACGTACCACTTCACCTTTTGTACATATACTAGTTCACAACATTATACCGGTTCACTTGGACAAACGTACCACTTCACCTTTTGCACATATACCGGTTCACAACATTATACCGGTTCAATCTTCAGCATATTGACATCAATGACAACACAATATCATCATGTCAACATACTCTGCATATATTCCAACAATCTCCCCCTTTGGCATTGATGGCAATATACAAAGATATCTTTCTTTCTACATCACATCTTCTCCGCTTCACATCTTCTCCCCCTTTGACAGCAATGCCAAAGTGGAGGCAGGAGCTTCCCGTTCCACTATGCTTCTCCCCTTGAGGAGTAGCATCCTTCAACACATCAATCTTGAAAATATATAGCAAAGTAAGATTTGACTGATGTGGAGCACAAACCTTTAGTTTACCTCTTGAAGGGGCAGCACCCCTAATTCACCTCTCAAATAAGTAAATGTAGCCTTAGGTAGAGGCTTGGTGAATATGTCTTCTAACTACTCCTTACTAGAAACATGTTCCAATACCACCTCTTTGTTCTAAACCTTTTCCCTCAAGAAATGATACTTGAGTTCAAAGTGCTTGGTTCTAGCATGTAAAATTGGATTCTTGGAGATGTTAATTGCACTTGTATTGTCACAAAATATACTTATCGGTTCAGATACAAGAACTTTGAAGCCATTCAATACATGCTTCATCCAAATAGTCTGGGTGCAGTTCATAAAAGATGCAACATACTCTGCTTCTACTATAGACTAAGAGATACAACTCTACTTTTTACTCATCCATGAGACCAGTCTACCGCTGAGAAAGAATGCACCACCGATTCTGCTCTTCCAGTCATCCACATTACCAGCCCAATCAGCATCTGTGAACACTTTCGGGTTGAAATCATCATTGTATGGATACCATAATCCATAGTCAATAGTTCCCTTCAGATATCTAAGAATCCGTTTGACTACTACCAAGTGGGATTCTCTTGGGCTTTTCTGAAACCAAGTGGTAATACCCACTGCATGTGCAATGTCTGGTCTACTATGCACTACATAATGCAACTTACCAATCATTGATCAGTATTCCTTCTCATTTACCAATACCAAGTCATCCTCTTTTGATAGTTTACAACTGGTCACCATTGGTGTACCAATCGGTTTGCTTTCTTCCATGCCAAGGGTCTTCAACACCTCTTTGACATACTTGGATTGAGTAATAAAGATTCCATCTTTCATTTACCGAATCTGCAGTTCAATGAAGAACTTAATCTCCCCTATGAGTGACATCTCAAATTCCTTCTTCATCTCATCTACAAAGTCATGACTCATCTTGTCATGGCCACCAAAGATTATGTCATCAACAAATACTTCATAGATCATAATCTGATCTCCTTCTGATTTCAAGTAGATATTGCTATCTTCACTTGTTCTTTCAAATCCAATCTTCACAAGATGGGAGTGCAAGCGTTCATACTATGCTCTAGGTGCCTGCTTCAGTCCATACAAGGATTTATGTAGCCTACACACCATGTCACTGTCTTCTGATAGGGAAAACCCATCTGGTTGCTCTATATACACCTCCTCTTCAAGTATTCCATTTAGAAATGCATATTTTATTTCCATTTGGTATACCTTGAATCCTTTAAAAGCTGCATATGCAAGAAGCATACAGACTCCTTCCAATCTTGCTACAGGAGCAAAGGTTTCTCCATAGTCTTCTCCTTCTTCTTGGGCATATCCTTTACATACTAGTCTGGATTTGTTCCTTACCACTGTGCCATCCTCATTCAGTTTATTTCTAGAGACCCATTTGGTTCCAATGAATTTTTTATGCTCTGGTCTAGGTACCAAAGACCATGTACCATTATTTTCTATCTGATCAAGTTCCTCTTCCATTGCCTTGATCCAAACTTCATCTTTATCTACCTCTTTGAATGATTTGGGTTCAAATTTAGAGATCATACATGAGTTATCTCTAACCTTTCTTCTTGTAATAATTCCTGCATCTTTGTCTCCTATGATCTCCTTTGGATCATGATTGAGTTTGACATACCTAGGTATATTCGTAACACATTCCTCTTGCTTTTCTTCTTCATCCTCATCTTCATCAACATTAGCATCCATTAGTGTATGAGCACAATTACTGGTACTGGGCTGATTTGCAATCGGTTCTAGGAAGGTTACTACCGGTTCATCTCCTACATGCTCTCTGCCAGTTTCCTCAGGATTCTCAAAGTTTTCATCAACCCTAACATTGATGCTTTCAACAATTCTCTGAGTCCTATTGTTGAAACATTTGAGAGCTTTACTCTTGGTGGAATATCCTAAGAATATTCTCTCATCACATTTTGCATCAAATTTGCTCTGATGTTCACTCCTCTTGATATAACATTTGCTACCAAAAACTCTGTGTTAGGCCCAATATGGAAAGCTAATATACTAAGAGGGGAGGGGTAAATCAGTACTTCAAAACTTTTCTTGAATAATAACTTTACTATTATGCATAAACCGAATAGTGCAGTAACATAAAATAAAGTTAAAACAAATAGATAACAATCATACATGATTCACTCCATAACACATATATTTTGGTTACGTAGAAACTCTTGGTTAGAGAGAAAAACTGTGGTGGGGATGGCACCCACAACTTCACTACTGCAATAATAAAGATGCTCGGTTAGAGGTAGAAACTCTTGGTTAGAGAGAAAAACTGTGGTGGGGATGGCACCCACAACTTCACTACTGCAATAATAAAGATGTTCGGTTAGAGCTACATGTTTAGCTATTTCTGATAGCTTACCCTATTAGGAGTAACAAGCTCTGTTAGATCTACCTTGTTAAAGGATTTCACAACATTTATTCTGAATGCTGCACCTAGTTAGAGGCTTTACAATTTATAGACTTGGTTAGAGTCTTTTACCCTGTTAAAGGTTTCTCTTTCAACTTCACAATATTATAATAAAATCATTACAAATATCTGCAACTTTATATTTGAAATGTTATAGCAGATTCTATGTGCTTAGAATAAGATTACCTAGCTTAAAGCATACCTCGCTAACCCATATAGTAACTCGGTAAACCCTTCTGTTTACTCTGTTCTTTGACTATTCTCTAAAAACCTTCTTGGTGACCTCTGTGTCTCTGTAACAGTCTTCCTTCATACATACATGCACATACCTTGTTCTTAACTCATGCTATATAAATAGATCTCTTAAAACGGTGATCTAATTCATTGCTTCGATCTTACAAACAAGATTCCTCGAATGAATAACTAAACAAAATATTTCATTGGTTAGATTGTCCTTGTAGTCATACACAATCTTATGGTGCAATTTCCAATGTAATAATGGTTAGATGTGCCTCGATCTTGTAACATGTTTTCATATGCATGTCCAGGTTCAATGTATCTGGTAACACATTTCACTCGGTGAATATCAGCTTAGTGTGTCATCTTTACTGCTCGATAGTCCCAAAAAGATACTCAGTAGACAGCTTAGTGTATACTGTGTTCTGTAACTGCTTTCTTCTGTAACTGACTAGACTGTGCATACTGACTTCTTTGTGTGTATACCGAATGCATGATTCGGTAGTGCTAACCGACTAGAATATATAGTATGACTTTGAATATAAAACTAATGGCAACTTGATAAGTAGTAACACTCTAAAGTAGCTTACTACTGGTGTCTTACCAGTTCAGTACTTATAAGGAGTCTTATCCTTTCCTTTCTTGATGAGTACCCACTTCATTGTGTAGATTGCAGTGCTCACCGCTTCTCTCCAAAAGGTGTGAGCAACCTTTCCTTGGATCAACATAGTTCTAGCCACTTCAATCACAGTCCAGTTGTTCCTCTTTGCTAATCCATTCTGTTGTGGAGTTCAGGGGGTAGATAGTTGCCTCTTGATGCTATTCTCTTCACAATATTTGTTGAATTCACCAGAAGTAAATTCCCCTCCTTGATCAGTTCTAAGGCATTTGATTCTTCTACCACTTTCCTTTTCTACTAGTGCTCTAAAATCTTTGAACTTTGCAAAGGCTTCAGACTTGTCCTTCAAGAATGTGACCCACATCATTCTTGAGCAATCATTTGTAAGAATCATAAAATACCTATCTCCCTTCACACTCCTAGTTTTCATAGGACCACACAAATCAATATGCACAAGATCAAATAAATTGTCTGCAGTGAAAGATTTACCTTTGAAAGTTGAGGAAGACATTTTCCCCAGTTGACACTCTCTACACAAAGGATTTTCTGGTTTGCTCAACATTGACAATCCTCTAACTGCCTTGATCTTACTAGCCTTCACAATGTTATCAAAGTTAACATGGCAAAGTCTCCTATGCCATATCTAGCTATCATCAAACTTAGCCATAAGACATGTACTAACACTTGCATTTAGCAGAAACAGGTTAAATTTGGTTTGCATACCAGTAGCCATCAATTCACCATTCTTTCGTTTGATTTTGCACACTCCATTTTTAAATTCTAGAGTGAGTCCACTATCATTCAATTGGGCAACACTCAATAGGTTCTTTCTGAGACCTTCCACCCAATACACATTGTCAACACTGCTCCTTCCATTTAGAGAGATAGACCCTCTTCCTTTGACCATACATGGTGCATCATTACCAAAATGAACCACACCACCATCATACTCTTCCAGAGATAGAAAATTGCTCTGGTCACCAGTCATATGGTGAGAACAACCACTGTCAATAATTGACTCATTGGAATTATCAAAGCTGGAGATAAGAGCCTTCTTGTTTGACACATCTTCCTTGACTGCAACAAACACAATATCTTCATTTTCTTCATCTTCTGATTCCTCATCAGTGACACCTTCATCAACTACTACAAAACAGTTTCTCTAGTTTCCTCTTTTGAACTTCTTGAACTTTTTTGGTTTGTTCTTGCTATCACCTTTAGGACAGTTTACAACAATGTGTCGTATCCGGTTACAAGAAAAGCATTTCAAAGGGAGCTTACCTCTATATTTACTGGTTCCCTTAGGAAGTCTCTTGGAAGAAGAGCTTCAAATTCCATTAGGATCTCCTCATCATCCATTTCTCTGTTCTGTCTTGGTTCACTACTAGTTCTTGCTTCTTTTCCTTTTCTAGATGGTGTAGCAAATGCTCTAAAAGCTGATTCAGTCTTCTGAATACTGCCATCAAAACTATTTAGCTCATAGGCTATCAACTTTGCAATGATGGAGTCTAGGGATACCTTGGTCTTGTCTATTGACCTCAATTCCTGAATAGCAGCAACCCTTATTGCATAGACCAGTAATAAGGACCTCAAGACTTTTCTAACAACAGTGGAATCATCAATTTTGCCTCCTGCACTCTTGATGTCTCCAAAAATAGTTTTGATTTTTATTCCATATTGTTGAATGGTCTCTCCTTCAATCATCTGCATGTCTTCAAACTTTCCCCTAAGGCTTTCTTCCTTAGCTTGTTTCACATGCTCATCATCGCCATAGATATTCTCAAGAGTATCCCATACTTCTTTGGGATTCTCTTTGTCTTGAACATCAATAAACTCAATGTCAAATAAAATGCTAATTAGGGCTTCCATGACTTGCCCATTCTCTTGAATCTCTCTTTTTTGATCATCGGTGAGAGTACCAGTAGGGATAACATAAGCATTCTCAACATAGCTCCAATGTTGAGCACCCATGATTCTGATGTATATCTTTATTTTGTCCTTCCATATTTTAAAATTATCTCTGTTGAACTTTGGACCTTCCCTCTTCATCATTACAATAGGATCTTTCCCTCAAGCAGTTAAGCTTACAACGCAGAGGACCTGGAGGATGCTCTGATACCAATTGATTACTCAATGATGAACAGTGAGTACCAAACTGATACTGAGAGGGGGGGGGGTGAATCAATATAGACAGAAAAGCTTTTCCTAAACTAGTTTGACTGCAAATAGTACACTTGACAGACAAACACTAATACCGGTCTAAACCAGATTACTACCGGTTAAACATAATGAGATTGCAAAAGACATAAACTGGCAACACTTAGCTTTCCATACAACCTACTCCCTCATTTCCACTTTATCCTTATGCATAAATAGATAATGTATCATCAAAGATACAATAATTTACTAGATCAACATGATTCACCACTAAACAGGAAATAACAAAACATCACATGAAAGAAGCATCACACATGACACACATATTTTTCATGTGGAAACCCAACTGGGAAAAACTACGGTGGGGATGAATACCCACAAGCTATTTTTGAACTCTTTAGAAGTTCGCTCTGTTAGGAGCCTAGTCCAGTTAAAGACTTTTACAATAGGTTCTATTAGGAACTGATCCTGTTAGGGATCACTCAGTTAAGGGATGGCTAGAATACCCAGTTAAGGGTTAAACCCTATTAAAGGTTACCTTGTTAGATGATTTTATGATCTCAATGGCTTTGAGTCACCCTGTTAAAGGATTTATAGCAAGCTGGTTAAAGCTACCCTGTTAAGGGATTTTCCAACTGTTGAAGTGATTAGAGATCAACATGTATTACAATGATCTGGTAATAGCACTCAATACCAATGGAGATCTGTTTTAGTTCCTTCCTTCTGCACACACACTTTGTAGGTATCAATTCTCTTATTTGGTCTGGCAAGAATCACATATCTCTGTACTTAGATACACACACAACAT